>NW_027531904.1:11644763-11655731 GCF_008692635.1 Crocuta crocuta | reverse complement strand
TTGCAGGCGCACTGCTGGGTCTCAGTTGATTGGCTAATACGGAGACGTATCACATTGCAATTCAAAAACTATCTTGATAACCATATTTCAAAACAATGACTTCGTTCGTAACCCTATGCATTTTATGTATTTACAAACATTCTTCTGAGAAGGTGCCTATAGCACCAAGAAAGTGAAAACATGCAGACCTCGCACACCCACATGACCGTCGCGGCGGGCAGACCTCGCGCACCCACATGACCGTCGCGGCGGGCAGAAGCGACAAGTCATGTCGCCTGGGCAGGGGCAGAGGGCTTCGTAGTTTTGAAACGCAGGTTCCGGGGTCCTGTCCCAGGGAAGCCAGCTCAGAGATGGAGTTCAGGTAAGTGCCTTCGGGATCAGTACCCGTGGAAGAGCGAGGAGGAAAGCAGGCATGGGCAGAGGGGGAAGACGCAGCTCCGTGGAGGCCTCACTGACCCTACATGCAGTTCTGAGCTGTCCTGAGTTGGGCTGAGGGGGCCAGGCCTTCCCACGTCGAGTGGACCAGTCAGTGGATGCAATCACCCCGGGAAGGGGACATGACCTTGGGCAGGGCTGCCCCCAGCAGCTGGGGGAGAGTCACTTGTCCCTGCCCTGGCTCTGGGTGGGGGCTCACAGTGCACTGCAGGTCCCAGCGTGGGCTGCTGCCCCTGAATCCCTGGATGGAGTCCAGGGTCCATCACCTTTAATGCTCTCCCAGGGATTCTGATGCTCTGCTGGGTTTGGAAGGCCTTGATCCAGGGGTAAGAGGGCGAGGGGGCTCCGAGATCATGGAATCCAAGGCACTATGTCGAGGCTATCCAGCCTGTCGGTGGCCGAGCCGGCGGCTGCTGACCTGGTCCTGCCCATGGCACCTCACGTGACAAGTATTCGGGACACTTGCACACCAGGGACTCACAAACCCCTCAATGCAGGGCCTGCTCGGGCTTGCACATTGACGTTGCCGGGGAGGGGGGTGTGCGTTCACACAACTTCTCTGCAAGGCAAGCTGGCATCTATCAAAACCCTAAGTGTGCCTACTCAGCACTTCCACTCCTACATGTGTGTCCTGAGGAGAGACCTCCGCACGGGCACAAGGACGTTCACCAGAAGTTACAGTGAAAACCCAGAAACGGCCTCCACCGCCATCTTGGGGACTGCTCAAAACAAAGCGATCCTGCGTGGCCATTAAAAAAAAACCAGGGAGCTCAGTCTACGTTGCTACAGAAAAGTAACAACAACCCTACAAGGTGCATCCGTAAGTGAAGAAGGAAGGTGCAGAACCCTGTTTGAAAGTCATAATTTAGGGGCGCCTGGGTGGCTTAGTCGGTTAAGCGTCCGACTTTCGCTTAGGTCATGATCTCGCGGTTCGTGGGTTCGAGCCCCGCATCGGGCTCTGTGCTGACTGCCAGCTCAGAGCCTGGAGCCTGTTTCAGTCTGTGACTCACTCTCTCTCTGACCCTCTCCTGCTCTCGCTGTCTGTCTCTCTCTCCTAGAAATAAATAAAAAACATTAAAAAAAAATGAAAGTCATAATTTGGGTGGAACAGAAAGGGAAATACTTAGGTGAACTCAGGGAAGTTTTCAGCTAACCTTTCAGCTAACCTTTAAGAAAGGGGATCAGTCTGATTAGAAAAACAGATTCCATTCAAGGTTTCTTGTGTTGAGAGAATTTAACTCAGGAAATCGGGTTGGGCAAATGGTACCAGAGTCGAGGAAGCAAGTGCTGGGGGGCTGGGGGGCCGGCACAGCCCAGGCGCGGGCGACAGAGGAAGCAGCTGTACCCAAACGGGGGACAACGCACGAGGCTGCTGCCAGCCACCCCGGGGGACACGCAGCTGCTGCTGGGGAAGCCACTCGAGGCGGAGAGAAGCGGGAAGTGAGGGCTTTTCCCTCCTACCCCAGGTCTCCTGCCAGCGCCTCACCTCCACGGAGCCAACCCGAAGCGGCCGCCCAGGACCTCTGGAGTACGGTCTCTGGGGTACGCAGAAGGGTGGGGGAGGGCGGCGGGTTGACAGCATGCACCCGTGCCAGGCACCACAGGTGCCTTCATGAAATGCAGAGAACCTCCCTGGGGCCACATAAGAAGCGCTACCAGGGTTTGCCTCCAGGAGTTGGGGACCCGGAGGGAGGCCTAGTTTATGTTAGGGACCCTTTGGTGCTTTGCAGTGTTGCACCATGAGCACATACGGCCTATTTGAAGCAAGATGCTTGCCTGACATTCACACTGGGTACATTGAAAAGGGCGAGGCTGTTATCTTTTTTCACTGGGACATATCCTGCCCGCTGAATGTCCCCTCACGTCTCCCATGACGGCCCCCGAGGGACAGCACAGCATTTCTGGTGTGCATCTTTCACGAGGGTCCCCCTCACAGCGCCCCTCTCTCGGGCCTGGGTGAGGGCGGAGGGGGCGGAGCACAAGCTAGAGGGGAGGGTTCCTGCCCGAAGACCTCCTGCCACATCTGCAGCCACGTAGGCGGAGGCCTGCTCGCAGCCCAGGGCCCCGGTGCCCACGAGGCGGGGGTGGTGGGTGCCCGCAGACACGCTCTGGACTCACGCTCCGCACAGCGGGCAGTGGAAGCCGGCCTGAAAACCTTGCTTACTCGATGGGCTCTGGGAGCCCCAGGGACCAGAGGCGCGGCTGGTGGGCTGGAGAAGCAGGCTCAGCCAGGTCTCTTGCTGGGGGACAGGCGCAGCAGGGCCACCTGGCCCAGGGGTCTCTGCCCATCCATGCTTTCGCCTCCTAGCGGCCCCCAATCGGACTGCGGCATCCCTTCCCGAAACCCCGTCCGCCGTGGCCTCGCAGCGACAGACGCACGTCCCCACCTCCCGTCCCCGGCACGGACGCACAGCGACGGATGCACATCCCCACCTCCCGTCCCCGGCACGGACGCACAGCGACAGATGCACGTCCCCACCTCCCGTCCCCGGCACGGACGCACGTCCCCACCTCCCGTCCCCGGCACGGACGCACAGCGACGGATGCACGTCCCCACCTCCCGTCCCCGGCACGGACGCGCAGCGACGGACGCACGTCCCCACCTCCCGTCCCGGCACGGATGCACGTCCCCACCTCCCGCCCCCCACACGGACGCACGCGTCGGACGCCTGTCCCTACCTCCTGTCCCTGGCCTCTGATCTCCCTGGAACTCCACAGTGCAGCAGAAGAGACAGGCATAATGAGACACTGCAGCCCGTGTGGTCAGGGCTCTGCCAGAGCAGCGTGGGAGGAACTCTGGGGAGAGAATTAAAACAGGAAAAAAGCTGAAGTTTGCCTGAAGGACTCAAGGCTGGAGTTCCAGTCATCTCTTGCTCCAAAGCAAGCTCCGTGTGCTTGCAGGTTCTGTGGGTTGGGAATCCACACCGGGCACCGGGGGGCTGCGCCTGCCCTGCTCTGTGACACTTGTGCAAGACGGGCCGTCTGAAGAGTGGGCTCGGCTGGAAGTGTCCACCTCAGGGGCTCCGTGTGGGCTCTCCAGCACGGTGGCCTTGGGCTTCGGACTCGGTGTCTCCGGGACTCCAGAACAAGTCCTCCCAGTGACAAGATGGATGCCGCATGGCCTTTACGGACTTAGGCTCAGGAGACACAGCATCACCTCGCACACTTAGGACTGGCCAAAGTCAAGGTCAGAAGACCAACCATATCAAGCATGAGGATGTATGGTACGCCTCCTGACGGGAGGAGAGGTGGGCAGTTTGCAGCCACGCTTTCACACTGCCCCAGAAGGTGTCCCTCAAGCTGAATTTCAAAGGCAGACTAAAGGTCCATCAGATGATGAAGTGGGGAGGGCATCCCAGGTGGAGGGATCAGCACATACAAAGGCCCTGGGGCATGAGAGTGGGCTGCGTTACCCGAAACAAGAGAGTCAGATTTCCCAGGAGCTCACCTGCCGACTCACTAGGCAGCTGTTTCCCCCTGAACCTCCCCAGACACTGGGGCCCTGCTGCACCCCCGAGCTCAGACACCAGCCCCTCAGTTGAGGCTCAGCCCCATCATGGGTGCAGTAACCAGCCCACATCCTAGCTGCCTGTCCCCCCGCCCCCCCACCTCCGGAGCAGCAGTGAGCACACAGGGAGATGCCACCTGGGCAGGGCTGTGAGTGAAGCCCCATCTGGCCCCCACGCCTGTGTTCTCATCCCCAGCTCTGGATGTAGAAAGCCTCGAGGCCCCCAGCCAGAGCTTTCTCGGTTTGGGTTTTCAAAGCACTAAAAGCTCTGGGTCCACTGGCTTGAATCCCAGCAATTCTTTCCATAATGGTTAGTTTCTGATTGTAGGCATAAAAACTCAAACTAGATTAAACAAAAAAGAGAAATTACTGGTTCTTGTAACTGGAATATTCCAGGAGCGAGTTTAAAGAGTATCAAACAGTCCCAGAATTCTCTTTCTCTCAATTTCTCAGCTGTGTATTTTTCTCTGTTGGCTTCATCTTCAGGCAGAATCTTCCCAAAAGTAACACACAATAGCTCGAAAGCTCTGGGCTTACCTAACACTCAGAGCCAGCAAACCCAGCCAAAAGGGGGCATCTCTTCCCTGAATGCTTGGCCTGCAGCCCCAAAGAGGGTTCTGATTAGCTCAACTTGGATCACACGCCCTTCCCAGAACCAATCACCCCAACCAGGAAGATGGTATTCTGACTGGCTTTGACGGGATCAAATGCTGACCCCATGTCGGGGTTAAGAGTTAGTCTCACTGTAACCACACAGAATCCCCTCATTTAGAAAAAACACAGATTCCACAATCAGAAGGGGAAAGGAAAATGTGAAAATCAGACAAGATTTAGCCGCCGTGGCCCCAGGGCTGCACACTCTACACTGCAGTCGGGAGGAGATGCCTTCCGTGTCTGCCCAGAGGGGTCCCTTTATCTGACTCAGACAGAGGCAGCCATGTGGACTACTCCTGGGCTTCCAAAGTCCACACACTTCCCTTTACCCAGCCCTTCTGTACTGCACAAAGAACCCCTCCTTACCCATCATCTCCTAGTTCAAATGCCTACTTCTCCATCAACTGGCTGGGATAAATCAAGTTATTCACGTGCCCACGTAGTTATGGCTTCTGTCTCAGACATGGCCACACAGTTGTTCAGTCGTGATTCCTTGTCTTGCGGCCTAAGAGGGGCTCCATAAGAACAGCAGGTCTGGCCAAGCACCCCTCCTGGGCACGGAAGAGATGCAGGTGAGGTCTGTAATTGTACACAGTGAGATGACCAGAGAGGAATGCGAGCTCTCCATCTTGGTCATGAGAGGCTGTTGGCCTGATACCCTGCATCTTCTATGTCACCATGCCCAGCCTCTGCAGACATTGCCCCAAGGAAGGGGCCTTGAATGGTGCCTCCAGGGGGCCACCACCCAAAGACAAAGCTCTTTCTCCAGGAGACCTCTGGGGGAAGGGAAGGTGGCTGGGCTCCATCTGGCCCCAGCCGAGGACAATTGCGCTAGGGCTCAGCTGTAGCTCCTGATTAAAACCAGATCCGGGAGTTGGGGGCCTTTGGTGAAACTGGATACCTATCATTGTAGGCAAAGGAAATCCACTATGAGACAGAGGGAGGCTGGCTGGCGTCCCGGCAGCGCTGGGCTGGGCCGTTAAGGCTGCGCTTTCCTTCAGGAAGGCCCCAGGGACTCCTTGCTGTGTGAGGTGATGACAGCCCTGAGACACAGGCGCCCGTGGAGGCTGAGGAACGTTCTCACTTCTCTTCCCTTTCTCCCCACCTCCCTGCTCTTTGCTTGCCTTCAGGTGGAAGGCCTGGGTTCAACCCCACTACCAACTTTTATTCATTTAGGGCAAAGTTATTTAATCTGAGCCTCAGTTTGATCATCCATAAAATGGGGGTGAAAACAGTACCTTTTTGGTCGCCCTACTGTAGGAATAAAAGTAATGCTTAGCACAGGACCTGCCACACAGTGAGCCCTTATTAGATGTCAGTTGCTGTTATGCCTTCTTCCTCCCTCCTTTCCCATGAGAAGCTATTTGATACCATTAAACTACAAACACAGTCCTTAATGATCATAGTAAGGAAAGTATTTCAGGACCCGGATGGCGGGTGGGGTGGAAAATGCACTGGCTCTGGAGTTAGCCTGGGGTCGTGGTCCCGGCTCTGCCATTTACCAACTGGGTGACTTGCTGGGAGGACTTAGCCACTCTGAGCCTGAGTGTCCTCATGCAAATGGGGACCCTGGCCAGCAGGAGTCCTGCCCCAGGACTGCTGGGAACCGGGCACCTGGGAAACGCAGAGCCGAACAGACTGCTGGTGGTACTTCCGATGCTCGGTTTTCTGTCTTGCGCCTCCTTTTCTCATTTGGTCCTTCTCTTCCTGTTTCCAAGGTCATGAGTCAAATGAACTTTGGGGAGTGAAGTGTTGGAGCTGCAAGAGAACTCGGTGACCTTGGTTCAGTCGTTTTATCTGAAAGCACTTAGAAAACAAAAAATTCAGATTCATGGGCTCCATCCCAAACCTAGAGGGTCGGACTCTCTCACTTTTTAAATGAAAATGTGTTTTAAATTTAAAAAGTAATACATGCCCATTCTAAACGAATTCCAACGATACAGAAATAATGAGTAAAACTGGCCAATCCTCAGAGGTAACTGCTATTAACAGTGTGGTGTGTCTCATCTAGGGTTTTGTTTTTCCTGGAAAGAGCTAACCATAGAGTTTTTATTTTTTCCCATTAAACTAGATCATCACTCATTTTCTTTTCAAACCTAACACAGCTTGGCCATCTTTCCACACCAGCACACATATGACTACCTCATTCTGTTTAACAGCTGGAGAGAATGCCATGATTTGGCTTATCACGGTCGACTTAACCATTTCCCTGTGGGTGGACACTGTGGGCTCTCGTTGGCGGACCCCACGTGGCCAGCCCAGCCTCTGTCGTCTGCGTTGCACAGAGGGGCAGTCGGAGGCCCAGGGAGGGACGCAGACGGGCCAGGATCACACAGCAGGTCAGTGAGCCGGGTCTACAGCTCTGGTCCCTGAGGTGCTCTTGCCATTGAATGACACCACTCGTTTTTTTGGTTTTTTTTTAAAGATGGTCAAAGGGAACTTAATATTTTTCTGAACCTACTCATGATACTAGAGATGAGAAAAAAAAATGTTAACATCATTTCATGTATTTCTGAGAATTGGACTTTTTTTCAAATTTTCTCAGAGTTTTCACTTTTCATTATATTCTTTGCAAAAGTTTGTAAGCCAACAAATATTTCCCACACATTGTTTCTGGAGCTAATTTTCTGGGGGGCTGGCATCCCCAAGCCCCCCTTCTGTGGAGTGTGACTGTTCTGAGACAGGGCCAGACTCCACTCCAGGAACACCCTGAGCCCCTGCCCTTCATTCACCATAAGTGAGGAGTTTCCCTCTCTTGTGGGACAGATGGAATTATACAGTTGTGACTGTCATCTATTTTTTTAATTTTTTTTAATGTTTTATTTATTTCTGAGAGAGAGAGAGACAGCGTGAACAGGGGAAGGTCAGAGAGGGAGACACAGAATCTGAAACAGGCTCCAGGCTCTGAGCTGTTAGCATAGAGCCCAATGCGGGGCTCGAACCCACGAACCGCGACATCATGACCTGAGCCAAAGTCGGATGCTCAACCGACTGAGCCACCCAGGGGCCCCATATATTTTTTTATTACGTAAATTTGTCCAAGTATCTTTCCCAGAAAGATATATTACTCAGTTGGCAGAAATAGAACACATAATGTTTGCAGACTCCTTTTGAGAATTGCTCTTTGCCCAGAAGTTGTGCTTAATATTCCTACTAAGAAATGGAACATTAAGCCTGCCTCCCAGGAGGTAGAGAGTTTGATTGGAAGCGACCACTGTCAGAGCTTGGTGCTGAGCCGCGTGCAAATGTTTCCAAGCCTCCTGTCTCCACCCAGTCCCCTGTCAAGGAGGGGCTGCTCAGAAACTACTCAGATTTCTGAGTAAAAAGGAAGGGAACTGGCCGACCAGTGTTGGGAACATCTGAATGTTGTTTAGCATCGTCTTGAGCAAAAGACAAAGGGAACAGAGGGCTGCGGAGTAGCTCTTTTGTTTGTGACCTGCCTCTTGGGTCCTAAAGCTCTGGCTTCTATCTTAGAATCAAAAGTTGACTCCTCTCAGGGCCCCTCGACTGTGTCTCCTAATAGCAGGGCTCCTAGGCCAAACGGCTGGTACCAGGTCTAAAGCAGGAAATGTGCCAAATGAACTTGGGGCATCATGTCACACAAGTGGCAAGGAAGTCACCGAAGACAACCAGGGTGCTACCAGAAGGCTGAAGAGTGAATTCAAAGAGGCTCCCACTGGCCAATACGGACCACCTCTCAAACCCGTCCGAATAATAACTGCGATGAAGTGAATTGTGTCCTGTATGTTTTGATCTACAGATTCACAGTGACATCCAAAGAAAAAGATAAAAAAGAAAACCCAAAATGCATTGGTCACCTTTGAAGAATGCCAGGAGAACCAACTTATTACTTTGAAAACCAGTTAATACAGGAAAGAATCAAACATGTATCGTGCTTTTCCTATTAAACTACACCTCAGGGTTACCACATAGGGGACGAGGGGAAGTAACTTCTTATGGAAGTATCCCAGCTCATAAATGAAGAAATGATAGACTATCCCCATGTTTTAACCTCCAGCCAAACCATGGATCTAGTCCCCAGTGACTGCTAACATCACAGACAGAGAGGAACCGGACGCATGGTCCTCCAGGGAAGTTCAGCACACCACCTCTGCTATACTCTTGCCAGAAAAATCAAACCTGAACCTAACTGGACTCCTACCCCTAACTATCAATTTACAAGAAATACAGCGAACAACACTGTGGAAATGTAATCATCAAAATCCAGCCTGTGAGAAACTCTACAGGACAACCAGTCTTTCTAAAAGTACACCTACCTCAGGGCGCCTGGGGGCTCAGTCGGTTAAGCCTCCGACTTTGGCTCAGGTCACGATCTCACAGTCCATAAATCCAAGCCCCGCGTCAGGCTCTGTGCTGACAGTTCAGAGCCTGGAGGCCTGCTTTGGATTCTATGCCTTCCTCTCTCTGTGCCCCTCTCCCACTTGCAGTCTATGTATCTCTGTCAAAAACAAATATACATTAATAAAATTTTTTTAAAAGATGTATTAAAAGTTACCTAATAAATAAAATGAGGGAGGGGGAATTTATAGATGAAAAGAGAATTAAAAGGAAAATCAACTGATCACAAAGTATGGTTATTTTCAATCCTGATTTGAACAATCAGGCAAAGGAAGTTATGAGACATCAGGAAAATCTAAATATTGACAGGATATTTGATGACATTAGGAATTATTTTTAATCTTTAAGGTGCAATTATTGTAGTTATTTTAAGGTAATTATCAACGTTTAGAGACATACACTGAAAAATTTATAGGTGAAATCATAAAATGCCTAGGATTTGCTTCAACATACTTCAAGAGAGGAAAGAGCAGATGAAACAAGATTGATCTGGTTGTTGTTGAAGCTGGGTGGTGGGTGCATGGGGAATCATTCCACGATTCTCTCTACTGTTACATATGCTTAAAATTTTCTACGAGTTAAAAGAAAAAAAAAAAGAATGATTCATTTCCTGGGTTCTATCTCTCCACACCCGAGATGCTTAAACGCGGAAGGGCTCTGACAGATTGGGAGAAGCACGGCTGTCTGTCCAATTTAAGAGTCTGCAGCCACAGGGGATTTCAAATGCACTCTGGGCTCCAAGGAATGAACTCTTTGCGGACTTCACAAAGACTAATTTTCACCCAAGGACATGCTGCATGTCCTTCACGTTGGGGCACGGAAAGGTGATTCCTCGACAGTAGGGAGGACAGACGTAGGTGCAAGGGACGTTTTCACAGAACTGAGGGCTCTGCCGGTACCAGCAGGCAGTCACGGTAACGGTGCCACGGGCCGGAAGGCCCCTGGGGGCACTCGTGGAGGGCTGATGTCTCCGTGGCGGGGTTAGGTAGGTGGTGTGAAGGCTGCACATGCAAGCTTGTCTCCCTGCATTTCCTCTCATCAAACTCTTGTTCACCCCGCGTGCCGGCTGTCACGGCGACGAGAAGAGGCTGAAGTACGAGGGGCCTGAGAAAGATGTTACAAAATGAACTCGGTCTATATTTCAACATTACTTTTTCCTTGGAGCAGGAGGGCACATTGCACTGGCGTTCCATCGCACTGGCCGTCATCGTGAAGACAAGGTTTCCTAGAAATCTGCAAGCAAGACAGGCCTCTGTCCTTCTTTCCGTCACCTCTATTAATTAGGAACGCTTTTACTTTCAAGAATGGAAGCCACTGCGTAAGTGGCTTAAACAAAAGAAGGGCTTTTTTCTTTCTTTCGTTGTAATTACACAGCAATACCTCCAAAGAGAGGTAGGGCCTGACTTATCCCAATGACTGGGTTGGCATCTCTTAGGTTCTCTCGGCCTTTGCCTCATGGGCATAACATAGCTGCATCAGCTCCAGGCATTGCAGTCTCACACCACAGTCAAAGGCAGTAAGCAGCAGGTAGCTTCTCAGACTCTCTTCTCTTATCAGGAAGAAAACGTTTTTCCCAGAGGCTCCTTAGCCGACTTCCCCTTAGGTCTCACCGGCCAGAACACAGGGGCATGGTCAACTCTACTTACAGGGCGGCCTGGGAAAACGAGCTACGACTTCCCGGGGCCTCTTCCGGGGGAGGCGGGCAAGGGAGAGGGGCTGGGAGAGAGGCCGGGGCAGACCACCGGGCACCACCTTCGCTTTTCGTTTAAACGGGGCTTGGAATCCCTGCCCGCCTGCCTCGGAGAGAGAAGCCTAACCGCGCGCCCACGCCTGCTCGGCCTCGCGGGCATCCGTTCGGGACGGCTTGCGTCTGGCGGAACACCCTGGCTTCCCTTCAGTCAGATAATCAGCACATGTTTACAGAGCACCCCCCTGGCCGGGCGCTGTGGGGACGCAGAGGTGGCCACACAGGCGGGCGGGACAGGCCGGAACCGGGACATGTGGTGACGCCG
>NW_027531904.1:11627454-11644691 GCF_008692635.1 Crocuta crocuta | reverse complement strand
GAGAGGCCCGGGCGCGGGGGCAGCCAGGCTCACTGGCGTCGGTGAAGCCCTCGGTCCTCCGCTCACCTGACCGTCACCCCAGCCGCCCAGGAGGGCTCCCCAGCCGGCCCCGCGGGAACCTACCCAAGGTCCGGGCCAGCTCCCGCCCTGCCCTGCCCTCTGCCGCCTTCTGGCCTCTGGCGCCAGGCACGCCCCGCCCACCGGGGGGTCACGTGACGCGGCCTAGCCAATCGCCAGGCACACGTGACGCGGCCTAGCCAATCGCCAGGCCCCGCTGCCCCGCGGCCGGGTCCGCGCGGCCCTGCGACCGGAACCACTCGCAGGAAACCAAGATGGAGCGGGCTTCTCGGTGCGTCCTGCCCGCTCGGCGCCTTCGCGGTCAGGGCGAGCACGCTGCTCCTTGCTGAGACTGGCTAGGGTGGGTTTCTAGCACTTGCTAACTGAAGGTGTGCCCAAGAGGCCGCCCTGTTTTACCTGTGAGGCCAGTTGGGGGAAGGCCTTGAATGCCGGGCGGCGGCTTGACGGGGGACGTCGAGCCGCGGAATGCCGCGTGTGGAGCAGAGATTTGGTGTTCGTGTGGTTTCATCCTACACGTGTGTCAGCTCCATACCTACTGCAGGCGTGTGCCCGCTGAAGACTGCGCAACGATTCCCAGACTGGGTTCCCTGGAACACTCAGTGTACCAAGGGGGAATGAGGAACCCTGTGCCTTTTTTTTTCCTGGAAAATGGGAAAGGCACAGGACTTAAGAGAGGAGGCTACAGCGATGTTCTGAGTGAACCGCACGGCGTCACCAGGATGTACCCGTGTGCCTGTGGGCTGGCTTCGGGGTTACAGCTGGTAGCCTCCATCAGTGTACCTGTGCTTCATCTCCGTAAAAGGCAAATCAGAAGGAAACACGTGTGCCCATGTGACATGTCCTAAAGAACAGGACGGAAATGGATGCTCCCATCAACCAGGACACGGGACCAGCACTGAATGGCGGGGGCAGTGTCCCTCCTGCAGCAGATCTGAGTAAGGAGAAGACTGCAGCAGCAGGAGCCAGGATGTGTGCCACGGTGTCTGGGGCCTTGCTCCGTCCGTCAACGCGGAGGAGCGCCCAGTACCCGCGGGTGGAGTCTGGCCGGGCCGGCCCTTGTCCCTGCCGCATGACCTCCTCCATGGCCAGCTTGGTCCCCTCACTTCCCTCAGGTCTCGCACTCTCGGACTCTCGCACTCGGGTTGGCCCTGCACTGCTTACCAGTTCCGGCGTCCTCCCCACCCTCACAGGCCCCACTCCAAACCCCCTTCCTCCAAGAAGCCGGTGAGCAGTGTCTGTAGTGCTTGCTCGCTGCCGCAGGACACTGTGTGTGCGGGGTACGGAGTGTGCACTGGGCTATTTCTGGCAAGTGATTAAGCCCCAAAGAGCACACCATAAGGAGAGTCCTGATGTCTGTATCCACGGTCATAGTGGCACTGGGCTGTTTTCATGAAGGGCTTTGAGAAGTTCTGGGGACAAGCAGAGGTGGCATAGAGGGACAGCCCGGTCTCAGCCATTCTCCCACCCCAGCCCATCCCTGCTCTGATACCTCAGGGCCTGGGAAGCAGGGCTGTTGACGGTACTTTCGTGGAGGGCAGCCCGACAGGAAGCCCACAGAGTCCCAGCAGGCAGGCTGCGGGATGTGAGCTCCATAGAGACCCCTCCCACACGGTTTCCTGCACGCGGCGGGGTATCAGGGAGGGGCTGAGCTCCCCCTTTGCAAAGTGGGGCCCTGGACTTCGGAGATGCGAGGATTTAGGGAAACGTGCTCATTTACGCTCAGGCAGTGGCTCCTGGGCCTTAGGGGTCTGCCTTATGGGAATGTGAGCTCTTTGGGGGTCACCTGGCCTCATCCATACCTGAGCACTGTTGGTCAGCTAACTCTGGCCTGGCTCTGCCAAGAACCCCCACCGAGAACAGCAAGGCGAGATGCCCAGGAAGCCAGGAAAGCAAGGTACCGAGGGCAGGGATGACGGCAGAGTCCGTGGGGACGTGGGCAGTGCAAGTTCTACGTAAAAGGGGGGAAGCTGCCAGCTGTCACCCGGCAGGAATGTCGGTTCACGAATGCCAGGTTTTCCCAAATTTCTCTTCAGGAAATAGAAATCCAGAGTGTTACGTGAAATCTGATTTTAAAATGTAAGTGTTGGCAGCTGTGGAGTATTGTCCACCTACATATTCGGATCCGTTCTGTGCCTGGCTCCCTCCTGGGAGGGGGACTCTTGAGGACAGCACCTCACCACCCCAGGTTCCACTTGTGTTTGGCCAGTGGGCAGCACAAGAGGTTGAAAGCTGGGAGGTCAGGATACTTAACCCCCTAGTTCCAAGCCAGGCTGAACCCTCGACCCCCCCAGCCCCCTCCTACCCACATACACTGGGGCCGTGGTTGGGCAGTGGCTCCATCCCTCTGCGCACTGCCACAGCTCCTGCGTGGTGCTCCCTCCCAGGCCATAGCTCTTCTGGCCTGGGGCCCCTCTATCCCAGGCGCAGGGGGGTAACGGCTCCCCTATTTCTAGTCTCCGTGCTGCCCTGTCTTTTGTTGATTCTCTTCATCCGGCCCAGTGGGCGCCTGTGTAAACAGTCCCTTTATTCCGAGCTCCCCTCAGTTAACCTTTTGAATGTGCTCTCCTTTTCCTGCTGGGAGCCGCCAATATACAGACTAACCCAATTAGAAAACGACACTGAGGTCCCAGCACACCTGGACCGGCATCCTGATCCCGCTGGAGGGGCCGGGCTTGCCGCCCCTGCCGTCCGCAGCGGCACGGGCCAGGCAGCGGCTGCAGCTGAAACCGCCGCAGGACAGTGCAGCCCTGGGGACGGCAGGGAACCCGTGCTGAAACTGAGGAGGCAGTTCAGGGACAGGAAAAGCCTTGAAATGCGGCGAACCAGTTTAATGACTGACAAACCACGCGACACCAAACTACGGAGCGCCAGGGACTCAGAGGCACGGAGGCCCCGGGGGAAACACTACCACACTGTCACAGGGAAAACGGGGTCACCTACGTACATATGGGGTAAGGGAAGGCCCACTGGCTGCTCAGATCTATGACATTTCTCAGGGAACATGCACCCCACCCCCAAAGCAGCAGGAAGCCGGCCACCTTCACTCCCGAACGTAAATCCTCGTGCAGACCACGTCGTCGGCGCCAAACGTCTGCAGAAAAGAAGGAAAAGCCATCAGAGCAGATGCCTGTGCGAAACCGTTTAAAGCATATCGCTAATAAGGCTGCATACTGCCCTGTTCAAAACTCTTTGTAACAGACATTCAATTTCCTGTGCCATGTGCTCTTGCTAACTGCTAAGGTCTTTTTTTCCCCTTTTTTTTTTTCTTCCTTAAGCTCCATGCTGGCAGAGAGGCAGCTGGGGTGTAGAATTATATGCAATTTTCCTTTGTTTCTGGAGCCTGTGAATGCTGACTTAAGAAATGTTTTGGTTTTAAAAATTAAACTGAAAGGGGGGAGAAGTCACACTGGATGTTTCAGAGGTGGCTCCGTCTCTTCTCGGGAGAGCAAGCGGCCTGGGCAGCTGGAGCCAAGGCCGGGGGTGTTGGGGGGGGACAGCCAGACGGGACAGTATTGGAGAGTATGAAGAAGCTTCCAGCAAGTGGCTGCCCGCACTCAGTGACCTGCGAGCTGACAACCGGTCTGAGCCGCAAAGACACAGCACCGGCTTCCAGACCCAGCTCTGCAGCGCACGGCGGGGCATGCGGGGCACGGCACGTATGCCCCTGCCTCCCTTGCTGGTTCGGAGTGGAAGGGAGGGGTGAATAGAACAAGATGATCCGAAAGGCTCTTTCCAGCTAAAATTCTATGGCTCTTTGTTTGTTTATCTGTTTGTTATAGAGAGGGCACGAATCATTCCCCAGACGGAGAAGAATTTTCTTCTGACCCGAGACGGTATCGCCCATAAGTAAGCTATCTTAACTCTCCCCCAAACTAGCAGTTATTCACAGGCCTGCTTCCTGGGCTCTCACAAGCGGTTGGAATGGAAAGCAGTACGTTTGTTTAACAAACAAAACCAAAAAACAAAAATTCTCCAGTCTGAAGACCTAACGTGGGCATGTCTGCAGACGTACACCTTTCTGGGTGGGGGGTCCCTATCTCTCAGGTTCTCAGAGAGGCCTGAGGCCCCAGAGAGGCCGAGGACCTTCGGGTCTTGCCTGGGCCCATCTCGGGGAACACATGCTAAGACATTATCCCAACGTGTTTCAGAGAAACAGCAGTTATGAGTGACACTAAGGAAGCAAATGCCCATCACCAACTTCTTTCCCGAGTAGGGGCACCTGGTCACACAGGCACAGCTGTCCCTGCTCTGGACACTTTCTCCGTCTGCAGACAGTTCTGTCCGGGGAAGGAGGGCAGAGGTCCCACTGAAACTCACCTCTAGACGTGCCGACCTTTCAGCTCTACGGCCATGGCACGTTTGGGGGTCTGACTCTGTCCATGTCTGTAACCACGCTAGTATCTGACACCTCACCCAGGCCAACAAGGGGCCTCATGATGCAAGAAGAAAATCCCATTTCCAACCACATCTGGGAAGTCCTCAGCCTGCAGCCATGTTGAAAGGTTGCTGAAAGAAACTCTAGAATGTTCCAGAGTGGTTTCAGGGAAGATACTGTTTCACAGAAGGCAGCTTACACCCCCAGGGGACAATTTACTGTTGGCACTGGGAAAGCTTATTTCAACTTAACTAGGATAATTTGCCTCTTGTTAAAGAGACAGCATCTCCCTGCATTTTGGTTTATTAATGATAACAAGCCTTGAAACAAAAGCCCATATTTCAGGTCTCAGATGCCAAGAATTCATGCTCCCTCTGAGGCTCATGCTCGTCTGCTGAGCCAGAGAAGGCCGCAGAGGAGGGGGGCGGGGGTGGGGGTGCTGGAGTCCTTCCAGCAGACCGTGCGTGCGGTGTTCTGGCCGCTTGGATGTTACAAGGTTAATAAAATCACGCTGTCTTGTGCAGCAAGCCGACCCTCAGCCGTGCTCCAGAACTCGGAGATCTTTGCTGACTCTGGTACCAATGAACCTTTTGTGCCTTTTTCTCCTAATGTCCATGTGCCAGGCTCAGATCGCTCCCCCCAACCCCACCAAGTGTTCCTTCCCTGGAAACAGCATTAACCAGGTTACAAAGGAAGCCAGTACCTGCTCTATAAAATAGCAGACACGGGATTAACATGCAATTTCAGGGCTGAGAGCGACCCCAGGGGTCACATGTTAGTGTAAGACCTCATTCTACAGCTTGGGAAGGGAAGGACCACACCCAGGTCACACAGGGTGGCTGTCCCACTCTGCTGGCTCCTTACGCAACACTGCAGGGTGATAGTCACTAAGATGGGGCAGGCGAGCTGTCTTAGAGGGAAGATGGTAACCATATGCCTGATGGAGAACAAAGGATATCATTTCCTTTTTGTCTGAATGGGGGGGGCGGTGACGGTGGGGGAGTGGAATTGTTTCGGGGAAAGCTTGGTCTTTTCTGAAACATAAAGGGACAGTGACATGAACTTTGCCCTGTCCTCCCCGTCTTCCTTTGCCCCGACACCAAAAATAAAGGAGGAGGAGGCGTGTGATTAAACTGTGGGGGTTTCTAACTTGGCCTCATCAGGTACGTTTTGTGTGGCCAAGAATGTTTAAAATGTTTTAATCTGAGTACCTTTAAGATAGAGCCCACCCTTTCTAGTTCTAAAGGACACCCCCCCCCACCTCCACACCACATTCCACTTACACTTGGACACTCCCTGAATTAGCCTGACGTGCGGGGCTCCCCGAGGCCAATGCAGGTGCTAAGTCTAAGTCTAGGGGTAAAAATGCTCTCTACGGCTCCCAGTGCTAGTGCTACAATTCCTGAAATCTTTCCCTGGCATCAAAATGGGGAATGAAGAGGGGGAAGAAAAACACTCTTCTGCAGAGTGAAATACCCGGCGAGCTCCCAGAGCCCAAGCACTCTGGCTCGGAGAGAGCCACCACGTCGCCATGGGGATGCGCAGGGTGGCCGCTGCGCTCGCAGCAGCCCTGCGCTGCCCCCAGCCGCGCTCCTCCCACCACATAACGATGATTTCCTCTGACTTAAACTGTCACCTCAAGCTTTCCGCTCACATGTTAACCCAGGGCACCTCCTTCTCGGGTGAAGGAGGACGGCTTTCTCACAGCCTAGGGTGGGCATCATCTGGGGACTGGGAGCTCGCTCTAGGGCCCAAGCGCCTCACCAGGATGAGCTCGTCGTTGGCCAGCTCGCGGGTCCAGTAGGTTTTCGGGCCGTCCCCCTCGAGGAGAGTTTGCGTGCAGTAGATCTTGTTCTCATTCTCCCAAGTGGCTAAACTCTGCGGGCGGGAAAACCGTTAGTGACATTAATTACGGTCCTGGCAGCGGGAGCAGAGACAACAATGAACACCAGAGTCGCCGCGGTGAAGAGAAGCAACACATGGTCCCTGTCGGCAGGGGCACAGAGCCCTGCACTGCAGCCGGTGGAGTCCGGATCCAGAGGGCTGGCCACGGATCTCCTGGGGTATAAAAATACCTTGTAGTCCACACCCACGCGCGCGTGCGCGCGCACACACACACACACACACACACACACAGTCCGAACCGTGCTTTCCATCTCCAGGAATAACATTAGAGCACGGAGGGATTCATTTATGTCAAAACGGACTAGCCCTTCAACCAACTGGGATATTAACGACGAGAACTTGCACATCAGGACTATAAAATTTTAGAAGCGATGAGACACCATATTTAAACCACACCCAGCGTGAGCAGGTCGGGAGCCCTCTTCCCTGCAGCTTCTGGGACGACATCTTCTTTTCTGTCTGCACTCATCAGAGGCAGCACACAGACCGCTCTGCCAAACCACTCTCCAGGTTACCTCCCTCTAGGAACATTAAATCACGTGGGAGGTTAAAGGGGGATGCCCGGCAGTCTCCCCAGGTCTGCACAAAGCAAAGTGCTCTACAGCTGGGATGGGGGGGACACAATGTGCACATACTCACTTTCTAACTCGAACGTGGGGAACAAAAAGCCCCACTTTCCAGGCTGTCGCGGGAGCCTTTGATTTTTTTTATCAGAATCTGGCAGTAGCCACCAGTGGACGTCCCCAACTGAGCCCTGAGGACTGCCAGGCCTTCTCCCGGGGACTCCCAGACCTTCACTCTTACTGTGCCCACACACTCTTTTGTTTTTTACAAACAGTGCAGTGACCAGAGGCTCAGGTCCTGCCAGCTCCTTGCCCAGACATCGCTTTCTGGCCACGCCAATTCCGGGGGCCAAATGTGTCCTGTGGGCTACCTCCTGGGGGCTGTGTCTCTGTGTCCTCCTCCCAACCCAATGCCCGGGTAGTCCCACTCAGNCCCCACTGAAAGAGGAGGGAGACATTTTTCACTTTTTAAAGAAGTGGTAGCAGCGACTTTTTTTCCCATCTCTCCCCCCACTCTATCCCAGAGAGCAATCAAATGCAATTTTTGCCCATCTGAAAAAAGGAATGTACAACCGCTCGCTTCGGTCCACTGGTTCATCCCTGGGTCCAATATACCCAGAAATACAAAAGTCTTGCCCTCGAGGACTAAGAAGGCGCTTCTCCGCGCCTGAGTCTGCCTTGCTTTTGGGAGGATCCCGCCTTTCCTTTAAGAAAGCAGGCTGGAAGGAGGGGTGCTGCCCCACAAGACCGCCGAGGCTGNCTGCACTTGCGTCCGTCCACAGTCTCCTCCTCGAAGCCTTCTCCGACCTTGAAGTTGATCTCGGTGGTGCGCACGGTGGTGGAAGTCTTGATGTAGAACTGATCCCCGTCCTGGCGGATCTCCACGTGCGGCTTGGACGCGGCGGCCACCGCCACCTTCCGCAGCATGGCGTTCACACCTGCGCGGGGAGACAGGGCTGCGCCGCGGGCTCGCGACCCAGGCCCGGCCCGGCCCCTCCCACAGCCTCTAACCACCCCTCCCCCACCCCTCGCCCAGATTTCCGAGATGGGAAACTGAGGCTCAGGGAGGGGACGCGGCTTTCCCCGAGCAGCACGGTGAATTGGTGGCAGGGCCTGGCCTCACACCGAGTCTCCCAATTTAAAGTCCCTGACCCTCCACCCCCACTCCCTAGGCCTNCGCGCCCGGCCCCCCCTCTCCTGCAGCTGGGGGTGGGCACGGGGGCGCGTCAGATGGTACAGCCCTGGCCCCGGAGCGGACAGTCGCCGCAGCTGGGTCGTGGGGACGTGGGGAAGCATTGCATCATCCCCTCTACTTTTCTGCATGTCTGAGGATAACCCTAAAATAGAGTTGAAATAAAGTGGGTGGTGGGGCTGTCAGGGTTGGGAGCCGTGCCCTCCCCACTCCCGGTCATGCCTTCGGGGTATGCGCTCCAGTGCGGGATCCTGTTCTGCACCCCAGACACACACAGTGGCGCGGGACCAATGGGAGCGAGTGGTGGGTAAGGCCCAGCCGCACGACCACGGCCAGGGCCCTGCTGGGAACCCAGGGTCGCGCGGGGTTGCGGGTCCTCGGCGCGCCCAGGGCATGGACTGGGTCCCCAGGGCTGGACAGAATGCGCTCCTGAGCCCTGGGCAGGAGCAGGCTGTCCTGCCCAGAGTGTGGCTCTGCACACTACGAAGGAAGTCCCCCTTCTCCCTTTGCTCCCAAATACGCACCATGCTTCAGTCCCCGTTAGTGTGGCCATTAAGAGGGTACAGACCGTCACCCTGTGAGCCTCCACGGCTGACCCCACGCTTTCCTTTCGGTCTGTGTCCACTGCTCTGTCATCCCTGTGCCTTAGCCAGGCCGCACAACTAGGATTCTAGAAGCAGCTATGCATCTTCCCACATGCGAGACTCTGCCCACACTGCACCCTCCCCCCAAAATGCCCTTTCCCTCTCCAGGTTACTAAAATCTTGCCGGTTCACCAAAGTCCGTCTTCATGCTGTCTCTTTTGTGATATTCAGTTTCCCAATCAGATATGATGATTTTTCTCTCAACCCACAGGGTCCTTGTTCAGTTTCATTCTTGTTCAAGTGTTCATCCTGCGGGAAACAGCCCCTGCAGTGTTCATCAGCCTGTCTTCTCTTGCTCAAGCTCAGCCGGGTGGGGTTCCATAAATAAGCACTGACTGGAGGAGGGTTTAAGTGTTATATGGCCCTGAGGAGGTGGGGAGAGGGCCCCCGGGGGCTGCAGGAATCTATGCTCACTGCCTGCTGAACAGGCTCTGGACGTCTGGAGGTGGCCGGGGATGGGGTTCCTGCCCTGAGGCCCTGCGGAGCTGTCTTAGAAACGCACTGAGGGTAAGAGACGGGAGAGAGACCATTCCTGGCTGGCAAGAGATGTGGGCAAGGCTGGCCTTACTGGTGTGAGGTGTGTGCAATCGCACAGGCCCCCGTGCTTAGAGGGGCCTGGTGCTGGATTCAGTGCTCTGCAGTTGCCATCTTGAAATTCTGAATCATTTTTGGACACTGTATCCTGCATTTTTATTTTGCAGTGGGATCCACAAATTATGTAGCTGATCCTGAGTGTGGGAGGCAGAGGATACGGCTGCTACAGAATCAAACTCACTTCACAGAGGCTCTGGTGTCTCTATCGTGAGGGGACCAAACAGGGGTGCCACCCAGCTAATGCAAGCCCCCCCCATCCAACACTGCTCCCCAGCAAGGCTGCTGACATCTTTTTATTTATTTTTTATTTTTTATTATTTCTAGGAGAGAGAGAGAGAGACAGCATGAGCAGGGGAGGGTCAGAGAGAGAGGGAGTCACAGACTGAAACAGGCTCCAGGCTCTGAGCTGGCAGTCAGCACAGAGCCCGACGCGGGGCTCGAACCCACGAACCGCGAGATCATGACCTAAGCGAAAGTCGGACGCTCAACCGACTAAGCCACCCAGGCGCCCCTGCTGACATCTTTTTCTAAAATATATTTTTAAAGTTTGTTTGTTTGTTTGTTTATTTTTATTTAGAGAGAGCACGTGAGCAGGGGAGGGGCAGAGAAAGAAAAGGGAGAGAGAGAGAGGGAGGGAGAACCTCAAGCAGGCTCCATGCTGTCAACACAGAGCCCGAAGCAGGGCTCAAACCCACAAACAGTGAGATCGTGACCTGAACCAAGATCAAGAGTTGGACGCTCAACTGACTGAGCCACCCAGGCACCCTACCATCTTTTTTCAATGTTTATTTATTTATTTTGAGAGAGGAGAGCATACACAGCAGGGGAGGGGCAGAGAGAGAGGGAAAGAGAGAATCCCAATTCCAGCTCAGGTCGTGATCTCATGGTTCATGGGTTCGAGCCCTGCGTCGGGCCCTGTGCTGACAGCTCGGAGCCTGGAGCCTGCTTTGGATTCTGTGTCTCCCTCTCTTTCTGCCCCTCCCCCACCTCTCAAAAATAAATAAATATTAAAAAAAAAAAAAACAGAATCAGATGGTCAACTGACTGAGCCACCCAGGTGCCCCTAGGCTTCTGACATCTTAAGACCAGGGCTGGGGATGGGCTGCGGAGGGGCTGGGGGGCAGCAGAGTTGGGAGTCAGGACGGTAGGGAAAGCCCCTGAGGGCGGTCAGGGCCGTGGGTGAGGTGTGCACGAGCCTGGGAGGACTTACCGCGGAGGCAGTGAGTAGGCGAAGGGGGGAGGAGAAGGGGAGGGGAGGAGGTCGCGGCGAAAGAATAGGGGAGGGGGCCGGGGGGCCAGGGGGAGGGTTGCACGCTCCAGCTGGGGCTGCAGAGTCGGGAAGACAATGGTGCATCGTCCAGGCACCAAGGACGGGAGCAGGTCCGGGAGTCGGGAGGGCAGAGCCGGCTGAGCATCTGGGTGAAGGGCTCCCGAGTCCCTGTGAGCCTACGGTGCTTAGTCGTCACGTTTGGAGGTGGCCGGGACCCACTGGAGGGGCTAGGACTTCTTAGGAGCCCAAACCCCATCAGGGGCCCCAGGGAGGCTCCTGTCACTGGGCCTGGGGAGCCCAGAGTGAAGAGGGCAGGGAGAGCGCCGTGGTGCCTCTGTGGACCTGGCCTCAGGACCCGCTCATGTCCCCGCCGGGCGGGGAGCCCGCTGGCGGCCGGGGCCTCGCCGCAGGCTGGCGGGGTCTCCCCGTGCCGTCCATCCTTCCTTCTCTGGTTTCCCTCTTCTGTTCACTGCCTCTTGCCAACCGCCTCTCCGAGCTGGGAGCTGGGCTCAGATCTGGGAGTAGTGACCGCTGAAGATCCAGGTCCTGTCTGAGGGCCCCAATGTTTACCTGGCGGAGGGGTCCCAAACCTTGTGTGATCACTGCGTGGGCTGAGGGTGCCCCAGAGGCAGGCGGGCACCCTGGTTTGGGGCAGGACGAAGGGCCCACCCACGGCCGTGATCAGAAAGAACCACGGGTGTTGAGGCAGGAGCCGTGAAACAGTGCGTGAGTTTGGGAGGCCACGTGTGGTCCTGCGTGGCCGGAGCGCGAAGTCTGAAGGGGGCGAGGCGGGGGCGACAGGAGGTGAGCGGAAGCCCAGGGGCCGCAAAGCAGCGTTCCCAGGGTGAAGGCCCGTGGACGGGTTTGAGCAGAGGAGAGCTGCGGTCCCGTCGCCTGTTCGTGGAGCTGCCGCAGCCTGTGTCCGGGGTGCACGGGAGGTGCCAGGCCGCGGGGCACCGAACGCCAGCGCAGCCAGCCGTGGAGCGGCCGGCGAAGGAGGCGGGAAGGGGTGGCAGAGCGAACAGTGTTGTCAACACCAGGTATCACAGCAACTTGGGAGAGCCTTCTAGAAATTCAGGCTCTGGAATTCTCCCCTGGAGAGCTGGATTCAGTAAGTCTGGGGGGGGTGCCCAGGAAGCTGTGTTTGGCAAGCCTTCCAGGTAATTCTTCTGGAGAGCCGGGTGGGCCCTGCACCGTTGCGTGACCGGCGGCACCTGGCCGGCGAGGGGAGGTGGGGACAAGAGCCCAAGGTGACTCTCGCTTTCTAGATTGTGCACTGGTGCCTCATCTGCCGCCACGGGGAGCTCCGGGGCCCGAGATGAGGTCTGTTCGGGATGAGTTGGGTCCGAGTTGTCCGAGGCACCTAGGACCCCGTGGGCAGTGCGGTCCGGGAGTTCAGGGGAGAGTCCGAGCTGAGCCGGGGTGTGGGGGTCATCCGTGACCCCCGGTGAGGACAGGAGTGCGCGCGAGATGCCGGGGGTGGGGGGGCAGGCAGCTTGAGAAGAGCAAAGGCTGGGAAGGAGGCTCTCAGCGCTTGGGGGCAGAGGGAGCAGGGGGGCCACGGAAGCAGGGGTGAAGCCAGCGCGTGACGTCCCAGCGGCTGGCAGCCAGTGGTTCAGTCTTCTGTGAGAAGAGGGACGCGCGCACAGAACCATCGGCTCCGAGAGGTTCCTGGAGACAAGGGCCACCACGCGTCCCCTAGAGCGAGCAGCCAGGCGGTCTCGGTGGCTGGGGCCGAGCCGTTCCTGTAGCCGGCGGGGTCTGAGGGAGGGCCGCGGGGGCTTGAGTCCGGGGTGGAGAGAGGGAGACTGGAAGCAGAGAAAGCAGGGTTGTACAGGTGAGGGAGGGAGAGGAGGCTATGCGGGCAGGCAGCTGGGGGACAAGCTGGGGGTTCTCTGCATGTTGGGTGGAAGAGGCTGGGTGTTTACAGTCTCCAAAGGCAGAGACNCAGGTGTGTGCCCTGAGCAGGAGGGAGGCAGGGGGCGGGGGGGCAGAAGCTGTCTGAGCCCCGTCCTGCCCCTGGCCCTGGGACCTGGGCCCCTCCCCAGAGGTGGGGGTGGTGGGAGGCGGGGCCCCTGGCAGAACCTCAGAAGAGCACCTTCTGGGAACTGACGAGGTGAGNGAAGCCCGGCCGGGGAGCCCGGCTCCTGGACCCCAGCGGGCAGAGGGGAGGTGGGAGGGCGCGGTGGTGGGTCGGTGAGCGGACGGACGCGGGGAGACAGAGGACAACAGGCAGTGAGAGCCAGGGTTTGGGGCCTGTGCATCCAGTGGGGTTGGAGAGTGTGTACCCGGGGGCCGCCAGGCGGCACGAAGGGTCAGGAGAATGAGGGAGCCACGTTCAGATGCTGACGCGCAGGAGGGATCCCAGGCGTGCGCCTCGGGCTCCGGGGCCTAAAGCCCGCNTGATATCAATTAACAGAATGTTCTTAGTGAGAAACAGCATAACATACAAGTTAAATCGTATACAGATAAGCTAGGAGTTACTCTGTCTGGCCCTCAAGAAGATAAATGTTTCTGAATTGGTTTATTTGTGGAAACTACCATGGGGGCCCTAAATTGTCAGTTTTGCCCCTGGGTTATGTGTTAGCTCCTCTTATCTCTCCGCATCCCAGCTGCCTGTGTCAGGGAGGGGTTTGTGGAATGCAGGCCTTGAGGAAGGGACTGCTCTGCTCTACCAATTAGCAAAGATGTATGTAGTAGCTGTGTTCTGCTCTTAACCCCAAAATAGGCTCTTTGTCTCGGGGCCACGCTCAGTTGTAATTCTTGTGTTCTTAACCCCTTAAGTCTCGGATCTGCAAGGCCCATAGGAAGAGCCTTTTGACAATCATCCATAGAGCTTTCATCTAAAATCTCTCTTGCAAAGGCAGAAATATGCTTTTCCTTATGGGGTATCTGTGTTCAGAATATGGGTCTGATATGGAATATTGTGAGGCCTGGTCAACACCAGCAGGCTTATATCCAACATGAGCCAGTAGTAGTAGAAGGAGACACCAGTTTTCACTTCCCATGGGAGGAGCCGCAAACATTGCCATCTCCCCGCTGCAACTGCCATCCAGAGAGGCCGGCGCGGGGCCGTCAGGAGGACGGACGGAGGCCGCCGGGGAGCCCAGGCGCAGGCCTGTGGGGAGCTCACGGCGGGTCCGGCAGAAGATCGATGGGCTGCAGTTGGGGGAGGGTCGGGTGAGAGCGGCAGGGCCGGGTGCCTGGAGGTGGGAGGAGGAGGCTCGGTGTCGCTGGGGGTCTAGCGTGGAGGCGGCCCAGAGTGCTCACCCAGGTAGGTGATTTCGGGGGAGAGTTGCTGCGCTCCACCTTGCGTGTGTCAGTTCTGAGGTTCCTAGGGACATTTGGACGGGGCTGCGCAAGAGTATGAAATTTCGGGCGACAGCAGGCCGGAACATTCTGGAAGGCGTCCTCCGGGGTGCAGAAGCCAGGTGCCATAGGCAGGGCTCGGGGGTGGAGAGCCAGCCTGGCATGGGGTGATGCTGTGGGGCAACGTGGGCCACAACATGTGGATTTGGGGGTGTCTTAGGCTTCAGAGGGGAGGCCTGCTGGGGCAGCGGGAGGCCGGAGGGGCCTGGGCTGGCACGCGGCCTAGGAGGCTGGCAGCGCTCCTCCCTGCGGGCCAGAGGGGACTCAAGCCCTAGGCCCTCACTGCTCGGCCAAGGAGGCTCAGCTGGCACTGCCGGGCAGGCCGAGGTGACTTCCTGGCTGACGACAGTGACACACCGTCGATCTCACGTCTGTGGATTCTGGCACATTCCCAGGGTGCCCTGCGTGTACGTGGCACGTTCACACGTGTGCTCACAGTCAGGGTCCCCCTTTTGTGTTGGTTGGAAATACTGATCCTTGAGTCTCTGGAGCAGAAAGGCTGTTGGAACGTAAGATCCCCGGGTGGATGGGGTCACGCACCGAGTGTTTCTGGAGAAACACTGTGGGCCTGGCCTGGCGTCCAGGCGTGAGTGGACGCGGCCCTGGGATGACTGCGTGGTCAGTGCTGTGAAGGGACAGGGCCGCTTCAGGGGCCCAGGGGAGGACATCTAGCTTCTGGGGTGTCTGAACTTCCCAGAGCGGGTGACATTATACGTGCGCGGAGCTCTGCAGGGTGAACAGCGTTCCCGCAGCAGACGAAGAGCACAGGGCCTCTGGACAGGAAATAACGGGCCCCCTTTGGCCCCAGTACGGCAAATCCGCGAGACACTCTCTGCGGACACCTCAGGGTCAGGCACCTTGGGGTCCAGGAACCGCAGAGGCCAGGCCTAGGCGGCTGTCATCAGCTGGCTCCCGTTGCCTCGGGGGTATGGCCAGTTCCTGGAGTTTCCGCCCTGATGCAGATGTCTCCGGAGCAGGAGCTGGGGCCTGGGCCCTCTCTCCAAGACCCCTTTGTTCTCCGGCTGGCAGCTCCCGCCTTTGCAGACCCCATGTTGCCAGCTCCCCCCAGGCCACTGACCTGCGTCCCTGTCCCAGCCTTTCTGCTGAGCTTTGCTACTTTTGCCTGGAGGCTGGCCTGGCCCCATGCCCTCAGGCAGGCCGAATTCATGCTGGAAGAATGGGGGTCAGAGTTCAGTCCCCGAAGCTGGGGGCTCTGGAGAGGGTCCCTGTGGGGGTCTTCAGGACAGCTCTGGGCGGGGGCTGGGGCCACTGCTGGGAGAATCTGGCAGTCAGCAGAACAGCACAAAGAAGAGCTGGATTCCTGGGGAGGCCGGGGCGGGGCGCCACCTGCCCTGCTGGGTGAGCTTCTACTAGGCTGATGGAGTGCGAGGGGCACCGGACTGGCGGGTGTCACCAGGGCTGCAGCGGCCCTGACAGCCTCCGAGTCCCGCAGAGGAACACACACAAGTACTTTACAGTTCTTGGCTTTTACCAAGTACCAGCGTGGGAGCAAGTGCTCCATGAGTATTCACGTACACGAGCGTGTGTTCATCCATCCTATACCGCTGTCCTCTGAGTATTCATGCATGCGTGCATCATCCTGTACCGCTGTCCTGTGAGTACACACACACACACACACACACATGCATGCATCATCCTGTACCGCTGTCCTGTGAGCACACACACACACACAAAGACACACCACACACACATGCATGCATGCATCATCCTGTACTGCTGTCCTGTGAGTACACACACACATGCATGCATGCATCATCCTGTACCGCTGTCCCGTGAGTACACACACACACACACATGCATGCATCATCCTATACCGCTGTCCTGTGAGCACACACACACACACAAAGACACACCACACACACATGCATGCATGCATCATCCTGTACCGCTGTCCTGTGAGCACACACACACACACAAAGACACACCACACACACATGCATGCATGCATCATCCTGTACTGCTGTCCTGTGAGTACACACACGCATGCATGCATGCATCATCCTGTACCGCTGTCCCGTGAGTACACACACACACACACACATGCATGCATCATCCTATACCGCTGTCCTGTGAGCACACACACACACAAAGACACACCACACACACATGCATGCATGCATCATCCTGTACCGCTGTCCCGTGAGTACACACACACACACATGCATGCATCCTATTCCGCTGTCCGGAGTGGCACTCAATAATTGGTGAGGAAACTACAACACAGGAGGTCATTCAGCCGGTTGAGACAGATCTGGGCAGTGAGCCCAGGAGGGCTGGCCCCAGATGTGAGCTCTTACGACCCCACTCTGCTGGCTCATCATGCAGATGCCAGGGGCTTCTGGCCCCTGGCCAAGTGACGAAGGAGAGTGGGGCCCTCATCCCTGCCCGCTGGCCCCGGGCATCAGGCTTGTGGAGACCTCTGGGACCTGGGGTTTCTAACCTCAGACTCTAAGGAAGACAACTCTGCTTAAAACCTGGAGCAGGAGAAGGGGGTGTGGCAGGCCCACGTCTGTCAGCCTGGGCATTGGTCCCAGATTGCCGTCGAGGGGCCATTCCCTGCGGAGCAGGTCACAAGCACTGTGAGCCTCAGGCTCCTCCTCTGTGACGTGGCAATGACGATGCCAGCCATGCCTGCTCTAAACGGTAGAGCGAATTCACTCACGGAACCCCGCTCAGTCCTGGCTCGTCCACCAGCCGCCGTTGGAGCTCTGGCTTCTCCTTGGAGTGATGGCTTCAACATTCATCAAATATTTATGAAGCATCTACTTTGTCTAAAGGCCTGCAGCCCTCAAACTAACCCTATGGGGGTTGTTATCACACCCACTTTATAGATTTGGAAACTGGGGGTTAGAGGTTAGGTGACTTGCTCAAGGTCACAGAAGTCAGAATTTGATTCCATGACTGTCTCAATCCAGAGTCCGAGGTTCCTAAGAGCTGGGGGGTGAGGCTGGCCCCCAAATTCCATGAGGTGGAGGGAAGAGGGAGGCAGAGCAGCAAGCCAGCCCCTAGTAAGAGGGACAGGCCCAGGGACACAGGAGTGTCCTTCTGGCCTTGGAGCAGGAAGGAAGGACTGTGCCAGGGACAGGCCAGGGGCCTTCAGGGAGGGGACGCCGAGGGAAGCTGGGGGACTCTGAGTTTCCCAGTGGAGCATCTCAGACAGAGGCGAAAGCAAGAGCACAGCCAGGGGGCTCCGAAGGCAGGGAAATGTGAGGGTGTTTCCTGTAGG
>NW_027531904.1:11624795-11627239 GCF_008692635.1 Crocuta crocuta | reverse complement strand
GGCGGGGCAGGGGCCTGAGAGCTGGGAGCCTCCTGCAGGACAGCACCCCTGTCGGGGACACCGCCTGTGGGGACACCCCTGTCGGGGACACACTGCTGGGGACATGACCTGTTGTCAGGGACACCACCTGTCGGGGACACTGCTGCCTGTGGGGACCCTGCCTGTTGGGGACACCGCGGAAGGACAAGCCCTACATGCAGGTGTCCGGTGTGACATCCACATCGTGATTCTCTAAGACGCGGTGTGGGGCCTGCCACGGTCTGCCCACTCGCTCCTCCAGCCCTGAAGTGTGTCTGTGACATCAGAGCAGGGACCACGTCCCACTGGCCATGGAGTCAATGGCTGATTTTGTTCTTTCTAAGATGTGCTCAGCCTTTGTTTCAATGGTGCAGGCGTATGTGTGTGCACGTGTGAATGCATGTGTGTGCACATGTGCGTGTGCACCCCAGCCTTTGTGTGCCTGTCTCTGGGTGTGTGCTGGTGTGAGCTTGGTCTCTGGGGTGAGGCGAGGCGTGTCTCTGCTCTGGGTGTGACTCGGTGTGACGGCCCACGTGTGACTCCGACTTTGGGCCACCAAGTGTCCTGGTTTGCCTGGGACTGAGGGGTTTCCAGGACCCAGCGGACCTTCAGAGGCAAGTGAGGAAGTCGTGGGCGAGCCGGGAACCGTCACCTGCCCCAGGGCGGTCTGTCTGGACGCGCCGCTCCTTCCGTGGCTCCCTGGCTGCACACCGGGCATGTCCACGGCCTATCCTGACCTGTCCTGCTCGGCCTGTGTGCTCTGGGGTGTTCTCTCCGTGCGGGCTGCCTCTGCGCGTGTCCCCGACCCCCCGCCTGTGAGCCTGTGTCTCAAGGGGACGCTGCGCTCCAGGGGGGACACTGGGCCGTCTCCAGGTGGCCTGCCTGGCCGTGCCCATCCCTGCCCTGGGCCCGTTGCCGAGCCGGCCCTTCCTGTGGCTCCGCTGCCTTCTCTCCGTCCCCAAAGCCCCCTGCTGCTCCTTCCCAGGCTAGGCCCCGCCCTGAGCCACCTCGTGTCCGGGGCAAGTCCCTCAGCGCCCCACGTCCTCCAGGAGCCCTTCCTCTGTCTCCTTGCCTTCCCGGCTCCCCTGCTTCTCCCCTACACCCCTGCCCTTACAACCCCCGCTCTTCCCCAGACACTATTCTTCAAAAAAAAATTTTTAATGGTTTTATTTATTTTTGAGAGAAAGAGTATGAGCGGGGGAGGGGCAGAGAGAGGGAGACAGAATCTGAAGCAGGTTCCAGTTTCTTTTTTTTTTTTT
Source organism: Crocuta crocuta (assembly GCF_008692635.1). Lineage (NCBI taxonomy): Eukaryota > Metazoa > Chordata > Mammalia > Carnivora > Hyaenidae > Crocuta > Crocuta crocuta. The sequence continues at coordinate 11,625,962 of NW_027531904.1, read as the reverse complement.
TAATTTTTTTAAGTCTTTTATTTTGAGAGAGAGACAGAGAGTGAGCAGGGGAGNGGGGGGGGGGGGGGGGTGCTCACCACAGGCAGTGGGGGCAGAGGAGACAGAGGGAGCTCAGCATCTACTGGGCCCCTGGTGTCAGGCACGGGGCTGCGCCCGGCGCCTCATGGTCACAGAATCCCTACAACCGTCCTGGGAGGTAGGAGGCCTTGTGGCTCCTTTTCAGGTAAAGGGACCACGACTCCGAGGGGCTGGGGCTCTGGCCCAAACCACGCAGGAGACGGTGGAGCTGGGTCCGGAGCCCAGGCTCCTTCCGGCAGGCCAGCCGGCACGGGTCACGCCTGCCGCCGTGTCTGCCCACCCCGCCCGCCGGGGGGCCGTTTGCAGGCTGAGACCAGGTCTTCCTACCAGACCCGTCAGCACCGGCGCGGGCACCTAGTGGGCGCTCCGCGAAGGTCTGCCGAATGAATGAATGCCTGCTCTTGAAAATGACAGGCCCGGCTCTCACGCGGCTGATTTATACAAGTGCCGGGACCCTCTGGGCTGCGAGGCTGGGGAACCGGCGGCTATAATTTATCCGGAAACACGGCAACTGTTCCAGCCTCTCCTTCAGGGCAAAGGGGGAGGGTGAATTGATGGCCGACAGCCCCGCACCGGGAAGGGCCCCCGGCCGTCCCCCACGTGGGCCCATCCACCTGCTGCCTGGAGGTGGCCGCAGGGGGGTCAGCTGCCTCTCATCGATCGCCCCGCTCAGGACGCCAAATGGTGCCTTTGAAAGTCCATAAAGAAAGAGACGCCCATTCATCCCGGATCAATCACCTCTGCCGCCCCTCGCGCGGCACGTGCGGACACAGCACAATGCCTGCTGGTCACGGGTGCTCAATCACCGTTTCGGGACTAATGGTTTCTCAGATGAGAGCGGCGCCCACCGCCTCCTCCCTCGGCCCCTGGCCAGGCGTCTCCGGGACAAAGCTGCCGCGGCCAGGAGGAGCCGCCCCGCGCCCGTGGCCCTCCTTAATCGGGGTTGACGGATGTGGGGCGTGCGGGTCCACAGAGGCCCCTGGGCCCCTCCCGCTGCCTCGGCCTCCCCACGCGTCGGGGGCTTCTGTTCTCTTCTCCCATCAATGCGGCAGCTGGGGGGCTCTGGGAGCCCCACCTGAGGGGCCTCGG
>NW_027531904.1:11615482-11624352 GCF_008692635.1 Crocuta crocuta | reverse complement strand
GTGACAAGCCCCCCTCCCGCCGGGGCCGCCCCAGCCCGGGCTCTGAGTGATGAAGAGGGCTTTCCTGGCCTGCGATGGTGATTGCATTACTGCTGATAGCTCGGAATTAATCACCGTAATAAGACCCTCCAGGCCGCTGAAGGAGCCCACACTTCCTGCTGGGCGCAATCATGTCCTCATCCTCGGGGCTCCCTGAGGCCCCGCAGGATGTGAATATTTAATTACCGTCCCTCCCCTGCTCACTGGAGTGTTTGTAAATATGATTCATGGGCTGTATTGTTACCTCAGCTGACCATTCCCAGCCCCCTCCGCCTGCCAGCGTCTTCAGCTCTGGGGCAGAGCCAGCTGCCAGGCAGCTCGACCCCTCCCAGCGCGGCCCATGCCCAGGTGCCCACGCAGGCAGGGGCGTCACCCCCGGGGGCCCCGGCCACAGCCCACCCCCCCTTCCCCAGAACCCAGGGCGGAAATCACAGGCCACGTTGTTCGCCCAGCAGTGAGTCGACCGGCCTTTGGGGAGTGGCCGCCGGGAGCAGAGGCTTGACCAGGCTGGCTGTTCCAGGGAGCAGGGAAGGACCCCAGGGAAGGCGTGCCTCTGCCCCACCCCCACTTAGACACAAATACGCACAAGAAAACTGGACAGGCTTCCCAGCAGCATGAACGAGGCAGATACCATCACTCTGAGACGGTCGGATGAGAAACAGGAGACCGGATCCTTTCCCAGCCTCCGACACGTGCTTGCTGACCTTGGCCCCATCGCTGGTCAGTTTTAGCATCTGTCTCGTGCACACGACCTTTCCTCACAGGAGGCGTGCGGTTGTGTGTGGAGGTGGGGTGTGAGGTGGTCAGAGCTGGGAGGAGGGACTCTGTGCCCCACAGGCGGGGAACCAGCGCCATCAGGGAGAGGGGCCTGCCGAGAAGCACAGCAGGAGGCTGGCACGTGCGCGGCGCCTGCTGGCTCTCAGCCACGGCCGTCTCTGCAACAGGGTTTGGAAATGAACCACTTCATTTGTTCAGCTCTGTTCCCTGGTTTGCTTGTGGTTATTAGTGTGGGAATGAAGGGAGGCCCCCCCCCCCCCCGCCGCCCTGCAGGCCGGACGCTGCAGCCACAGCTGGTGGCCACGTGGTGGGGAGCGGGGCAGCTGTCTGGGCACCTCCTCTGTCTTGGGGGGTCTACCTGGAGCACCAGGTAGCAGAACAGGAGCGCCCTCCCTAGGGCCCAGGCCGGCCTTGCGCGGCACCATCGCACACACAGACACGGTCTCTGGGGCGTGGACGGGCCTTCCCTGCCCTCAGGGACTGGCGCCCGTGTCCCCTCAGCTGCTGCCCCGGGGGCCCACCCCCCGAAACCCCTCCCCAGTGCCCCAGCCTCAGAGTCCGCCCTGACCCTGGCCCCTTGGTGACCTGGGCCCCTGCGCCCCACCTGGCCTCGCGTCCCCCACCGCCGCCCCCGAGGCCAAGTGCCCTTCCACGCTTGTGCTTTGTGCTGATCTCCCTTCTGTGCCTGGCAAATCCCCTCCCGATTCGGGCCCGGCTCGCAGGCCCCCAACTCCGGAAGCTTCCCCGACACTTGCCTCTGACCGCCCCAGAAGCCCCCGTCAGACCAGAGCGCTTGACCTATTTATCTATACGTCTATCTCCCCCACAGTCTGCCAGCAGTCTCTGGGCCCGGAGCCCCCGCAGGCGGTTCTCAGGCGGCTTGCAAACCTCGCTCGCCTCTGTAGCAGCTGCTCTGGGGGCTGCGCACCTCCCTCCCTCCTCAGGCCTTTGTCTGCCCTGTTCCTCATGGCCTGGAGCGAGGTGGGGGCGGAGGGGTGCGGGTGGAGGAGGGAGAAGGGGAGGCGGAGGCCGGGCGCTGTCCCCGTCAATGCAGCTTCTGGAGCCTGGGCCTGGCGGGAAGCCCTGGGATCTGAAGAGCCAGCAGAGCCCTTCTCTGTCCCCGCCCGGGGGGTGGGGCAGGTGGTAACGGGGGTCAGGGGGCTCCGCCTGAGGCTCTGGGTCAGTCTGTGCGTCCTGCCTTCCCCATGGTGGAGACAAAGCCACAGTCCAGGAGGGTCTGCGGGGAGGCGCCTGGCTTCGCCCAGTGAGGCAGGCGCTCAGGATGGGGTTCCCGCCACCCCCCCAACGGGGGCCCTAACCTGCCTCCTTCCCCTCCTTGAATGGATTGGTTCTGCTGTTGGCTTGTTCCCAGTGAAGCTCTGACATTTCTGTTCTTCCGTAGCATGAGTGCCTCAGAGATGGCGAGTGGACCTGAGAGGAGGGCGCGGGGTGTCCCCACAGTCATTGCGGGGGCACAGATGAAGGATGGTGGTGGGTTTTGGCTGTCCATCTTCAGGGAGGCTGGGCCCAGCGGTCATTAGAGCCACCCCCGCCCCCGGCCCGTGATGGGGACTCAGACCAGCTCATTAAAGGTGACCCATCCATCTTGCCCCTCACCCCTGAGGGCTGACGCAGCGGCCCTGGAGGCTTTACCTTGTGTGGGGGCGGGGGTTGTAGTGGGAGAACAAAGTCGGCCTGAGAAACGTCTTTATTGTTCCAGCCACTTCAAAGCCGCAGAATGCCACGGGGTCAGGGATGGTGTCCGGGGGAGACCTGAGGGTCGTGGGCCGCGTGGCTCTCCTGCCATGTGGCTTTGGGCAAGTCCTGACCCCTCTCGTGCAGTTTGGAGCCCAGCCCCTCCCCCATCAGGTGTCTGCAGCCTGAGAGACAGGGGTGGGGACAGGAGCCCTGCCCCCCGGTAAGTCACCAGCACTGCTGACCTGAAAACGGCCAGGCAAGCGGCCGGCCTGACCCGACAGTCCACACCGCGTCTTGTGTGCGACCCGTGGAGGGGTGGGAAGAGGTCAGGGGTCCACGAGCTCCTTCAGGTCCCCCGTCGTCTGCCACCTCCTCCCCCGCCCACAGCCCTCAGTGCCGCCCCGCGTCCCGGCCGCTCCTTCCTCAGTCTGCTCTCCCTCCGGGGATACACTAAGGATTGTCAACGTCCCCTTTTTACACATATGTCTACATATTTAAAAAATTAAAGTATTTTATTTTCCCCTTCATTTTATAGTGTAAGCAGTTACCACACGGTGTTCCTGTCGCTTTGTGGTTAACTCTCAGAACTAATACAAGGCGACTCAGTATCTTAGAGCAGCCAGTTCTCGCTCAGCAATGCGCTGCAGATTCAGTGCGGGTCCAGGTAAGATACTAACAGGATGTTTCATATTTGGCAGGTGGACGCTATGATTTGTGTGAAAGAATAAAACACCAGGATGCACTAGACGACCTCGGAAAGGAAGGAGAGGAGGGCCTGTCCCACCAGACGTAAAAGGCGATCAGAAAAGCTGTGGCCTCGCAGGACCCGGTGGGGCGGAAAGCTGCAGATGGGCGTCACCGTGCAGCTGTGCGGGCACGGAGCACAGCCACCTGGCTCTTCAGGCCCCGGGCGGGGGCCACTCAGCGCCAACTCTCGTCCCCGCCGCCGTCCCCGCGGGGGTCCTCCGCGCAGACGCCGGCAGACGCGTATCTATTTACCTACAGCGAGACCTTCCACTGGGCCCAGGGCTTGCCCACTGCTAACAGCGCGAGGGGCGCTGGGACCCGCATCTGTGCCTCAGCGGTGTTTCCTTCCGGAACCATCCTAGGACCAGGGTTCCTAGGACAGCGGGAAGCACCCCGCGAAGGCCCCTGGGAAGCGCACCAGGAAAGCAGAGCTTTGGGCCCTTGGTGGTCCGATTCCTTCCTTTGTTCACCAGGCGCCTCCCCTGGCGTGGGGGCTGGGGAGCCGGCGAGGCGTGGGTGTGTGAGCCAGCGGGGGGAGAGACATGGAAGGGGGGGGCCTCAAAATCTGGGGAGTGAGGTCGTCGGGGTCAGCGCTGGGAACAGTGTGCCGTGAGTCCAGAGGAACGGTCCCCAGCGGCTGGACCAGCTGCCTTCGCAAGGTGGGTGCGGGAGGTGGGCAGAGGAGGGTCGCAGTGGGGCTCAGGAGCCAGGCCAAGGGGTAGGGACTGTGCCCGGCGACCGGGGGAAGCATGTAGGCTGGTGACCTCCCAGTCAGGCCTCCACCCCGTTGTAGGAGCTCCCCGGCTCCCTGCGAGGCCCCTCACTGTCGTTGGCCGGCTCTGCCCAAATCTGTGAAACAAGACAGCCCCCTGCATCCACAGCCCCCCCACCCCCGGCTCAGCCCCCGGCTCAGCAAGGACAGGAGCCCCATTCTTGCTCCCAGAACCTACCCCGCGTCTCAGGGCCGTTGCCCCGCGGGGGCAGGTGTCTGAGTTCATCACTTGGGCCCTCCTCCTGGCCCTTACCGCTGATTCCTGAAGGGACCTCAGGCCTGCCCCTGGCCTTCTCAGTGAGGCATCTACGTCAGCCTTGACTGAGCGCAAGACAGAGGGGACCCCCGGCTCCACAGACCCCATCCGCTTCGGGGGGAAGCCCCGCGCTGGTGGACAGGAGCCCCTCCGGACTCCGGCTTTGCCAGGCTTCCTCTTCACTCCCGCCCCCTTCAGCTGCTCAAACCTGTTTGATCTGGTTCTGTCCACAGAGGTGAGTACAGGCCTCTTTCTACCCAACAGCAGCCCGAGGTCTGTCCCGGGTCCCCAGGTCTGTCCCTGGCCCCTGATGTCCCCCAGGCAGCAGAGGCCTAGACAGGCCTCATTCATCTTCGCGCCCGCGCCTGAGACAAAGGGCCTCGTGTGCGTGCAGATGGGCCTGCCCTGCCGCCCCCGCATCATCCCTCACAACCTGCACCGATAATGGGCCTCCAATGAGTCCCCTGTGGCCACCCACCGACCGAGGGGGCAATAACACATGCAAACACAGGCTCTAATGACAAAGTGACCTCTGGGGGAGGGATTGGACGGGGGGGCACGGCCACAGCCCCACGGAGAGTCCCATAACTCATTCCCGACGCGGACATATTATGCCTCTCAAAGACCACTTGCCCCGGACACTGAGCTGCCAAATTAATTGACAAGGGGTCTTCCGAGGCGTCCGCGGCAGAGCGCAGCCTGGTCCCCAGAGGCCCAGGGAGCCACTGTCTTCCGTGAGGGCAGAGTAATCTCCGGCCAGGCCAGCCCTCGGTGCCCTCGGGGTCAACGCAGAGAGTCCGCGGACGTGTGGCCAGGGACAGCTGTGACACGCTCCAAGCACACAGCAAGGAGGCAGAGCAGCACCCCGCCCCCCCCGACCGCCCCCAGCCCAGGGCCTGGACTACCCTCTCAGGACAGCGAATACGGAGGGTGGGCCCACCTCTGGCCGGCCCCACGACCTGCACTGGAGGTGGGGACGGATGGCTGCCCGCGGGACACGGGGGCCCAACCCACGCAGTCCGCCACGGGGTCTTCCGTCGGTCTTGCCCTCTCTGTAGACCTCGGTTTGCCTTTCAGCAAAATGAAAGATGGAGATGAGAACCGATGCCTCAGCCACCAGCAGCCCCCGTTTATGGAGACTCAGGGGCGCACGGTGCTGAGGGCCGCACGGCCACCTTATTAATCTTTGTAACAACCCGGGACGCTGTCCCTCCTTCACAGATGAGAAAGTGGAAGTCTCTGAGAAGTGGCTGCACCCGGGTTAGGACCCAGCCCTACACTACCCTGCACTGCCTCTGGGCCCTGCTCTGGCTGAGGCACAGGGTGGAGGGGGCTGGGGAGCCAGGGGGCCAGAGGGCAGGCCAGGGCGGGCTCCAGCGTGCGCAGGCCCCGGGGAGAGGCACTGTGCAAAGGGTTAGCTGCCACGCCCCCGCCAGCAGGACTCGCTGAACCCCCTGCATGTTGCTCCTATATCTCAGCCCCCAATCGGTGCCCCTCAGCCCCTCCTGCAGGCCTCACGCCCCACCCCGCTGTCAGCCTGGCTGTCATGGAGATCTCAGAGCCACGGCCCTGGCCCTGCCCCCACTCTGTCCCTTCTGGCGACAGGCCCTGGGCCCAGTTGTGGAGCGGGGTTCCCTTGCTGGGCACGGTCCCTGCAGCCCAGGAGCCGCACTGGCTCCTCACCGGACACACCTAATCCTAGCACTGCACCCCCTTCCGCCTTCCCCAGGGAGGGGCTTGTCTCTCTCCACCCCAGGACCTGCAGGGAAGGCGCTGCGCAGCCGGGCCCCCACCGACACCCACACTGGGATTTGCAGGCAGCGCGGAAGGGGGATGGGCCTGGATGCAGGGACAGCCTGCCTGCTGTGCGTGGGGCCGCACCCAGATGCCAGGCCCTGAACGCACGCTGGGAAGGGGTGATTCGCCGGAAAAGTCCCCGGGATCTTCTTGCTGCGGGCATGGGGACTGGACGGGGAGGGGGTGGGGGGGNGGGGGCTCACCCCTGGGAGGCAGCACCTGTCCTGCAGAATAGTCCTGCCTGTGAGACAGACCCTCCCCTGTGTGTCCAGACACCTCAGTGGCCGGTCCCGGGTCAGAGCCCTCATCACCCCTAGGGCCAGCACTGCTCAGCACCTCCCCCACCCCCGCCCTGACCCCCCCCCCTCCAAAGATGCTATCACCCTTGAGCTGCTCTGTGGTCATGGCCTCCTCATCCCATCCTCTGGGGGTCTTCGTCGGGCAGACCCCACCTCATGACCGAGTGCTCAGAGCGCATATTTCTCACTCTATCTGCTCTCCCCTGATTCTCCAGCTGAGGGCCTGGGTGAGATTCTTTCCATCTAGACCTGTGTTTGGAGAAGAACCCAGTTCTGCAGACACAGGACACCCCCAGTAGTAAGCAGCCCCCCAGCACCCCATGTGAGGAGTGTTCACGGGCACCCCCACCCACCGAGCACTGCCTCTTCACGGCCCTCCCAGCTCCCAGCGGGCACCCTAGGCCCAGACCTTCTTCCAACACCCGTCCCCAGGGCTGCCCCCTCCTTCACAAGTCGCCTGAAACAGGGCTCCTGGTGCCTCTGGCTTGGAGCCAGAACCTGCTTGGCCTGCAAGAGGCTCTTCCCAAGCCTCGCAGGGAAGGGGTGTGCGGTGTCCGCTGGAAAGCACAAGGCAGTGAGTGCTCCTCTGCGAGCACCCAGGACCCCCCACCCCCGCAGCCGTCAGGCCTCTGACCTCCCCTAACCTGATAAACAAGAGCCCCCCTGAGAGCCCTTCACAGTCTCTGACACCCTCCCAGCTGTCCCCAGAGGACACCTGTCCCGGCAGAGCCTTCGCGGGGGACACCGCAGGGTATGTCCATGCACCGTGCACTGGAGGCGAGGGCGACAGCCCCAGGACGGGTCAGAGCCGGGGGCGCTGGGGCCCCATGCAGCCAGCTCACTGACTCTAACAGGTTCTGGGCCTCGTGCAGACAGTGTGCTCTGCGACACCGGGGCAGGAACTGGAAACCGCCCAGCACAGGAATCCTGGGCAGTAAACCAGCTTTGATCTCACCCACCCCAAGACCCTGTTATTGAACATTCACCAGCACATGCAGGGGACGCTGCTCCTCCTCCCTGGGCTCCCGGAGCCTGTTGGAGGCAGGGCTCCAGTCCTCGGGTCAGAGAGGCGAGCTGCACGTGTCCTGGGGCCTGGGTTCTACTTCCCCCTTGGCCACGGCTCTGGATTCACCCTGTGCTCTCTGGGGGCCAATGTTTCTCTTCCACAAGATGGGGACATGGAATTTCTAGACCTCTGACCAGAGGCTGAGCCCTGCTGAGGAGGGTCTAGAGCCCCGGCTCCGGGGCGGGGTGGGGGGGGGGAGAGGCAGGGATTCCACGGGATCCATTGTGCACCACACCCCAGGCTGGCTCCATACCTAACAAGCCGGTGGACTCTGAAGCAGGAGGTGATAGCCAGGCCCTGGCCAGCTGCTGGGAACCGCCAGGGACCCAGCGTGAACAGTTAAGAGCAGGGAAGACCAGGCCCAGGCTGTGCTGCAGGCCGCCGACCTTTGGCCTCAGCCGCCCCCACCCCACCCCAGCTCCCTTGGGGGATCTCCCTGTCCTCACAGTTGGGAGTCCCACAGCTGGGTCTCCAGGGGCCCAGATGATGTGGGGTCCCAGGCCCCTCCCCCCGGCTGCCGCACCACTCCAGAGTGCTGGTTCCTGGCTTTCCTTCCCTGTCCCCTCATTTGGTGGAGAGCAGTGGCTTCGGCCAGCTGGCCCGCATCACAGTCCCCCTGCGGGGCTGGCTGAAACACCCAAGTCTGGGGTGGAGCCCGAGAAGTTTGCAGTTTGAACAAGTTTCCAGGTGATGCTGGAAACCAGACCGTGGTATTTTGACCCCCGTTTTCAGGGTGGCGTACAAAGGTGAGGCCATGTTCCTGAGGAACGTTAGGCCTGAGAGGCCCTTGCTTGGGGTCCCACAATGACTCAGCAGTAGCAGTTGCTGCCTCTGGGGTCTGGAGGAGCGGGGGAGGGCAGGGACGCGCCAAGCGGCCGTGCGCGGACAGCGGCTGCCACCCCCTGGCCAGCAGCAGCAGCAGCAGCAGCAGCAGCAAGGCCCCGGGGCTGCTGGCTCCGCTGCCTGGGCCTGTGTCCCCCGGGGACCGGGCTGCAGGCGGGAAGCCAGCGCGGAGGGCTTCCTGGCCCCGCCTCCCGGGACCAGCTGGAGGGGGGGCGGCCAGGCCCCCGTGGGTTTGGGTGTGAGCCCAGACCCCTGTCATTGGCCCCATAACAGTCCCGCCCTCCCCAGTCACGCCTCCCTTCCTGTGACCCCCTGGTCCCCTCCTTCACCTCCTCACACACTGGGAAAGGCAGTGACACCGGAAGGAGCCATCCCCAGCCGCCTGGGTTTCAGCCTCACCGTGCTGGCCGCAGGAGCCCTGGCCTCGGTCGTCTCCTCCTCTGTCCAGCCCTGCAGGGATTAATCCCTGTGGATCCAGGCACAGGGTCAATCGTCACAAGTGCTCTGCGCCGTACTGCTTCTCAGCACTGGGCTCGCGCCGTCTGTCACCACCACTAGAGTTCTCCGAATGTTTTA
>NW_027531904.1:11610064-11614947 GCF_008692635.1 Crocuta crocuta | reverse complement strand
ATTTTTTTTAATTTATTTCTAGGAGAGATAGAGACAGCGTGAGCAGGGGAGGGTCAGAGAGAGAGGGAGTCACAGACTGAAACAGGCTCCAGGCTCTGAGCTGGCAGTCAGCACAGAGCCCGACGCGGGGCTCGAACCCACGAACCGCGAGATCATGACCTAAGCGAAAGTCGGATGCTTAACCGACTAAGCCACCCAGGCACCCCGAGTTCTCCGAATGTTTAAAACCAAAACAAAATTTTGGAGATGCTGGGGTCTCCAAAGTGGGATTTGTGTGGCCCGATGATCAGCAAGACTAACTGTGGTCTGGGAAGAAAATACTAGACTTTCAGATTATATTTACTTTATCTCATCCTTTTTAAATCCTGTTTTCGTATTCCTTTTTATAACACACATAGGTATATTAGCAGAATAGTACACGCACATCATTCATAAACGACATACACATATCAGGTGCATGGTAAATTTTTTAATGATATGTGGTAGGGTCCCCTCCCTAAGGAAAGAAAAAAAAGAACAACTCAAGGCAACCTGGCTATTCGCATATGTGACAACATCCCTCACAACCTGTGACATGAGACCACTTAATCAGACTGCATGCTGGTGTGTTACCATATATGGGAGACAAAGAAGTAAAAAATATGTAAAAAGCCACTCCATGTGGTGTTTGGGGCTCCGTTCTTTGGGTACAAACCCAACTGAGCGGTGCCGGCAGGAATTAAGTTGCTTCCTGGAAAGAAAAGCCTCGGTGTCACGACTCTCTGTGCGAGAATCATGCTACAGATAGGTACATGGGGGTCACTACTTTAAAGGAGAGAGAGTCCCCATAACTTTCTAGAAGTTTCCTTGTGAGGAAATGCCCAGAGTAGTTCACTTCCAGGTGATGCCCAGGAGCTGCTCTTGCTATTAGCTTCAGATGCAAATACCCTTGGGTGTTCAGGGAGCCAGTGAAGGAGGGAGACCTGGGATTTCAGGGCCTTCCCCAAAGGTGGGCTGTTGTTTAGTAACAAACACAAGAACAGACATTTATTTCCCCACATCAGCCCTAAAAGGAAGGTACTATGTCATATTATCCCCATTTTAGGGATGAGGAATTGAGGCCCAGCGAGGTTAGGCTGAGGGGTGCAGCGGCTAAGACCGAACCCAGGAGCCCTGGGGCTGGAGCCCGGGTTATTTAACCGTATGTGCCCACCCCGAAAACAGAAGGGCCTGGAGCCTGTCCGCGGGGGCGAGGAGGACAGAAGGAGGAGTGGGAGTCCTCGGGCTTTGCCGGAAGGGGCTCTGGGGAGGCCCACAGAGAGCCCATCTGGGGTCCCTGAGAGCCCCACGAAGGGCAGTCACACAGTCCAGGGAGCCCCTCTCCCTCTGCCTGTTCTAAGCAGAAAGTAGGACCTTCCCTTGTGCTGCACTCCACACCCACTGATTCATTTGTTTTCTAGGAAGTCAACTAAGGCTTCCTGGAACTGGAACAGAGGCAGTTCTTCCTCCCAATGAGGTGGTGAGCTTCCTGTCTTTGGAGGTATGCAAGCAAAGGCTGGACGATCCTGTGATGGGCTTGTATAGAGGGAGATAGATGTGGGATAGATACACCTGTAAGTCTACCCTTTCTGAAATGCCCAGACGTGTGGCTCTGAGTGGAGAGGAGAGGTGTGGAGCCTACGTCCTGGGACACTGTGGCCTGGTGTCACCCTGCCTGCCTCGGCGTCTCTCTGGGTCCAGGGCTGGTTAGGGATGCAGACAGCCACTCTGGGAACAGCTGTATCCCAGCTGCAGCTCTACAGGATGGGCCCCCCAATTGGCCTTGTATGATCTGCAGGGCATTTCAGGGCAGGCCATACACCCAGGTAGCTTGGATTTTTCACTTGGTTTTATGCTAAAATCCCTTCATTCCCCCCAGGCTGCAAGGCGACAACTTAAAATAGATATTTAAATGGCTTGTGGTCACATCGGCAATTCTCTCCAGATTTGCTCTGCAACAGGCATCAGGGGACCTGTGAAAATTGGTGGAAAATTACTACATCTTTATTTTCCCTAACCTCTAACTAGAATTTAATACTTCCTTTAATTATGAATGTAAGCAAAGAAAAAAAAAAAATCCCAGACGTATTAGCAGTACCAGTGACTTTGTCACCAATACAAATCACAGATATTTTCCTATCACATTGTAGCTGTCGCAGATAATTTGAAATTTCACTTATGCTCATTGCTACTTTGCAATTACAGAAGTTCTTAGACCTCCTACATTAATAAAGCAGCACATACATTACTATTTCACAAATATTGGTAACTTTTTTGATATAATTGGTTTCTTTTGTAAACCAATGCATTTCACTTTTTAAACAAAACAAATTTTTATTAATATTTATATTTGAGAGAGAGACAGAGCGTGAGTTGGGGAGGGACAGAGTGAGAGGGAGACAAAATATGAAGCAGGTTCCAGCCTCTGAGCTGCTGTCAGCACAGGGCCCAACACAGGGCTCGAACTCATGAACTGTGAAAACATGACCTGAGCCAAATTTGGACGCTTAATGGACTGAGCCACCCAGGTGCCCCTTATGCACTTAAATACATCATATTAAGACAGGATTCTTGGATTTCATGAGATGCCAAAGGTGTCCCTGGTGACAAAAAGGCCAGTTATCCCTGTCTGACCGTCCCAATGCTAAGGCCATGCCCAGGACCCCATGGTGGTGCTCAGGGGGCACAGGGGTGAAAGCTGGTGCACAATGCATCTTTTTTAAATGAATGATTTGGAATTTCAACACAATTACAGAATTATAGAGCTGAAGCTCTTTAGAAAGCCTTTACTGCAATGATTTGCCAACTCTTGGCACAACTCACAGCAAGAAATATTTTCCTTTGAAATCCATTACCTGAATATATGAAACAGGCTTTGTTTTTGTTTTTGTTTTACATGACGTAACTTTATCATGCAGGATGCACTCATATCTTTTGTTATTTTTTAATCTATTCTATTTCATTTTTAGAAGATGATTAATTGAATTTTTATTCAGAACTATAATGCCTGACAAAATTTGAGTTAATACCCAATTTACTTCAGTTGGAAATGAATAGCAGCAGATTTGGAAGCAAGCAAATAGATAACTGAAAGCCTTAGGAATCTGACAACAGATAAAATTAAAAGGCATAAAAGTGACTAGTATATTTTTAGAATAATCTAGAAGTGGGGGGATTTACAGTCAATGCGCAGAAAAAGAATATCCACATAGGCCCAAAAAATGCAGATTAAAATTCACTTACTTAAATAGTTATAGGCACTTTCAATAGCCACAAATTTACCATTCTTAAAGTGGGAGTCTTCAAAAATACTTCTTTATATTTAAAAGCTAAAAGTCAAAGTAAAGGTGATCCCATTAGCCTGGTTTGGGGGTGGTCACATAATAGTCTATTTTCAAAAACCAGAGAAACCCACAAATTTTGCCAACAAAAACAAAGGGGCAGATTGGCCAAAACTAAGGCAACTGGTTGTGCGGAAGGCCAGAGGGTTATTCATTTAACTGCTAACCACCCGTGCTTTGGGGACTGATCTTAAGTCCTTTCTGCACTTTTTTTAAAAAATATTTTTATTTATTTCTAGGAGAGAGAGAGAGACAGCGTGAGCAGGGGAGGGTCAGAGAGAGAGGGAGTCACAGACTGAAACAGGCTCCAGGCTCTGAGCTGGCAGTCAGCACAGAGCCCGACGCGGGGCTCGAACCCACGAACCGTGAGATCATGACCTAAGCGAAAGTCGGACGCTTAACCGACTAAGCCACCCAGGCGCCCCAAGAATCAGATTCTTAACCGACAGAGCCACCCAGGCGCCCCATTTTCTGCACTTTTGGAACCTGGGTCCCAGTCATTGCAGAGGCAGTTTCTGTGTATTTGGCTCAGTGGGATGTGTCTGAACTGGGTCACTCAGCATTTGGTCAGTGTAATGGGAACTGCCTCCAGTTCACAGACAAGCTCCGCTGGCCTGAAGATCTCATTCGCATATTCTTTCTTAGCTTTAGGGGCAAATGCCCTGTGGTCAAATATACCCAGAATGACTACAGGAATAGTTTGATTGTAAGAGGCACCACGTACGAATTTTAATAACAACCCAGGATGTCCGGAAGCTCACTGCTCACTTTGACCCAAGCTTTCCAAACCAGTGATGCAGGGGATCTGCTGCGGCGGGACGGTTTCCATGGCGGAGCCGTCACTGAAGGAACTGGGCCAGACATCGGGCCCTGGGAGACTTGTGTGTCTACTAACCAAACTTCTGGGCAACACAGCCTCCTCCGAAAGTCCCCAGAGATGAAGTGTATGGCACTGTAAGAATAAACGGTTGTACAGTCTAACAGTTTTCGGAAATCACAGAATTGCAGTCTCGATAAACTAGATGGGGCGAGGTTCTAACCACCAGGGAGACTTCACAGGGCCTGCATTCACTGTGACCCCACTTCATCAGCACCACCCACTAGAACCTTTCCGGCTCGACCCGTTTTAACCAGCGGAGACTGCGTCCGTCTCCGGGCTCGCGGTTCAGGGGCCGCCCCCAGACACGCACGGCTCCCCCTTCCTCCATCCGGAGGGGGCCATCCGGCGGGACCCGCGGCCCCGGCCTCCCCTCCATCGGGGGGAGGGCACACTCCGAGTCCCTCCGACCGGGTGGGGCAAGGGCTCCAGGCCCCTCTGGGTAGGGCGGCTCCTACCGGGGTCAAACCGGAAGCGGAAGCCCACGGNCCTGCGCCCTGGGGTGGGGGCGGGGCTACGCGCCGCCCCGCCCCCCAGCTCATCCGTGCGCGACGCTGTCGCTCCGAGTCGCGTCACAGGTGCGGCGGGCCGTGCAGCCGGCGGGGCCGCGGTGAGTTGACGCGCTCGCCGGTTGGCGAAGGCGGTGG
>NW_027531904.1:11602261-11610046 GCF_008692635.1 Crocuta crocuta | reverse complement strand
CCTCCGAGCTGGTTTGCTCCGGGGTGCTCCTGGCCGCGGGGCCCGTAGGTGGCTTCCGTGCCTCCCTGCGTCCCGCCTGCCTCTTGGGTGCGGGGCCCGGGAGGAGCGCCGTCGGCGGCCCCGTCTTGCATCCTCGGAATGCTCTGTGCAGCCTCGAGGTTAGGGCTGGTTTCTCGGGAGAGCTCTGTGACCCTGAGCGCAAGTTTTCCAGAGCTTGGGCCACGCTGTCTTCGTGGGTGGCGGATAGGTACGAGCACAGGCTGGGCGCCTGGGTTCCCGTCACTTCGCGTGCCACACAGCCTCGTGGGTTACGAACCTCCCTGGGCGATAGAGCATGTGCAGCGTGGCTTGGAAACAGGGGAGAGCCGTTAATTCCGCTAAGGAATTGAGAAAGTTGCCTAAAGAGAGGAGGTGGCAAGAGAGGTTCTGGGCGCCTCTCGGCTCGCAAATTACCTGTGATGAGAGACTGGCGGAAGAGGCGGTGATGTGGCTTGGCAGCCTTCACTGTAGCTTGTGTCCACCGTTTAAAGTCTTCTGAGGCTTCCCTAAGCTCTCCAGGTTACCAGGAAGGTGCAGGTGGTAACAAGAATGCCCACTGGATGGGGTGTAGGGGTCAGGGCGCCAATCCATGGGGGGAACCCACCCCACAGCAGGGCCTGTCTCAAATGTGCACCCCTCCACTGAAGGCCACCTTTGTCCCCAGGGGGCCAGCTCCTTGAAAGCTGGGGTCCTGCAGACCTTCCTACTCCTTGTTACCCCCGAGATGCGATCCAGGTCGGAAGGGCAGCAGACCTGGCTGCAGCTCCTTCCTGTCTTTCCTACCCTGGGCAAGGCCCTGTTCTTAGGTTGCAGATGAGTGAAGCGCTGCGAACCTGACTGAGATCTTCACAGACAAGGGTCATTTAGAAATTGCTTGTTTTTCCTCTTATCCTTGGAAACCCTTCATAGTGGCCTTTGGGATTTGCACATTTAAAGCGAGTAACCTGGATGGTTTCTTCTGTCCCTGGGTAGAATTGAGGGGGGGGCATGAAAGTGGATGAGAAGAAGAACCACATTTTTATGTTCTCTAATCTCTAGCTAAAATTTAGCACTTCCTCAAGTTACAACTGTAGACAACAAACCACAGTTAACAGTGTGACTTTGTCACCAATAGAAATCACAGATATTTCCACATCTTACCATATTGTGTAAGCTCATCACAGCTTCGAAATTATAGTAGTTATCAGACTTGGTGCTATGTCTCATTATGTTCTTTGTTAATAGTCACTTATGCAATCAACAATTTAATTTTCATATTTTGATAACATTTTATTTTGGTTGATCCTTCCTTGTTATTCCCAAATTCTGTATCTGCAAATTGCCTACACACTAAAATTTATTTGCTGCCCCAAAGTCAATAGTTGCGGTGCTTTTGTGGTCTCTGACGGACAAGTGCGCGGTGGTAAAAAAAAAATTTGAGTCGCCTGACACATGCTCAGTTGCAGCTGACCAAGGAGACACTGCCTTCTTGTTTCAGCCCTCCACGTTAACAAGAGTTCTTTTTTCCAGTTTATTTAGTGTCATGACTTTTGCATTTTTGTACTTTTTGCCGGTGACATCACTGTTTATTTTATTTTATTTTTTAATTTTTATTTATTTCTAGGAGAGAGAGAGACAGCGTGAGCAGGGGAGGGTCAGAGAGAGAGGGAGACACAGACTGAAACAGGCTTAAGGCTCTGAGCTGGCCGTCAGCACAGAGCCCGACGCGGGGCTCGAACCCACGAACCACGAGATCATGACCTAAGCGAAAGTCGGACGCTTAACCGACTAAGCCACCCAGGCGCCCCCGGTGACATCACTGTTTAAAGTAGCCCCCGAGCACAGTGCTAGCATGGTATGTCAGTGTTCTCCGTGCGAGAGGCAGTGAGGTGCCTTACGGAGAAAACGTACGTGTTGGATAAGCTTCAGTTGGGCTTCAGTGCTGCTGGGCAGTGAGTTCAAGACTAAGGAATTAGCAGTATGTGTCCTGTGAGCTGTCTTTAAACAGATCCACACCTAACACGAGTTATGCATTGGTCGGAGGCATGCAGGACCGTAGCCCATGTCTCCTGGGAGCAGTGGGGATTCCCAAAGACTTCAGAGAACGTGACAGCCCTGAATAGCAAGAATTGACAGTATTTGGTTTCCTTTTTGGTCCCATGGATTTAAAAAGTCCTGAGAAGGGGTCTGTAGGTTTTACAGGGCTGCTGGAGGGGTCTGCAGGATGCACACAAAATATTGACAGTTATAGCCTGAGAAATTAAATTTGTTCTTAAAGTACGTTTTTGTTGAGCTGAGCTAAGTCCTTGAAGACTCTGATGCCTGTGGGGAGACGTGTGTCTCCAGCAACTGACCTCATCCACATGTTTGTGGGCTCTTGGGGGCTTTTTTGGCTGAGACCCCTTCACGGGACTATACAGCTTTGCTCCCACATATTTGCTTGTTGAGTTTTGAATAAATAATATTTAAAATTAAAAGGGCCTGTGGTTTTACCTCCCTGAAGAGCAGCAAGGGAGGGCAGCTGGTCCCTGTCTATAGTCAGACTTGGGGAGAGGAGCACCTGACGTGGGTGGGTGTTAGTGGGGTCCCTGGGCTCCAGGGGGGCTCACACCACCCGGTAGAGCTTGTGAAGGGGCTCCTGGGGCTAATCCATAGGAGAATCAGGGCAGCGCTGTGGCAGAGGTTGCCTTGTTTTCTTGGTAAGGGGAACCTCGTGTATCCCCCTCTGTCCTGATGACACCCCCTTACTGAAGCCCTGATGTCTCCACAGAACTGTCTGGCCGTCAGCTCTTCATCCTTGGTTAAGGAAATGACCAACCAGGTAAGGGTGTGGTGATGGGAGGAACATGAGTTGGTCTCTTTGGCAGGTCGAAGCCCAGAATGTTGGGCTGGGTGTGTAGTCAGGAAACTAGCCTCTGAATCCTGCTCTGCTCCTCAAGTGCGTGACCCTGGGTGTCTCGTCACCAGAGCGTTAGGTGGCACTAGTAAGATGCACTAAGTCTGTACCTTAGTTTACAGACGCGTTGACGGAAAGAATTTGTACTCAACAGGCGCCCGGCTGGCTCAGTCCGTAGAGCTTGTGACTCTTGATCTCAGGGTTATGAGTTCGGGCCCCACGTTGGGCATAGAGTTTACTTAATAAAAAAAATAAAAATTAAAAGAATTGGTACTTAAAAACCAGAAAGAAACAAATATTGGAAAAGGAGACATCTTTGTTGTAATAGGATTAGGGACAGCAGGGACAGGGTAAGCGGCTGTGTGGTTTTATACAACTGCAGAAGTTACGCTGGAAACTGGCCCCAGAGCCTCCTGGTGACCAGAGCAGGGAATGCATGGAATTTATCAGTGACCTGGGCAGGGGCAGGGTGGGGGGAGGTGGGGGGAAGCTCCGGTTTCTGTAGGAGTTGATTTTTTTCTGGTGTAGTCGACCATGCAAATCTTGCATGAGCAGGAATCAGGGAACCTGCAGGATGGTCAGGGTGAGGGGAGGACATAGCTCCCATGGGGGTCTACGTCCACTGGAGGGATGGCTGGGGAGCGGGGTGCGAGGGGTGTTGTACGGGAGGGGAGGGGATACATCTGAAGTCTGCCTGTTGGTCTAATGTGGCGTCTCTTCCTTTTTAGTACAGTATTCTCTTCAAACAGGAGCAAGGTAAGGAGCCGCCTGCTCAGGCACACTCACCTGGGGAACTGTGTTCTCCCTGTTCCTTTGGGCGTGCTGAGCAGACGCGCAGCCCCAGTGTACTCTGCAGAGGACCTGACGGAGGGTACTGAAAACAAGTACACTTAAAAACAAAGAAACTGTGGCAAAAAACCCCAAGACAACTAACTGAAAGGCAAAGACAAAGCAGGAGTCACATAATAGACTGAAGGAAACTTTTCCACCTGTGCAAGATGCAGCTCTGAGCTTCCCAGCTCCCGGGGTGAAAAAGGAAACATATGAGCTTAGAACTTGCCTTGGGAGCCTTTACTCTGGTTCTTCCACTTCAGACAAGTGCGGGGACTCCCAAAGAAGCTATGACCCTAATGAAAGTAGAGGGTGTAACAGTGCAGGGGGCTGTGGGCTGTGCAGTAGCGGCTGTGGGAGCGGGGCGGGGCGGGGGGCAGGTCCTAGAGGCCCTAGTCCAGACCGGGAGTGCATCTTGCCAGGGATATTGCGCTTCGCACAGGTGCGTGTACTGCCAACCACACCTGGACGAGTCAGGTGGAGCCTGGAGGAGTTTGTGGGAAAGCCTAATAAAAGCTCTTCCACTCTAGTTAACATTTAGGGGATCTGAAGTTTTAGCCAAAAGCATTCTTCCAAGTTAGCTGGGATGAGTAACAGGCCAACGAGGCACGCCAGTCAGCCAGCCGGTGTGCCAGACGCTGGCCGGCGGGCTTCGGGTGGGCACGGTCATTGGAGCCACGGTGCTGTACGTAAGTCACAGCTGTTCAGGGCCCTTACATTCACATCTCGGAAAGGTGTTCCTTGACTGTCGCCACCAGGATAAATAAAGGCTCGCTCTGCAGACCTGACCGTGAGGCCCCCAGATATGCAGCTGGCAGACTTCAGATGTAAGCTGCACTTCAGTTAATAGATTGGGTTGGGGTTCCAGTTTCACTCCTTAGCTCTGACTTTGGGTGAGTTACTTGGCTTCTCTAAGCTTCTGATTCCTTGTCTGTAAAATGAGCAGCTACTTCATAGGGCTGTTGTGATTGAGGTGATACTTAAAAAAGAATTAATAACTGATTCATTAAGCATAATAGACATTGTGGCAAGAGGCAACTCAAGTATGGAGGTATTTGTTTTCAGACCTGTACTGTTTGCAGTTGAACTCCCTGTTGGTTTCTAAAGATCTCTAAGAGATAAGACTTGATCAAGTGTTGGTGTTTGGTTGGGGGTGAAGGCTTCCCACGACAGTTTCACTAGATTTAACCAAGTGATAGCCACTCCCGACCGAGGCATGCCAGTAACACCGGATCGTTCCAGTGCTCCCTCCCACCCGGTGAGCCTGGGATTTGGGGTAAGTGGCTTCTTCCGAACCGCGCTGTTCACATGTGCCTCTGCAGAGCGGAGGGGAGAGCACTTTGCCAGTAGGGGCAGGTGGATAGGCCTCAGAACTGTTGAAGCAGTATTTCTGCTTCAGTTCAGAACAGTTTAGAAGTTGCATGAAGACTTCAAAGTGAACTGCTTTCCATTCTAGCCCATGATGATGCCATTTGGTCAGTCGCTTGGGGGACAAACAAGAAAGAAAACTCTGAGACCGTGGTCACGGGATCCCTGGACGACCTAGTGAAGGTCTGGAAATGGTGAGTGCTCTTTCCCCTAACAGCCTTGCAAATTGGGGTTTGGGGTTTTGCTTCTGGACTCCCCCAAGTTGCAATCAGGAAAGTATTAACTGTTTTATAGGCTACAAAGCAGCAGCAGTTTGGTGGTATAAAAAGGCAGTTTATTTTTTCCTCACTTTTTCTCCTTTTATTCAATGTTAAAAAGAAAAAAGTCCCACAGTTAAAACTTGGCTGCATTTGGTGTTCTGTGGCTCTTCAGTTCCTCTCCGAGTCTGCATTTCACAGACTGTTGGTAATGCGCAGTCTTGGGGGCCCGGAATTTCAGATGCCAGGTATAGCGGGTTGTGTGTGAAGAAACCATTTCTCTGTCCCCTGCTGAAGGTGTGATGAGAGGCTGGACCTACAGTGGAGTCTGGAGGGACATCAACTGGGTGTGGTGTCCGTGGACATCAGCCACACGCTGCCCATTGCTGCATCCAGTTCTCTTGATGCTCACATTCGCCTCTGGGACTTGGAAAACGGCAAACAGATAAAGTCTATAGATGCAGGACCTGGTAAGAGTTTTACTTTTAGGGAAGATAATAGACATTCACAATCCCTTTTCAAAACCTCTAGGGATAGATATATTTTACAGTTCAGAATTTTTTGAATTTGTCCTTTTCTCTAAAGTTTATTTATTTATTTTGAGGGGGGCGGTGTGAGTGGGGCAGAGAGAGAGAGGATCCCAAGCAGGATCTGAGCTGTCAGCACAGACACCCCTGACACGAGGCTTGAACTCCACAACCGTGACATCATGACCTGAGCCAAAATCAAGAATTAACCGACTGAGACCCCCCAGGCGCAAAATTTTGTGGATTTGAGAGGATAATGTGGGTGCATAAACGGTGTGTTACGTGATACCTTTGGTGGGGCTGGAGGATAGCACTCCAAGCATTAATATCTCAGCAACTAAACATGAGTGTTGGTATGTCCATTCAGGTCTGATTTCATTGCCAAATTTTGGTACGAACCCTGTTAAAAAATTCAGTTGTTTAGAAGCCTTAGATTTGGGGTTGTGGACCTGTACTCGGACGGTCCAGGGGCTCTAATTTGATGGGTTGGGGTCTCTCACACACGGCACCGTGTCCTCTTGGACCTGATTCGTGGCAGCCTCTCCTATGGTCGCTCTGCCTGCCTCCTCCCATATGTGAAACTTCTGGAATAATGTTTGTTGTTTTATCTAAAGTATCGTAGGACAGCATAGTCTTGTCATCAGCCTTGATAAATACCTGGGGTGGTCGGGATTATCGATTTCGGTGGGCTGGGCCATGTGGCACAAGCAGCATGACGTCCCCTCAGTGTTACTTGTAAATGTCTGCGTGGCATTCACGACCGAGGCTGCTCGCCAGGATGGGTGGAGAGCGCAGGGAGCCACCTGCCTCCATCACAGAGAAGCTGCCCAGCTGTTTCCCCAGTGCAGTTCCCTTACTGGAGTCCCAGGTGGGTCTGCCCCTCACTGCTTCTGCTCCGTAGCCACTGCAGGCTGTCTGTGTCGTGGAAAGCATAGTAGTCCCAGGGTTTGTAAGGAGGCTAGGTTGTCTGGAAACTGAGTGTATTTCCCCTCAGAAGTAAGACTTTCTTGTCTCTGATGCTCACTACTGGAGATTTTTAAAGGATACGATGCCCAGACTCTCTTTTGTTTCCATTGAAGCACAGTTATCAGGGTGTGTGGACTGGGATATGGATTTGGAAAAGGCTACGTATTTGGGAGACATCGACTGCCCAGATGGTTGTCTCGCCCATATCCTTACATGCTGACGTCACTCACAGAGGACTTGGGGCCCAGCCCAGCCCCCAAAGTCTATGAAGACTGTTACAGAGCCAGGGAGAGGAGAGAGGCGGATCTGTTGCTGCCATTTCACCTTGGGCACCTAAGCCTTCCCCAGACCTATGACTCTGAGCTCACTGCGTGGCCACCATGGCCGTGGGCACACTGCAGCTGAGGAAACAAGTGCTGGATCGGTTCCAGGGAAGAAGGGGGTCTGCACCCAGCTTGCCGTCCCTGACAAACAGGGCCATAGGCAGCCGGGCACCACTCCCACGTACAGCATGTGCTTGCTAAGAGGTCACTGTCAGGAAAGGAACGGGGTCCGGAGACTCGTCCAGGGCTTGGATTTCTCTTCAGTCAGGAATCTGCACTCAGCTCAGCCAGGTCCCTCGACAGCAGTGACTTGGGTGACGGAGCAGGTGCTGCTGTTGACAGTTAAAAGAGCAGCTGAATCATCCAAAGGTTAACTACTCGGATGATGAATGTGGGGACGCGGACACTGAAGCTATACCTTCCTGGAAAATATGCACAGGGAATGCAGCCTGATCACACACAAAAAACAAAAAAACGAAAAGTGAAAATGCCCAATCCTGAGGAGGAAAGCGAGGGTGAAGGTGGAGATGCTGCTCGCCAGCGCTTGGGAAGGGGGTGGGGCAGGGCCTCCGCGAGACGGCAGGATGCCCACGTTGGCG
>NW_027531904.1:11589825-11602225 GCF_008692635.1 Crocuta crocuta | reverse complement strand
TGTGGTGGAGCCGAGTGACGAGCACCCGTGTGTGTTATGCAGATACAAGTCTTAGCGTGCAGGGATAAGAATCCCTTCCACTTTGAGCATAAGGATATTTGATACTAAAAATTCCATATTGTAAATCAGTCAATAGGGAAATGTTAAAATAATTTAGACATGTTACTCTATTAAACTGCAAGAAATAAAAATCAGATTTTCTAATAACTTTTATTTCTGTAAATAGCTAATTATAATAGGAATAAGAGCATGGTCCTGTTAGAGTAAATGCTAGTTTCTTAATAGTAAAGACAGATTAAAAAGCAGCTATTGATTATAAAAGCTTTTCAGATCTTGATTAATTAAGCATTCTTTTTAATTTATTTCTAGGAGAGAGAGAGAGACAGCGTGAGCAGAGGAGGGTCAGAGAGAGAGGGAGTCACAGACTGAAACAGGCTCCAGGCTCTGAGCTGGCAGTCAGCACAGAGCCTGACATGGAGCTCGAACCCACGAACCACGAGATCATGACCTAAGCGAAAGTCGGACGCTTAACCGACTAAGCCACCCAGGCGCCCCAGAGCATTCTTTTTAAAACATTATTTTTAATGTTTATGTATTTTTGAGCAAGAAAGACAGAGCGTGAGTAGGGGAGGGGCAGAGAGAGAGGGAGACGCAGAATCTGAACCAGCTCCAGGCTCCAAGCTGTCAGCACAGAGCCCGACGTGGGGCTTGAACTCAAAAACCATGAGATCATGACCTGAGCCAAGATCAGACAATTAAGCGATTGAGCTACCCAGGTGCCCCAAAGTTAATTTCCTTTTTAAAGCATTTCATAAGAAAAATGATAGAGCTAAGTTATTGATGACTCCTTTGACTACGTATGTTAAAATTCGCAGGGGATTATTTTTTAAAGCCCCTTGGAAAACACTGTTGACCCATCTGGGCTGGGACCCCTGTCTGCCATGCGTCCAGCTCAGTGGCCTCTCCTCCATCCCGGGGGTTGGGAAGGGCCTGCCCTCGGTGAGCCCGGCCTAGACATGAGGAGAGTGACTTGGGAGGGAGGCTCTCTATGCTTTGACAGGCACTGTCCTCTCAGAGCAGGGTGGCCAGACTTAGGGCACGTTCCTGTACGTGCACATGGGCCAGGAGCCAGGCAACTAGATGACTCCCTGGCTAGGCCCGAACCTCAGAGCTTCCTGGAGCTCTCTGGGATTGCCTCTGAAGAGGTTCCCAGAGAGCCCAGAAAGAAAATGCTGAGGGCTGGCTGGGGGGCTCAGTTGGTTGGGCCTCTGACTTCAACTCAGGTCATGATGTTGCAGTTTGTGGGTTTGAGCCCCACATCGGGCTCTGTGCTGACAGATTGGAGCCTGGAGCCTGCTTCGGATTCTGTGTCTCCTTTCTCTACCCCTTCCCTGCTCATGCTCTGTCTCTTTATTTTTTAAATAAACGTTTAAAAAAAAATGCTGAAATGCCACCAATGATGTGTCCCCAGATAGAGCAAGTTGCTTGCCCTGGCTGCACGTGAGTCCGCAGACCCTTGTCACCAGC
This sequence comes from Crocuta crocuta, assembly GCF_008692635.1. NCBI lineage: Eukaryota > Metazoa > Chordata > Mammalia > Carnivora > Hyaenidae > Crocuta > Crocuta crocuta. The sequence continues at coordinate 11,600,698 of NW_027531904.1, read as the reverse complement.
TGGAGCAGCACCGCGACACGTGTGTCACGTTTGACTAGAGCTCTTGAAGTTAACTAAGTTGTGTGGTGTAAGTGAAAGACCAGGTGACTTCTTCAAAAAAAACCACAGTGCATCTTTCCAGTCCTTATTCCTTGTTAATTTCGGTAAACACTTGGTCGTGTCATAGTGTGATAGAAGCGTGTTTGCGGCAGTACGTGCTCAGGCATCCACAGCCTCCCTGAGGTAAACATTCACTTCTGCGATTGCCGTGTGAAGTTAGCCCACAGTGAGTGCGCTTACCTGCGTGCTTGTAAGTCTCTGTGGACGGCTCTGCAGCTCGCTGTCAAACCCCTTGGCGTGGCTCAGAAAGCCCCCTCACATCTGTGTCCCTCGTGTCCACCTCCACATGAGTCCGTCTGTGCCTCAGCCTCAGGCAGCCGCACACCTGCTCTTGGCTTCTGCAGTTTTGCCTTTTTGAGAACTTTCATGTGAGCAGAGGTGTATTATCTTCTACACCTTTCTTTCCATAGCGTAAGGTTTTCAGGGCCCGTCCATGTTGTAGTGTGTGTCGGCAGTTCCTTTTTATTTCTGACGAGTTCCCTCGTCACGTGCAAAACAGCTTGTTCTTCACGCACCACTGGACGGACATTTGGATTCTTCCCAGGGTTTTACTGGGACGGGCGCTGCTGTGAACACCTCTCCACACGTCTCTGGGGGGGGTCCCCGGATCCAGTTCTCTTGGGTGGATTTCCAGGAGTGGAGCTGCCGGGTGTTGTTTTCACTAAAGAAATTGTCAAACTGGGGGCACATTAGTGGCTCAGTCGGTTAAGCATCTGACTTCAGCCCAGGTCGTAATCTCACGGGTCATGAGTTCAAGCCCCATGTTGGGCTCTGTGCTGACAGCTCGGAGCCTGGAGCTGCTTCAGATTCTGTGTCTCCTCTCTCTCTGCCCCTCCCCTGCTTGTGCTCATTTGCTCACTCTCTCTCTCTCTCTCAAAAATGAACATAAAAAAAAAAAGAAATAGACTGTAAAGAGAACAATCCCATTTACAACTGTACCAAAACCAGTAAGATACCTATGAATAAACCCAAACAAAAAAGTGAAAGGCCTGTACTCTGATAAAACACTGATGGAAGAAATTGAAGAGGAAGCAAAGAAATGGAAAAACATTCCATGCTCATTGACTAAAAGAGTTAAGATGACTTAAACATCGTTAAGAGGTCTATACTACCCAAAGCAGTCTACACATTTTATGCAGTCTCTATCAAAACACCACCAGAGTTCTTCACAGAGCTATAGCAAACAGTCCTAAAGTTTGTATGGAACCACAAAAGACCCCAAAGAGCCAAATAATCTTGAAAAAGGACAGCAAAGCTGGAGGGATCACAGTTCTGGATTTCAAGCTGTAATATAAAGCTGTAGTCCCCAAGACAGTATGATACTGTCATAAAAATAGGCACATAGATCAGTAGAACAGAATAGAAAATCCAGAAATGGACACAACTATATGGTCAACTAATCTTCAAAGCAGGAAAGAATGTCCAGTGGGAGACAATCTCTTCAACAAATGGTGTTGGGAAAATTGGGCCACTCTCTCACACCAGACGCAAGAATAAACCGAAAATGGATTAAAGACCTAAATGTGAGTCCTGAAACCATAAACGTCCTAGAGCAGAACCAGGCAGTGACTTCTCTAACTTTGGCCACAGCAGCTTCCTTCTAGACATGTCTCCTGGGGCAGGGGAAACAAAAGCAAAAATAGATACTGGGACCTCATCAAGATGAAGCTTCTGCACAGGGAAGGAAACAGTCAACAAAACTAAAAGGCAACTTTTGGAATGGGAAAACATATTTGCAAATGACATATTAGATAAAGGGTTAGTATCCAGAATATATAAAGAACTTATATAACCCAACACCCCCCAAAAGTAATCTAATTTAAAAATGAGCAGAAGACATGAACAGACATTTCTCCAGAGAAGACATCCAAATGCCAACAGATACATGAAGAGATGCTCGAGATCACTTATCATCAGGGAAATGCAAATCAAAACCACAACAGATCCCACCTCACACCTGTCAGAACTGCTAAAATCAACAGCACAAGAGACCACGGGTGCTGGCGAGGCTGTGGAGAAAGGGGGCGCTCGTGCACCGTTGATGGGAATGCAGACTGGTGCAGCCACTGTGGAGAACAGAGTGGAGGGTCCTCAGAAAGTTAAAAATAGAACTGTCTGTGATTCAGCAATTGCACTACTAGATATTTACCCAAAGGATACAAAGCACTGACTCAAAGGGATACATGTGCCCATGTGTTTACAGGGGTGTTACGTAAAATAGCCAAGATCTGGGAGCAGCCCAAGTGTCCACTGACTGATGAACAGATAAGATGTGATATATATACAATTGAATATTACTCAGCCATAAAAAAGAAGGGAGATCTTGCCATTTGCAACAACATGGATACATCTAGAAAGAGTGTTATGCTAAGTGAAATAAGTCAGAGAAAGAAAAATACCATGTGATCTCACTTGTATGTGAAGTTTAAGAAACAAATGAGCAAATGCTGGAGAAAATACAGACAAGCCAAGAAACACTTAACTACAGAGAACAGACTGCTGGTCACCAGAGCGGGGGGTGGGGGGTGGCGGTTCGGGGCAGGTTACATAGGTGACGAGGACTAAGGGGGCACTAATGAGCACCCAGTGATTGAAATTAAAAACAAAAACCGTTGCACTGGTTTTCCGAGTAGCCACACCATTTTATGTTTCCACCAGCGTATGAGGATTTTGGTTTCTGGATATCCTTGTTAACACTTGTACTGTTCTTATTAAAATTTAAGTAGATGTATACTAAATGGGTAAAGAATTAACATCTTTACACATAGGTTTTTGAATTGGGACATGGTTTCTAATTTTTTAAAAATGTACCTATTGGCAAAACTTTTTAAAATTAAGGTCACATCTTTTCTCTCTTTTTTTTTTTTTTCTCTTTTTTTCTGCTCAGTGGATGCCTGGACTTTGGCCTTTTCCCCTGATTCCCAGTATCTGGCCACAGGAACTCATGTGGGGAAAGTGAACATTTTTGGTGTGGAAAGTGGGAAAAAGGAATATTCTTTGGACACGAGAGGAAAATTCATTCTTAGTATTGCATATGTAAGGAAACCGCACTCTCTTCTCTGCCTTCCCCCGTTCACAGTCTGCTTCAGGCCTGTGGCCGTGCCAGGGGCAGGCTCTGCGCGGGGCCCTGGCGGGCGCTGTCTGGCAGGTGTGGGCTGCCTCAGCAGGGGCTCTGCTCGAGTTTGGTGGGGACGGCCGGGCAACACGGAGTCTCAGGTGCTGTCCGCGTGTTCCCCGCAGAGTCCTGATGGGAAGTATCTGGCCAGTGGAGCCATAGACGGCATCATCAATATTTTTGATATCGCGACTGGAAAGCTCCTGCACACGCTGGAAGGTAAGTGGCTCATTTTCTTTTGTGCAGACTGGGTTGTCCAATCACAGAAGGGTTCTTCTGTTATTGCAATGCTACTAAGTGACAAATGAGCTTTATAGTATCTCAGTTAGAAGTCTGAGACGCCTCCAAGTCTTAGCGTGTGGTCGGCGGCGTACCCCTGTGGAGTGCTTGTTTGGGTGAACAGGCTTACTCATTTTTGGGTTAGTGTATCTCAGCTGTATACACTGACAGGTTTCTGTCAGGTTTGGTTCTATAGAACTTTGTGATTAAAAACCAGNCCGCGAGATCATGACCTAAGCGAAAGTCGGACGCTTAACCGACTAAGCCACCCAGGCGCCCCTCCTGTGCTCTTTTAAATGTTTATTTTGACGGAGCAGGAGAGAGACAGACAGACTCGAAAGCAGGTTCCGTGCTGTCGGCACAGAGCCCGACGTGGGGCTCCAATTCACCAACTGTGAGATTGTGACCTGAGCTGAAACCAGGGGTCTGACGCTGAACTGGCTGAGCCCCCAGGCGCCCCCGCCCTGTGGTCTTTTGTACTAGTTTGAATTCTGACCAAGTGCGTACACTACCTCCTCGGTTTATTGTTTACCCTACGGCACAGGATTTGGTGCCGCATCCCGTTTGTTTGTTCATACAGATCAGAAGCAGCGTGTGTTTCCTTATTTGTCCGTATCTGTAGTAGGGGAGTTTTTCCCAAGCCTTGTGCGCTGGGGTCCAACTGGTGAGGGAAGGGAGGAGAAGTGACTCCAGGGCGAGGGTCCTGGATCACGTGGATGTTTCCAGAACATTAGGAGGAGGGGTCCCTCCAGTCATTCCCCTCCCTCTCTGACGAAAGCGCCTGGGCGGCGCAGCCCAGACTTGTGGTCGCCCCAGGGGACGTGGTCAGTGGGGGCCTGTGGTCGGGGCACTAGCAAGGGCCTTTGTGAATTTCAGGCCACGCCATGCCCATCCGCTCCTTGACCTTCTCCCCGGATTCTCAGCTGCTGGTCACTGCCTCAGATGACGGCTACATCAAGATCTATGACGTGTAAGTTGCCATGGAGACTCGGGCTCCTCGCCCAGGCCCAGGTCACGTCCGTCTTGGCTCCCGCTGCTGGGAGGAGTCCGGGGGGCGTGTGCAGCCTGTCTCCCGGGTCCCACGGGGGCTTGTGTGCGGGGCCCCAGGCCTTCCTTGCCCCCTCACACCCCTGTCCTTGAACTGAGAATGTCTGGGAGGGAGATGTGCACCGTCCACATGCCAGGATCCGTCTTCCTGCCTTTGCTCAGCCATCCTGTCTCTCGCGGGGCTCTCTGATTTTAAATTCCTTCGGGCAGGTGAGCAGTGTGCGGGTGAGGAGGTGTAGGAGTGAGTGATCGCTCTCTTCAGGTCATGGCCGTCTGTCATTGTCAGCCTGTGCAAGGCCCCCTTTTTCCTGGGCTCTTCCCCGTCCTGTCCCCCCCACAAGTCTCCCCTGAGAGGGGTTTGTGTCCTTGACGCTTTGACTTGGTACCGAGATCTGAGTGCCTCTGGTTCATGACTTCCGAGTGTGGCCTCCTGATCCCTTGGAGCACACGTCACACTTCTCCAGGCCCCAGCGATGAGTGGGTGCCCAGCTTGCCGCCACCTGCCTGTGCCGCAACCCTGACCGTCTGTGTGCGAGCCTGTGCTTGGGCCTCTGAGGGTTTTTTGGGAACCACTTGGCAATAGGAACACTCCTTCTAGCAGCTTTTGGAGGCCAAAAAATTGTCAGTAACACGTGGGGCTGTGGGGCTGTGGCTTCTGACAGGAGCTGACTGGGGGTCTGAGGACCTGGGGGGCGGGGTGCCTGGGTCCAGTGTGCTGGCTTGTTAGGACCTGGCCGGGGGGCGGGGTGCCTGGGTCCAGTGTGCTGGCTTGTTAGGACCTGGCCGGGGGGCGGGGTGCCTGGGTCCAGTGTGCTGGCTTGTTAGGACCTGGCCGGGGGGCGGGGTGCCTGGGTCCAGTGTGCTGGCTTGTTAGGACCTGGCCGGGGGGCGGGGTGCCTGGGTCCAGTGTGCTGGCTTGTTAGGACCTGGCCGGGGGGCGGGGTGCCTGGGTCCAGTGTGCTGGCTTGTTAGGACCTGGCCGGGGGGCGGGGTGCCTGGGTCCAGTGTGCTGGCTTGTTAGGACCTGGCCGGGGGGCGGGGTGCCTGGGTCCAGTGTGCTGGCTTGTTAGGACCTGGCCGGGGGGCGGGGTGCCTGGGTCCAGTGTGCTGGCTTGTTAGGACCTGGCCGGGGGGCGGGGTGCCTGGGTCCAGTGTGCTGGCTTGTTAGGACCTGGCCGGGGGGCGGGGTGCCTGGGTCCAGTGTGCTGGCTTGTTAGGACCTGGCCGGGGGGCGGGGTGCCTGGGTCCAGTGTGCTGGCTTGTTAGGACCTGGCCGGGGGGCGGGGTGCCTGGGTCCAGTGTGCTGGCTTGTTAGGACCTGGCCGGGGGGCGGGGTGCCTGGGTCCAGTGTGCTGGCTTGTTAGGACCTGGCCGGGGGGCGGGGTGCCTGGGTCCAGTGTGCTGGCTTGTTAGGACCTGGCCGGGGGGCGGGGTGCCTGGGTCCAGTGTGCTGGCTTGTTAGGACCTGGCCGGGGGGCGGGGTGCCTGGGTCCAGTGTGCTGGCTTGTTAGGACCTGGCCGGGGGGCGGGGTGCCTGGGTCCAGTGTGCTGGCTTGTTAGGACCTGGCCGGGGGGCGGGGTGCCTGGGTCCAGTGTGCTGGCTTGTTAGGACCTGGCCGGGGGGCGGGGTGCCTGGGTCCAGTGTGCTGGCTTGTTAGGACCTGGCCGGGGGGCGGGGTGCCTGGGTCCAGTGTGCTGGCTTGTTAGGACCTGGCCGGGGGGCGGGGTGCCTGGGTCCAGTGTGCTGGCTTGTTAGGACCTGGCCGGGGGGCGGGGTGCCTGGGTCCAGTGTGCTGGCTTGTTAGGACCTGGCCGGGGGGCGGGGTGCCTGGGTCCAGTGTGCTGGCTTGTTAGGACCTGGCCGGGGGGCGGGGTGCCTGGGTCCAGTGTGCTGGCTTGTTAGGACCTGGCCGGGGGGCGGGGTGCCTGGGTCCAGTGTGCTGGCTTGTTAGGACCTGGCCGGGGGGCGGGGTGCCTGGGTCCAGTGTGCTGGCTTGTTAGGACCTGGCCGGGGGGCGGGGTGCCTGGGTCCAGTGTGCTGGCTTGTTAGGACCCGGGGGGCGAGGGGGTGCCTGGGTCCAGTGTGCTGGCTTGTTAGGACCTGGGGGGCAGGCACTTTTGGTGTGACATCTGCTCGGGATTCTCTCTCTTCCTCTCTGTTTGCCCCTCCTCTGCTTGCTCATGCACTTTTTGTCAAAATAAATAAACTTGAGAATGTGTATCCAAGCCACGTCTCTTACAGAGTGGATATGGACACGTCCCTTGGACACGATGCACCGGCCCCATGTGGGAAGGGTGCTGGCTGTGCGGTGGGGTCAGAGTCGCTGCTGCCCCACGCCGCCTGCCTGCCCCCACCGGCCCGCAAGTCGCGTCTGTGGTCATCATGCTGAGCCACTGGAACAGTACTCTTTGCCACTAGGGCAAATACACACATTTTGTGCTAATGCTGCCGTACAGATTTGTTTCCTCTCCATTTTGATTGAAACTTCCCCATTTCAGACAACACGCCAACTTGGCTGGTACACTGAGTGGCCATGCGTCGTGGGTGCTGAATGTCGCATTCTGTCCTGATGACACGCACTTTGTTTCCAGGTATGTATGATCCGTGGCACTTCCTTACATGCTGGGAAGATGAAGATGGTCTTTTATGAATCACCTTAAAATCTGAAGATGGTCTGACCCTTTTTTGTAGACTTGGTTTCTGCATTGGTTTTGTGTTTTGTTTGATGCCATGAAGGTCGCTGTCCTTAGCAGGAACAAAGACGGATCTTCTCAGTCTAGGCTTCCGCACGTAGTTACTTTAGGAGTGGATGCCTGTGTTCTGACAGTAACTTAAAATATGTAAATCTGTTTGCAGAATGTTGTGCTTTTAGAGCCCAGTGTCACTCAGGCCTGGGACGGCCAGACCCGGTGACAGACATGAGACAGTTTACTAGCATCGCTCTTTGAGGAGCGAGCCTTCGTTTGGAGGCTGGGACAGGCCCCCTCGATCTGGAAACAGGCACAGGTGTCTGAGACTCCTGCTCAGGGCACTTGCATGAGGGCAGGGCAGACAAGAACTTCAGGGAAGTGTCTGCTCCGTGTCTGGGGAGGCCACAGAGATGCCGGCACCGTGACCCCCCCGGGGCCCGTGCTGGCCACTGTGCAGACAGGTGGGCAGAGTGTAGGTGAGAGGAAGAAGGTGGGATTTCCGGTCACATTCCTTCCAACTTAAAGCCAGAATGAAAACTGTTTCACTACTAACGTTCCCCTTTCTGAAATAGCTCATCTGACAAAAGTGTGAAAGTTTGGGATGTTGGAACGAGGACTTGTGTTCACACCTTCTTCGATCACCAGGATCAGGTAGGGCCCAGTCCCTTCGTGTCCTCCGCCTTTCCTGACCCACTGCGGGGCCTTGGGGCTCCCTGCTCGGTGTCCGTCCAGCCATTGTCTTGCGGCCTGCCTGGGCCACAGGCGCTGCGGACGTGCTGGCGGCCTCGCGAGCCGTGAGGTGTGATGTCCTTCCGAGGGCCGGAGAACGTGGCACTAGCCACACAGCCATCGGGGCCCGCTGGGAGCGCCGTTCGGGGTGCGGCTGCCGTGTGGCTCAGGAAGGGCCTTCCCCAGAGGTGCCCGTCGCTCAGTCAACACGTCATTTTTGGAGCTGTCCGCAGGAGTGATGAGATCTTTTCTTCTCTCGTTTTTTCCTTCTTTCTTTAACATTCTTGAAGCCACGCATTCTGACGGGTTGTTTGGTTTTCTCAATACTGGTAACTGTTGCATCAGTCTTAACTGAAAAGGAGGCCCTGTTCCCAGAGGGCCTTGTCGTCTTTGCCAGTGCGGAAGTGAACAGAAGCGGCGTCCCAATGCAGGCCCCCCCACGCCCCGTCCGCAGTGTGCACGGGGCCCCCGGGCCTCCGGTGGGAGGCAGAGGCCTGCTTCATAGGCCTGCCGCGGGGCCTGGGGCTCCGCATTTCTAACCGGTGCCAGGTGAGGCGACTGCTGCCGGTCCCAGCCACTCCTGACTAGCAAGCCCTGGGAAACTCGCTAGTTTGAAAAATAAAATGTCCAGGGTAATAAAAAACGCGACTTTTAATATATTACTGTTTTTATGATGGTACCCTCTTTTTAATTTTACATTTGTTTAAATAATCTGTATGTAGGCCCAACATGAGGCTTGAACTCAACCCCAAGGTCAGGAGTCACACGCGCCACCCACTGAACCTGCTGGGGGCCCCGTCGATCCCCTCTTTGGAATGCAGCTTAAAGTTAACATAATTGTTCATGCTTTTTTCCATTTAATCTTAAATCATTGCTAACAAATTTGAGGAGATTTAATCTCGATCTTTCACCTCTGGATTTAAACATGTTGCTGTGGGAATAAATCCCCCTGGCTGGTGGTGTTTCCCTGTGCAAGGGGCTGAGTGTGTTGTCCCAGAGGTGGTGTTTGGAAGGGAGTGAGGCCATCAGCCTCAGTGACAGCACTGAGGTTGAGTCTGGACACCCCCCGCCCCTTGGGTCAGAGTGACAGGCTGACCTGAGCAAACTCCAGCCACATCACTTTGTCAGGAAGGTGGTGTGACTGTTAACTTCAACACGCAGTAAGTAACATCCATGTCCCGTGATGCCTAGTTACCCAGGTCGAGGCCTCAGGGTGAGAATCACTGGTGGGGGGTGGGGGGCACAGCAGTGAGGCGAGGTACGCTTGGCCCTGCAGGCCATGCCCTTGGGATGGTCCTGGAGCCTTTATCTTTCTGGAAATGTAATGAGAGCCCGTGCCTGTCCCCTGTGGCTTCCGTCTTCATGGCATTGGGTCTTTCCTCAGATTCTACAAACCGAGGTTTGTAGAATATACTGATTTGTATTTAGAAATGAGATTTTACGGAATATGGGAGGTGAGGGAATGTCGCAGTAACAATGCAGGATAATCCGGTTAAAGAAAATGCCCCATTCTTGCTGGTTCAGAAAACACGGGGACGCCTTCCTCTCGGTGTTTTTCTAGATTGGGTATTGTGAGAATAGAGAAGGATGTTTGTTCATAAAGAATAAAGACACTAGAACTTTGTTTTTTCTTTTTATTTGATTTACAGGTCTGGGGAGTAAAATACAATGGAAATGGCTCAAAAATTGTGTCTGTCGGCGACGACCAGGAAATTCACATCTATGATTGCCCGGTGTAACCACCAGTCTCCCAGGCCAGTGCTGCGAAGAGGATGTATACACTGATCATGACATTCCTTACCTTTCTAGCTTAACAAAATAGAGCATTTATTGTAGCAGAAACTTAAATTTTGTAGATACAATATAAATCTTTACATGTTTTATTGGAAATGCTATTCATACTTTTACAAAGTGTCGTGACTTGAACACGCTTCTTCCACGCACCCTGTGCCGGCGGGAAAGCGGGGGAGTCAGCGTCATGGTGCCCCAGAGACGAAGGGACCCAGGCATTGAATGAACTTTGCAGCTTACAGGCACAGGCCCCCTCGTCCAGGGCGCTGAGGCCCGCAGAAGCGGTTTGATAAAGCCGATGGGTCTCACAGTGGGGTCCTGAAGGGTACAGGACATTTGGCCGGGTCGGAGTGTTCTGGAGTCCTAGCTACCTGGGCATCTATTTGGTATTTTGAGAACTTCCATTGCCGCCCTGTGCGCCCTGTTACCTTTGGAGAGGCATGTGGCTTGCTGGTAGACACTGCCACCTCGACAGCATCTAAGGCTCCAGCCCTGCCTCAGTCTCCCCAGAGGACCGGCACCTCGGTTCTCTCAGCAGCCTGCGTGGAAATGGCTGACACTCTGAAGCTTCTTTTTATTAGGAACTTCACATGCCTGTCAGGTCGTGTGCTTTTTCCCCCAGGCCCCCAGCACCCTTAGAACCCGCACCCCTCTCCTGCTTCTGGGCCTTGGTCGCCCTCCCGTAACCACAGAGCCCTTGACGCCTCCTCTGCCCGGAGCCACCCCAAGCCCACAGGGGGTCTCTTACGGGTGCCCCTCCCTGCTACTCCTTCTGTCCGCAGCTGTCGTCTGTACCCAGTGTCTGCACTTCCCCTCACCCCGATTACAAGCTCCGGGACAGTGGAGGCCAACCCATCAGATCGCCACGTGAGGCACTTAACACCCGTCTGAGCTCGAGAGCACTTAAAAAACCAGAAGCATCTGTCTCTCATACCAGCTTAGCTTTAATTGTAAAGTGACGAGTGTACAGGTGGAGTAGGTTTTCAGCAACACCCTCTAGATCCCACTGCCGCGCCGCCCAGGAGGGGCTGGACATGTTGTGCCCCGTCAGCAGGGTTCTGACGCCCTGGGGTCGTGGTCCGTTTGCGAATGGATTTTCACAGGCTTAGTTGAAAGAGGAGG
>NW_027531904.1:11585773-11589818 GCF_008692635.1 Crocuta crocuta | reverse complement strand
GGGGCCTTGCTCTCTCTGTATCTTGAGCAAGTTGTGCCCACCCCCCAGGCTGGTGACGCCTGCCCCACCCCCCCAGCCGCTTGCCCTGACTGCCACGGGCCTCCAGTGCCCTTCGACCCTCCTGGGGGTGGCGCCTGGCCTGTGGCGACCTCTGTTCTGCAGAACCAAGAAGGGCGATCAGACAGGCAGCCTCGGCGTTCGCCTGCCCAGCGGCTGGGGGNAGGGCTGTGGTCCCCTAGACACGAGCTGCGGTCGGCCTGCGGGGAGTGAAGCGACGGCTGCCCACCCGCAGCGGCGGCCCGCACCACGGGCGCACAGAGCGTCATGGGAGTAGGAAGCCCTCTGNTTGCAGGGCCCTTGGGAGGCTTCCTTCTCTTTGCAGAAAGCACTTTGGTGGGAGCATCGCCAAGGCGATCAACAGAAAATCACTAAGACCACAGAGAACAGGGAGAGGGGTCACAAGCAAACGGCCGTGGTGGTGGTTCATTTAGAACACGGACCCCACAAGGCCAGGAAGCTTCCAGGAGCGAAGACCGTACTCGCACCCCATTCCAGCCACGGGGCAGGAGCCACCACGCTGGCCCCGGAGCCCAGCCCAGCCCACAGATGTGCTTTTGTTCTTGAGGGTCCTCTAGAATCCAGATTCGGAAGTGTCAGCGCGCCAGCCCCAGGATGAGGCCCTCGGTCCCGGCACCGGGGAGGGGGGCCGGGCGCGGGCACCGGGGCGAGGCCCCCAGGAGCACACAGTGCCAGTGAGGCCACTGGCATCTCAGAAGTCTCCTGGAAGTGTAAATAAACGGATTCCATATGCAGACTAGAGATGATTCACACTTAGAACATTTAAATATAAATTAAGCTATAACTTAAATTACAACCAAAAAAAAAAAACAAGAAAAACCAAGAAGACACTCAGCAGCTGAGGATGCTGAACACGTACACAGACACCCCACACACCAGGCCGTTAGGCGATGCCATTTTCATTGTGCCAACTTTACACCCGGGGCGCCGCTCACGCCGTCTGGCACTGCACCCCGGCCCGCGGCCCGTCGTCGTCGTCCTCGTAGGTGTCCCTGTGCTGGCGCCAGCTCTGCTCGCTGGGGCTGAAGTCCTTCNTACAAGGAACTGGATGATCAGAGCCCCCTTCTCCAGGGGTGCTTTGTAGATGGGCATCCCCTCGCTGTGCACGCACTTCAGGTCCCCGTGTTTTATCACCTCCCCTGCCGCACAAAAGGCTCCCTTAGAAGCGGGAAGATGGGGGTGGCCTGGGGGCCTCGCAGGGCCTCCCTCAGAGGCCAGCTGGTTCAGAAAGTGAGGGGCGCCTTGTCCGCAGCCCAGCCCGCGCGCCTCTGGGGTCCTGCGGCCACTTTTTCAAACGGCACCTTGAGTGCTGCAGCCCCAGAGTCTAGAACAGCACCCCCTCCCGCCACGAGGGACGGACACGAGTCCCACAGAAGCACCACTGAGGAAAGACGCGGGAGTAACGGGCGCAGGAGGAGGCCAAACGCCGTCCGCTCAGCGGCCCGAGGCGGCTGCTTGCAACACGCCGCGCACCCTCCCGGGGTCCTCAGCCAGGGGCCTCCCGTGGGCTTGCCTGGTGCCCCCACCTCTAATGGGGGCGGGGGAGCCACACGCAGGAGGAGGGCGAGTGGCTGCTCCAGGGGCACCTCCTCGTGGGCCCCGCGTCCGCGCTCCCACAGCAGGCGGGGAAGGCAGCAAAGCCGCAAAGTAAGCCCCAACCAAGAGAGGTAAACCACAAAGGACAGGACACAGAAAGGGGCAAACACGCAAAAAGAAACAGTAAGTCTCCAGCAGGTGGCTCTCTGGAGCCGTGCCCTTCTCGTGACTAAGCGAGGGCGTGGGGGTCTCTCGTCTGCACCGGCTCCCAGCCACCCACCCACCAACCGCGGCCCAGCAGCACCCCCATCAGAGCCGGGGCCTTGTGCTCCGGGCCCTGGGGGAGCCTTCCCCCCGCCCCCGAGCGAGGGAGGAATGGGGCCTGGGGAGGGGTCCAAGTGTCACCTTATGCTGTGGGGCTTGATTACGTGCAGACACACACAGCAAACAAGGAATCAAACAGGGTCAAGTGTTAACAACAGGCAAACCATGTAGGAAGATCCTTGTGCTGTTGTTACAATTTTTTGCTAGTTTGAAATCGTTTCCAAACAAAAAGTTAAAAAAAAACCTGATCAAGGCTTGGCTACCTAATTCCATTTCCTTCTACATCAGAGGAGAAAGACACGGAGCAGAGGAGGAAGGCAACAGAGAACAATAACACGGCCACGGAGGGAAGGGAGCAAGGACGTGCAGAGGAGCGAGCGGCGTGGAAGCCGGGCGGCTCTGGGGCCGCTCNCGCCCCTGCAGCCCTGAACCCCGGCCGCCCACCAAGGGGACCAGAGCCAGTCTGCTCACAGCCAGAGACGGGATGTGTCGGCCGCCACACCCGTGCAGACCCCGCCGCACCTGTGCAGATGTGCTCTGGCACGGACGGTCCCCTCCCCTGCCCTTCCCCCAGGGCCCTTCCCACCAGGCGCTCTGCTGCCCGCCCCGATGTGGCCCAAAGGAGCCTGCCGTCCGTGTGTGCTGGGCCCTGGAGGACCGCCGTGGACCTCGGGAGTGCTCCCCGGGTGTGCAGACGGGCGGCTCTGCAGGAGCACCCATGGCTAGGCTGACAGGCAAGGTCTTCTCGGGAAACTTCTGCTTTGCGACGTGTCCCAGGTGTAGTGGACAGTGCAGCGGCTGCGGGGACCGCCTGACAGACCACCACAGCCTGTTACCGGCTGTTTCCTCACCAAACCAGTTTTTAGAAGTGTCAGCTGGCAGGCAGGTCCCAGTTACAGTGCTGGACCCCAAGATTCCTGTTTGAGGCTCTTCCCCCAGACTCTGAATTCTTTTTTTCTAGGGGAGTATTCTAAAAGCTCATGAAATTCTCAAGTCATTAGCCAGGACTTTGACCTTGGGGAAAACGAAGTCATGCTAAGTTGCGTGACGCAAGTCCCCCAGCCCCAGGGTGAAGCCAGGCTAGGGGCCAGCAGTGTCACACGCAGTCAGCCACACAGCACAGCGGTGACGGACGTGCCTCTGAAATGTTACCTGACTTGGACGTGATAACAAGCATTCGATCATCCAGCGTTTTTATCGTCTTCTTGAAGCCGCAAAGGGCTTCCGAGAGCTGAATTTTCATCTTCATGATCAGGTCGTGGCCTCGCCTCTGAAAGACGCCGTGGTCCTTCTGATCGAGCACAATGATGACATCGCCAGGCTCCAGCTCGGGCTCCTGATCTCCTTCTCCATGAAACAGTATTTTCTGCCCATCTTTCATACCTAGGAGACAGTGTCCTTGCTGATTAGCGGTCTCTTAAGAAACCAGACTTCCCACAAGGCTGTGAAGACGGCACATGGTCCTCGGGGAGCCGGAGCGGTGGCTGGGCTCACACTGCCCCTCCCCACCATCCCGGTACGTGGCCTGGCGGGGACGCCCTCCACATGCGGTCGAGACCACTTCTCGCTGCACGTGTGGTGCGTGGCTCTGGGGGTGCGTGTACACCGGCTCGGGGTTCAGGATGCTTCAGCCGGGGTCCTTTAAGAACACCCGTCAGTCTGGGTGTTGATTTGTGCACTTTGGCATCTCATCCCTCGTGCAGCAGGATACATCACCGGATTGGGGACCCGCAGAGTACTCCGTGGAGAAGCGCTAACAATGAAAAAGCCCTGAAGACAATGGCGCCAGGCACGACGGACAGCAGGGGAGGGCCGCACCGGCGAGGACCCGCGCGGCAGGGAGAGGTGTGCGGGAGCGGCGGCCACACACCAGACGAGCTCGGCGCCCCACGTTAGGAGGGGGCCCTCCCAGTGACTCTGAAGCAATAGTTGGAAAATGGCGGGAGAACAGGTAACCGAGATCAAGGACAAGTGACTCTCAGAGCACCGGAAAGCCTTAAAGAAGAGGTTATACTGATCCCAAGGGAGCAGATCCCAAGCAGACTCTGGCAGGTGAAGGGGACGGCAGTGGAGCCGGGGAGACCGGGGCGGGGCGGGGGGGTCGCTC
>NW_027531904.1:11534805-11585726 GCF_008692635.1 Crocuta crocuta | reverse complement strand
CCACGGCGGGACAGCGCGTGTGCCCACGGTCGGCCCCGAGAAGAGTCTCCAGCGGGCGTGCGGCGCGGAGCTGGGCAGCCTCACCTTTTTCAACGTGTACCTCGATGATCTTCTTCTCGCGGGTCACCTTGGCGCCGCCGCAGTTCTCACAGCGGTCCTTGGGGCTGATGCGCTCGCCCTGGCCCTTGCACTCGACGCACACGGTCTGGATCTGCTGCACCATGCCCGGCCCGATCTGCTGGATGTGGACCTGCATCCCTCGGCCCTTGCACAGGGGACACTTCTCCACGGAGCCCTTCTTCCCGCCTACACCTGGGGGAGGGGCGGGACAGAGAGCTGGGTGCCAGGGCACGGGGGTAACCCGCCGTCACGCAGGACACGGAGGGTGGGACTGTTCACAATCACGGAGAGCAACGTGGGAGAGCCTGGGCGATTCTAACAGCGGGTAATGCCAGATGTTAACATAGGATTGCAAAGGTTCGCGGTCCTGGCCTCGCCACGCTGATTTGGGCCTCCTCGGCCCTGTCTTCTCCCACCCCTGCCCACAGGGAGCCGAGCGGGCCCAGCAGTGAGGACGGGAGGGGGGTGCTCCCCAGATCGGCCAACTCAGGACAACATGCATCTGAGGTCACCAGATACTATTTTTCTTTAAAAATCCCGTTTTTAATTTAATTTATTTTTAATGTTTATTTCTGAGAGAGAGAGAGAGTGCAAGTAGGGGAGGGGAAGAGACAGAGGGAGACACAGAATTCCAATCAGGCTCCAGGCTCTGAGCTGTCAGCACGGAGCCTGACGTGGGGCTCGAACCCAGGAACCGCGATCATGACCTGGGCTGAAGCCTGACACTTAACCAGCTGAGCCACTGAGGAGCCTGGCTTTTAAATTTTAAAAAATTAACATGTGAAATAAATGTCAGTCTACATAAAAAACCATACAGGGCAAAGTAACACAGATTTGGCCCTTAGGCCACCGGTTTGCAATCTGTTTGACCCTCATATTTGAAAAAAATCAAGTTGCAAATCAGAACCATTTCGTCCTCCAAGGGCTCAGAACTACAAGACTCGTTCAGACATTAATTTTTACCTTCACATTTCTCACAAATCACATTTTTCTGGAGGGCCAACTTCTTTGTGATTCCATTATATAAATCTTCAAGAGTTACAGACAACTGATGTACAACATTCTTGCCTTAGGGGAGGGAGAGAGAACAACTGAGAACATGGTAGTAAATGTGGCCACGCGACCCGAGCCGTGCCCATCACTCATTCCCAGGTCCTTCTGTCACCCCGGCCCCCCCAGCCGGCCGCCACCCAGAGCCAATTCCGTCTGGAGTCGTGAGCATCGATAGATCTAGACAAAACAACGTTCCGTCTTCGCTTTCTCAGCACCCCCGAGGCCCGGGCGATCGCAGGGGCCCCGCCCAGGGCTGCTGCTGCCCCCACACCGGTGCTCCCCACGGGGGGCCCCTCCCACACGGGGAAGGTGGCACCTGCGGTCCAGGCCTCGAACCGGACTCTCCCCCGGAGCACAACGCTCTTTACTGTGTGAGCCCTTCTGTTGTCTGGCCAAGCGGGAACTCTCGTCTGNTGGGGGGGGGGGGGGTGTCTATGGAGGCCCACAGGGTCGGACTCCCCGCCAGCCCCCCGATGCCCATGGGACCCTCACAATCCCTGAGACAAGCTGCCGTTTCCTAGCCGTCAACTCTGAGACACAACTTGATTCAGGGTGTGAACTGGTTTATCTCGAGGCAGTGAGGACATCCGTGATTTTAGTTGTGTCCGTAATAACATCGATGACAGGAGCCGGCTACATGCCCAGCCCACAGGGTGAGATTTTCTGAAATCTCCACATGTGTTTAAGACTTGACGGCCAAGCTTTTGAAGCTCAAATCTATTACAATGTAAAAACTCTTTCTTCCAGAAAACCAATGCCACCTGACTCCTCTGGGGCGCCTCCTGCAGGCTCGAACCCCCCTTCTCAAGCCCCAACACAGAGCTTTTTCCTTCTGATTTTACCCAGGACTGTAACAAGCTTGGCTTTCTATCTGGTTTCAAGGTCCAAAGCAGGTATCAACAGCGAGCTAGAAGGGGGAAGGGCAATTAGAGACCGCGGCTACCAGCCAGAGGCGGGCAGCTCACAGCCCGGCAGGAGGAACACGGTGGAAAAGCAAACCCCAGAAACAGCAGCCTGGGGCCATTCGGCCAAGGGCGGCCCCTCCCGCAGCCCCCGGGGATGCAGCCAGAGAGAAGTGGGTGGATCCCGTTCCCC
Source organism: Crocuta crocuta (assembly GCF_008692635.1). Taxonomy (NCBI): domain Eukaryota; kingdom Metazoa; phylum Chordata; class Mammalia; order Carnivora; family Hyaenidae; genus Crocuta; species Crocuta crocuta. The sequence goes on along the minus strand of NW_027531904.1, from coordinate 11,583,458 downwards.
GGAAAATCGGAGCGGGCTGAGAAAACAAGACCCCAGTGCAGAGTGCCAGCCACATACAGAGCGCAGGGCCCGGGCCCAGGTCAGGGAGCAGAGACGGCAGGTGCCAGTATGTCCCTCAGGGCCCTCAGGGGCCTGAGCCCAACACAGAGAAGCAGAGGGCAAGGTGAATCTGCTCCCTGGGCACCGGGGCGCCCCAGGTGTCGGGGGCCCCACACGGGGTGAACCATTTAGCGCTAACAATCCCCAAACATGACATGCGCACCCTTCTAAGGCATAACCCGTCCTGACTCCAATAACACGCGTGACTGGAAAACTATAAAGCTTGCGGGGCGTCTGTAGCAAGTATTTACCTCTTCTCTCTCTTGCCATGCGTCCCCCACCACCAAAGAACATGTCAAAGATGTCCATGGGTGACGAGAAGCTTGGGCTGCCCGAGCCTCCTTCCTTAATCGCCTGTTCACCACCCTGGTCATAAATGTCCCTTTTCTTTGGATCTGAAAGCACTTCATAAGCCTGGGATATGAGCTTAAACTTTAAGATAAAACGAGAGAGAGAGAGAGAAGGTTTAAGTAGTTTTGTTAGGCACAGCCACCATCACGGATGCAACGGCACGCGCATCCTGCACACGCGCATCCTGCACACGCCCACCCACGCTAGCCGGCCCGTGGGCTCTCCGGACGCCGGTTTCTCCGGGATGCCCCTTGCAGAGCGGGAAACAGGGCCACCCGGGTGCAGGACTGGTGGCAGGGCCTCTCGGGACAGCGAGCAGAGCCCCTCCGGCCTCGGCCCCCCGGGCTCCACCTGCACTGGGAGCCCTGACCCCCGACCCCCGGGTGCGGCCGCCTCCCGGCTCAGGAGCTGCCGCCCTGCTTTCCTAGCATGAAACTCAGCTACAGACGTCTGCGCGCACCACCTGTCCCCAGGTGCACGAGTCCCCAGGTGCGCCTGTCCGCACGCGCACCTGTCCTGACCTCACCCCCCCCGCCCCACCCCGGCTCTCGACCTCGGTTCCTGCCAGCCCCAAACCCTTTCCACTCACATCCCATCTGCCTCCAGTGTTTACATCCAGGGCCTGAGGTGGACGAAACACCCCACGTGTCACACTCCTGCCAAAGTGTGTCACCAGGATACAATTATTTAAAAAAAAAAAAGTGTTAGAAAACCGAAATTGAAAAGATGTTCTGCAAAACTAAAAACCAAGGAAACTAAATGCAATGTGATCCTGGACCGGGAACAACGGCTACAGAGACGCCGGACAAGTGGAGAAATGCCGATTTTTTCCTGAGGGGCAAGCGTGCGGCACATCCACACGGGGACGCGGTTTCCCCTCAGAGAGACCTGCCCAAGTTTCTGGGCCGAGGGCTCAGGCCGTGTGCAGCTTCGGGCAACCATGACGAGGCCGGGGGAGCAGAGGCAGCGAATGTTCACGGTGCCAGAAGCGGGGGAAGGGAATGCGCGTGTTTGCGCTCCCACCCCCGTCTTTCCGTCATACGCGCAGGCTTTCAAATCAAAGTCAGGGCGCTGTGGAACACCCCCAGCGCATCCCTGCTCCCCACAGAGGCCACCACCGTGACGCCGCCCGTGCCAGCTGTCCTCTGCCACAGCGCTTCTGGGCAGCCCGGGCCACGTGGAGCCAGGGCCAGAGCCCACGTACCCTCAGACTGAACCCCCACCGCAGCTGGGACCCAGAGCGGCGTGTGGCGAGTGGCAGGCTCTTGGTACTTGTTAGACCAATGGCTTGATTCTGGAGGGGCTTCAGAAATGCATAGGAAGCGGGGTCCCGGCTTGTCCCCAGTCTGACACGGGCTCTATGTAGGTAACCCGTCACGCAGCTGCCTCCACAAAACACACGGGAAAGAAAACATGCTGTGAAGCCACGAACACGGGGGTGCCCGGGGGGCTCCATCGGCTCAGCGTCCGACTTGACTTCAGCTCAGGTCATGATCTCACAGTTCGCGGGTCTGACCCCGAGTCAGGCTCCGTGCTGACCGTGCAGAGCCTGCTTGGGATTCTCTCTCTCTGCCCCTCCCCTGCTTGCACGTGCACGCACACACTCTCTCTCAAATATATATACACACATGTATATATGTATAAATCTAACAGAAATGCTAGGTTTTCTCTTGTACCACAGATCCCTGATAGAGAGCTAAGACGTAACTAATCAACAAATGACAACTACTAATAATGAAGTAGTTTTAAAGAGTAAGTCTTCACGGTTCATTAGATCATACTCGAGGCAGCTGGACCTTCTACTAATTCTCAGGGTTTCCACAAAGCAGCAGCCACGGGTCACGACCACCCGTCCGTGCAGCAGAGGGCCGAGCTGTGGGGCTGGGTGCCGGGTGGGGGGGGTACTTCTGGCAGCAGGCAGGTCAGGCTGCGCCCCAAGATTCTGGGCCTGTGTGTCCGGAACTAAATACGCTCCCTGAGAATTTCAACAAGAAGCACTCACCAAATGTCTGGGGTACCTGCAAGGCCCTGGACTTAACAGACCCCGTGATTAGTCCCAGAGGCAGAAGCCGTGCCCGCGCTCAGCGGCCGCGTCCCACGCGGGAGGGGCTCCCACTCCTACCCGCAGGTCACCCCCCTGGGCTGCAGGTTCACCTCACAGCTGGACACTCAATCATTCGCCACCCGACCTTAATGAGATTACTGTGCGGCGAGAAAACAATGACTCTGCAATGATGTCTCAACTTGGAAGCGTCCTTCTGATAAAATACCAAGTGGCGAGGAACAAACGTACAGGACGCCCCGTCCGATCACCCTGGAGAAAGCTGTCTGCAGAGAGGCACTGTCACGGCAGTCAGGTGATGTGTGCCTGGTAGCTCTTCTCTATGCTCGGCTATTTCCTGTTCCATTACGCTTTCTTTCACGATGTTTCAACTTGAAAGCCTATGATCCAAACTAAAAGTTACAGTGAAACGGGCCCAAAGCCCTGATGCATCTCCAGCCGGTCAGGGGAACCGCCACAACGGCGCCCCCAGCGCTGCCCGAGGGGGACTGGCTTGCCGGGCCCGCCCGCAGGGCCCGCGGAGAGCCAGCCGGGCGAGGGGACAGACCGCACAGAGCACCTGGCAGCTCGCACAGCCGCCGGCGCTTAGCAACACAGGACAACAGGGCCCGAAGCACAGGCGGGTGGCGCCCGAGCAGCCGCGCGGCGGGAAGACTGGCTCCATCTGTTTCTGAAGAGACGTTAACGACACAGTGACAACCTGGGAGGAAAGCTAAGGTCCCACCCACGACGGATCAGGCGGGCAAGCGCTGCACGCTCGGGCAGGCAAGGCACAGCGTGGCCCGCACGCGGGAGCCCGGGAGGGGCGGGGGAGGCGGGGGCGCTCTACGGCAGTTTCTAAGAATTGTGTCCCGGTCTCCTTGCCCTGTGATCTCCGACCCAATTTCCACGGAGCACCAATGCCCCCTCCACCAGGAAGCCTTCCCTCCTGAACCGCCCCCTGCAGGGCTCAAACCCTGCTCAAACCCAGGCCTGTGACTGTGGTGCTGAGCACAGGTGCAGGAGACTGGCCCGGTGACTCGGAGTTTGGGTCGGAGTCAGCCTGCCGGAGCGCCAGCCGACAACCACACGGAAGGGCTGTGTCCCCTTATGCCCCTCACGGAAGGTGGGGAAGGGGACATCACCCCGGCTCCAGGCGGAGAGGGACCTGCCAGACTTCACCATCAAGAGCCTCATTTACGTGACACCCGTTTGGTGCCCGTCTGTAAGCAAACGAGCTATAGGACTGATTTATTAGAAGAACCCACAGGAACGTGGGGCAGCTTCGGCACAGCAAGGGCACACTCCGTCCAGCTGTGCGCACGCGGTCATGAACTCACTCCTGGAAAGTGCCAGCAGACCTAACCTGACACCGGGGTCAGAAGGCTTTCCCAGAGGCTGCCTTCAGCCAGCCTCTGAAACATCAAATTAGAAGCCTGGCTATGCTCTCCTGAAGGGAGATTCTCAGGAAGGGACCCCGGCGAATTTGGGAGCGCGTCTATGAATCACCAACACCACGGAGAAAGCCGGTGACTTTCAGAGCTACAGTAAGCCGTCTAAATATAGAGGAAAGAATTCGAGTGAGTAACAGACAAATGGTCTTACAGGAAAGCATTTTAAGCTTGTGACAGCCACACTCGGCACATGTGGCTAAATATAAACATTCTATCACCGTTGCTACCAGCCAGCCTCCGCCAGCACCGAGTAGTGAACGCAGGCTAGCGCCGTTTCCACGGGTCCGAGCGTAGGCGGGTGGTCTGCCCTATCAACAACTACAAAAGCCCACCTCCCCAACACCATCGGACACAGCCAAGGTTTTACTCGAAAGTGGCAGAAACTGCAGCGAGGAGCGGGAAGGCCAACAGACCATCCCAAGGATCCACGCGCACGGTCTCCAGTCCCAGTCAGGGGCGCACTGAGCCCACGGAGACCAGCTCTGTTCCCGGGAACAGGTGTCTATTACTCACAGCACTTTCCAGCCTTTTACTGATATTTGGGATCAACTGTGGGTCATTTGTCACAGAAAACCTGGAATATTCCTGCAAAATGATGTGTCTAGATAGAGAGCTCTGTGTCCCTGTTTAATAAGCGTGATTATTCAATGCCTGAATAATCAGCCTTTACCAGACGAGAGAGAGACACAGATCAAATCTGGGACTGGGTTTGTCCCAGGTCCTAGCGAGAAACTCACCCTGGGGTTTATGCACCAAGGACTGAACACAGGCACAGTTCAAGCTGGTTGTTCATGGCGAGGGCGCAACTTCCGGTGGCACGTGCCTCAGTTTACCGGGTTGCTGGCTGCCCCTCCTGCAGAACTGCCCTCAAACGCTGTGCCAATTGGGCTCCCGCCCCCAAGTTGGCCATGTCGCGGACAGAGCGTGGGGCCTACACGCCTGCAGGTCACAAGGGGTTCCAGGGCCTGCGGCTACCTGGGTGTGACACCTGTCCCCAACCCTGACCCCAGCCACAGCCTGCCNCCCTGGAGACCCCGGCCCCAGCCCCGCCGCATCCCGCGCCCCGCCTCGCCGACGACCGCCGCCAGTGCCCGGCCCGAGCCCGCCGCACCTTCTCGCCCTCATCCGGGTTCTTGTCCGGGTGGTACTTGAGCGCCAGCTTCCGGTAGGCCTTCTTGATCTCCTCNCTCCCGGCGCTCAGCCCCCACCCGGCCCCTGAGCACCCACGTCTGTCTCACCCGCCCTCCGGCCGCGACCGCCGCTCACACGGAGCTGGGCTGGACACCTGAGCTCCCGACGCCCCCTGCCCTGGTTTGACCGGCCCCTGATGCCCCCGGTTCGCGCAGCNGCCCCCCGCCCCCGCCCCCGGGGCCGGGCCTGCCGGGACCCTGCCCGGCTCACCTGCTGTCCGGGGCGCCCGGCTCCTCCGGCTCCCCGTCGGACTCCCCGGAGCTCCAGCTCTGACTGCCCCCCCGGGCCATGTCGGAGGGCGCGGACGGGGGCTTCGGCGTGGGGGCAGCCCNCTGCGGTGTCTTTAAGGGGTTAGAGTGGGCGGGGTCCGCCGCCGTGGGGGCCGAGGGCCCTGAGACCCCGCGCTGCCGGCGCCCCCCGCCCCTCGCGGGGCATCTGCAGGGCAGGCGGGTGCGGAAGGCCTTCCAGATCTACGCGGTGCTCCGCTGCCCCCAGCCGTGCACCGTGGCCTCCCCGCTGTGCACACCTGGGAAGCCCTGACGTCCCCCAAGGGCGAGCAGTGTCGCCCCACAGATGTGACGTCCTTGAGGTGCAAGTAACCCTGTTTCCAGGTCTCCCAAGAGATGGCAGCGGTCTCGCACCTCTTAGAGGTGGGAAACCTGCAACCACTGAGGCGGGAGCAGGCTGGGCCCCGTGTTGTGCGGTGGGGGTGGCGCTGGGGCCGTCATGGGGCTCGGGGGCCCAGGACCCTGCGCGGAAGGCTGTGCCCAGCTCCCGCGGGTGCCTGGGAGCGGGGATCACTGCCCGCCCGCAGAGAGGGCGCCGAAGGAGGCCTATCAGAGAGCCGCAGGCCGCCTGCTCCCGCCGTGGCCTCCCCCACCGACCGCTGGGGCGGGGCGGGGCGGCCTCCCCTCGCCCCTCTGGGGCCCTGGTCCTGCGGCTGAGGCAGGCCCTCTGCCCCCTCCACGTGCTCCGTGGGGGAGTGAAACGACATATCACCCAAGCAAAATTAAACTGTCATTTCTGGTTTGAGAGATCTTGCTTTTTCCTCTCAATTAGGCCCCTTCAGAGCAGTAACCTTTGGGCAGAGAGTGCAGAGCTAGGGGTTGGGGGCCTGACCCCACAGCAGGTGTCTGGCGGTGCAAGCGGAGCCTCTCTGAGCTGCGCTGCTCATCTGCAGGCTATGGTCACTGCCACCCTCCCCCCTGCCTTCCTCGAAGCATCCCCCAGGGGTCCGTGGGGTGATGACCGTGAAGTCTTGGCGCCCAGTGGGTCAGCCTCACTCCCAGCCACGCACCCTTCTGAAAAGCCCCGTGTCCGGGCTGCGCCGCAGACGACTTCCAGCAGAGCTTCCTGAGCTCCCGAGGAGATGCCCGTGTGCAGGCAGAGCCGAGGACAGCCGCCCAGCGCCCCCCGCCTCCCGGCCGCGAGCCCTGGGCAGCGACNCTGCGACCTGTGGCTGTGCTCCCCCCAGCCGTGCTCCCCCAGCTATGCTCCCCCCGCTGTGCTCCCCCCGGCCGTGCTCCCCTGGCTGCGCTCCCTCCGGCCGCGTGGCCTGTGGCAGGAGCCTTAACCTCCACCGCAGGCTGTTAACCGTTACATACTTGACTCACTGCGGGGGCGACATTAAAGGTACCTGCCCCGCAACTTTGTGCAGCAGCTGGCACGCAGCCTGCACACGTCCACGCATTTCTTTCCCTTCTTCCTTCCGTCTAAACAAAAGCAGCTGACAAAGATCCTCCTCTTTATGACGCCCTACGAGGCTCTCCTGGGCCGTCTTCGCAGCTAGGCCGCAACCCTGGCCTGTAAAGAATAAACACCAGCCTGGCTTCCAAGAGCTCAAGGCCACATCCCAGAGGTGACTGGGCCCCCAAAGCGCCTGCACGAGAGCGCAAGCCCGCCCCAGCCTCTTACTGTTTATCCCACCCGGCACCCGAGGCAGGGCCTGTGTCCCCCAGTCTCCGTGGGCAAGCAGGGTCCCCGCTGCCAGAACTGCCAGCCAGCAGACGCGGCGGGCAGGGTGCGCTCGCGCCCGCCTTTGTAAGGGCCGGGCTGTTGAGCGCCCACCTGCCTGCCCCCTCGCTCCCCACTGCCACGCTGTTCAAATCTGCTCAAAACAGATTTGCGCCTCAGTTTCCCCTTCTGTACGGTGGGGGCAGGAACCCCAGCCTCGTGGGGTTACTATAAAGATTAATGAAGGGGCACCGGGGGGCTCAGTGGGTTAAGCATCCGACTTGGACTCAGGTCCTGATCTCTTGGTCTATGAGTTCGAGCCCCGCGTCGGGCTCTGTGCCGACAGCTCAGAGCCTGGAGCTGCTTCAAATTCTCTCTCTCTCTCCACCCGCTCACGCTCTGTCTCTCTCTCTAAAATAAATAAACATTAAAAAAAAAAAGATTAAGCGTGAAGTGTGGGGCGTGTGCCCGGCAGACAGCAGGTGCCCCCAGGACAGGACTTACCGATTTCATCACGGCGACGGTTGGCGTGTGCCTGGCACCATGCTGGGCGGCACCGGCACACGGCCGCACCGAGGGAGCACCGCCCCGGAGGAGCCCACGCACCGGCCGCGCCTGAGCGCCCGAATCTCAGCCTCCGGGTGACGCCGGCGCGGGCCCTTCTGCCAGCTGGCCAGCCCCGGGGACTCGTATCGCAATAACCGTCGCTATTGCTACCTTGCGGTGACAGACAGAGGCCACGCTTGTGACGGGTTCCAGGCTCCAAGAGCCCGCGTCCACCCGGACTCGCACAGCCAGTGCCACCAGCAACCGGGGGGGCGGGGGGTCTGTTTCGGGGAAAAAAGCTAAGAAAGTAAGGGGCTGGTCTCCTGTGCTTTGCAGAGGACATTCTGAGGTCCTGTCACCAGACCAGGCGAGGCTGACGGCTGCAGAGCAGGCCCCGCGCGGCAGCGAGGGAGGCGGCGAGCAGGGAGNCGAGCCGGCCCGTCTCCACTGCGCCAGGCGCACCTCCGTCGGCGGCACCTTCTGGTAACTGTCGCAGCACGTCAGGCGTCCCGGGTGCGCTCCGTTCCTTATGGGAGGGGCGGCCNTGCCCAGCCCCCCCTTCCCTGAGACACAAGGGAGTTGAAATTAGGCCGATTAGGAGCCCTTCGAGGGCCTCTCCGTGTCCAAGTAAAGGGGAAGAGTCACACGTCCCTCCCTTTAAGTCAGATCTAGAAAAGGCTCAGCTCAGCGAGGCAGGGAGCTCAAGACAGCCCGGAGCTGGGCCTGTCGCGCCAGCGAGCCGCGTGGCCAAGGCAGGGCTCCTGACGGCAATGAAGGCGCCGCGCCGTGGACGCCAGGGCGGCGGGAAAGGGAAACGTCCTTATTGCTGTCGCAGGGAGAGCTCGGTCCGGACGGAAGATCAAAGCAGCCACAGCGTGCCCTCCGCGTCCGGCGCAAGGCCCGACTTCGATTCCGCGAAGGCGGGGAGAGGGCGGAAAGTGCGGGAGCCCGTGTAACGCGGCCGAGGCCGGTGCCTGAGGTGTGACACAGACGCCGTGTCCCCACGGCCGGGGCGGCGACCCAGGAGAGCCGGCCGAGACCGTGAGCGGAGGCGGCGGCTCTGAACACATCTCCAGTGCAGACGGGACAGCCTTCCATCAGGAGATGCCGTCCAGGACTGTCCCAGCCGGGGGCCGTCCCGCCCGCCTTCCAAGCCTCAGGGGACAGACTGACTCTTGTTAGGGGCTAACGCAGCCGCTGACTTGAAGTTGAGGCCGGGCCCCTGAGGGTGACGCCTCGTCTGCTCGGCCTGAGCTCCGTAAATGGGACGATGACGCCTGGATGGCAGCACATCCGTTTTCAGTGTGGCCTGCGGGTAAGTCCCTGGAGACCTGCTGCTCAGGAAGAAAGGCTTCCTTCCAAAGCGTGGCTGCTCGCTGCCCGGGCACCCGGGCGCCCGCGAGCTCCGGCGGAGGCGAGCGGGGAGACTGAGGCTCTCCTGCTGCTGCTGCCGCGTCCATCCTGCGGCCTGGGGAGGAAGCCGTCGTCGCGACCCCCAGGTCCGCGAGGCTGCAGCTGCCCTGGACACGAGCCCTCTGCGGACATGCGCAGAGACACGGGCAACTTCTGGAACGGGTTCACACCCTGGATGCCATTAAGAACACTGCTGGTTCGGGGCGCCTGGGGGGCTCAGTCGGTTGGGCGTCCGACTTCGGCTCAGGTCATGATCTCACGGTTCGCGGGTTCGAGCCCCGCGTCGGGCTCTGTGCTGGCAGCTCAGGGCCCGGAGCTGCTGCAGATTCTGTGTCTCCCTCGCTCCCTGCCCCTCCCCCACTCATGCTGTGTTTCTCTGTGTCTCAATAACAAAACATAAAAAAAAAAGAACACTGATGGGAAGAGGATAAAGTAACATACACAGGAGCTTGGCAGAAGCTGATCCCGCCCTCACGGGGGGCTCTGAGGGTCACAGTCTGGGGGAGGAAATCGCTGCAGATGTGGTAGAAACAGCCGGGGAACCCAAGGAAGGGCCTGACTTGCTGCGTCTCAGGAGAAAACTTGGATGGGCAGTCCGCCTCTTATGAAGGAGCAGAGAACGCGGTTTCCCGAGCTGGAATCCGGTCCCGGTGAGGGTGCCGTGAGGGTTGCTGAGACGACAGCGAAGGAAGGAGAATGTCACAGGAACGGAGTCACAGCAGCAGCGTCTCAGAGGACCGGCTCCAGTTTTCAGAGTTTTGTGGGTTAAATGCTGTCGGACAGCGTCTCCTGCTACAGAGAAACCGTCCACGCGGCACACCTCACCGGCGGCTTACTTTAAGAAACTGCCTCCCACTCCCCCGCCGGCCGCTCCCCGCCCCCCCTCCAGCAGCTGTCAGCGTGGGTTGGGGAGCGTCCCTGAAAACTCAGATCATGATTAGCATTCCTTTTAGCCGTAGAGCATTTTTAGATGAAGGTCTGTACATTGTGGGGTTTTTAAATGTTTATTTTGAGAGAGAGAGAGAGAGAATGACCTGGGGAGGGGCAGAGAGAGAGGGAGAATCCCAATCTCTCTGTCAGCGCAGAGCCCGACTCAGGGCTCAAACTCACAAACCGTGAGATCATGACCTGAGCTGAAAGCAAGTGAGACGCTTAACCGACTGAGCCCCCCGGCGCCCCGGGGTATACACGTTGTGTTTTATACGAAATGCTGTTGCACACTTGACACGCTATGTGTCGTGCCGACAACTCGTAGATGCGCTGGGAAACCAAAGCACTCCGATGTGCGTTCTGGCGACCGGCGCCTCGGCGGGCGGTGGGTGGTGGGTGCTGGGTGCTGGGTGGTGGGCGGTGGGCCGGGGCCCCGGGCGGGCCAAACAGGCTCCACACAGGGCGCTTCAAACAAATGGCTATATGGGGGGCATCTGGGGGGCTCAGTCGGCTAAGCGTCCGACTTTAGCTCAGGTCATGATCTCGCGGTTCGTGGGTTCGAGCCCCGCGTCGGGCTCTGTGCTGACAGCTCAGAGCCTGGAACCTGATTCCGACTCTGTGTCTCCCTCTCTCTGCCCCTCCCCTGTGTGCACTCTGTCTCTGTCTCAGAAATAAATAAAACATTAAAAAAAAATTTAATTGCTATACATTTATGTATACTTTTATTGTTTTATTTCAGAAAAATTGCTATCTTGTCAGAAACAGCACTTTGCAAACTTTGTCTTCTATTTTCAGTAATGCCAGAGTATAAAATGTGTCTTGAGCCACTGCAGCTCTTAGCTTTAGTTTGGTGCCACTTTGCTCTTCTGAGGCACAGCGAGATCCTCAAAGCAGGGCTTAGATTCAGAAATGAGTCCTGAGTTTTATGCACCGTGCTCAAACATTGTGATGGGGTCACATAAGGTAAACGCGAGTTACTGTAATCTCATCACATAAGTGCTATGAGTTTTTTTAAACAGCTATATTAAGATACCATTGACATGCAATGCAGTGCCCATGTTTAAAGTGTGTCATTTGGGGCGCCTGGGGGGCTCAGTCAATTGGGCGGCCGACTTTCACTCAGGTCATGATCTCACGGTTCATGGGTTGAAGCCCCATGTCCGGATCCGTGCTGACAGCTCAGAGCCTGGAGCTGCTTTGGATTCTGTGTCTCCCATTCTCTCTGCCCCTCCCTGGCTCTCACTCTGTCTCTTTCTCAAAAACAAATAGACATTAAAAAAAAAAAAATCCCTGGCTCTCACTCTGTCTCTTTCTCAAAAACAAATAGACATTTAAAAAAAAAAAAGAAGAAGAAGAAGAAGAATTTGTGACTCTAAGGGCAGCAAGTACGTGGGCAGGCTGGACCGAGGAGAAGGGAGCTCGGAGGCAGAGCGAAGGGGGAGAGGAGCGGCTGCATGAAGAGCCTGGGTGAGGCCGCTGTCCCATCTCCTCCGAGCTGCGCAGGGTTCAGGGAGGCACCTCCGGGCCCAGGGTTACGTCCACAAGGCCCTGGGTGGGTCACATAGGGAGTGAAGACAGGCCCCCAGGACACCGGCACGTACCCCCCCTCCTCCTCTGATGCTCCCAGGGCTTGGGGGCCGGCAAAGGGAAGCCCTCACACCACGGCCTCTGCCCCACAAGGGCCGCCGGCCACCTCTACTTTCTTTGTCTGGTTTGGATCAACAAACTGTCAGGATGATCAGACGTCTTCCTTGAACTTCCTATTCCTCCCCAGCTGTAGGGAAAGCGTGGCATCTACCAACGGCCGGGCACTTCGCCCTGAGCTTTGCACCTGCACAGTGGAGTGGACACTGTCACCCTCACTTAGCCAGCGAGGAAACAGACCCAGAGAGGTTCTGGGGTTTACCCCAGGTCAAGGTCACACTAGCTCTAGCCCAGTCTGAAGGGTCCCAATGCCCACTGCGCTCTCTCCAGCCGCCACACACCTGCCTCTGTGGCCAAGGTCAGCAGCGGAGCCAAATCACATGACCACCACCAGGGCACCGGAAAGCATGTACAGCCCCAACGAAAGCTGGGCTGGCGTGTCGCCTTATGGAGGGTACAGATTAGCTGCAGTTCAAACGTGTTGCTCAGTTTCTGCAAAAATCATGGAATCCACATCCCTTCCAATTTTTGGATGAAGTTGAGACCCAAAAATGGGCCACAGTTTGCCCAGGGTCACACAGCATCTCAGTCCGAGCAAGTTAGGTTAGAACCTAAGCGTCCTCAGTCCCAGACAACGACCTCTATGTCACGTAGCCAACAAAATACCCTAATCACTGGTGTAGGCTCTATTACTTTGCATTTTATTTTACTTTAAATTCTAGTGCAGTTAACATACAGTATTATATTCGTTTCATCCAGTGCTCCTCACAGGTATATGCTGAGTGATTTTACAAACGAACTTCTTGGGGCGCCTGGGGGCTCAGTCGGTTAGGTGTCTGGCTTCGGCTCAGGTCCTCATCTCTCGGCTCGTGAGTTCCAGTCCCGCGTCGGGCTCTGTGCTGACAGTGCCTTCTGGGGTCTCTCTCTCCCTCTGTCTCTGCCCCGACCCCCACTGCGCTGGCACGCGCGCTCTCTCTCTCAAAAATAAATAAATAATCTTTAAGTAAGATTTAAAGGAAAAGGTACACAGCTCAGCGGGGGGGTCACAGAGCAAGCAGAAGCCCCGCGGCACCCAGGTGGGCATCACCAGTTCTCCAGAGGCCCGAGGGCCCCTCACGCCCGCCCTGGGGGGTCACCTCCTAACCCCTCGTGGACACTGTGAGGGGGTTGTCGCAGGGGTGTTCTTCGGCTCCGTGTGGGCCTGGCGGGAATCTCCAGATGTTTCCGCGTCTGGCAACGACTCACGCCGTCTCGTGGCTGCTCGGGCCCCACCGAGCGAGAAGGGGGCACCTCAGCCACCCTCCGCTGGGAGGCCTGAGGCTCTTTCCAGCTTGGGGCCGATGCAGCCACGGACGAGCCGCGTGGTCTTCTGGGCACGTGCGCGCTTGTGTTGGGTGGTCCCGCGTGCCTTCCCGCAGGCCCGTGGAGACCCCGGCTCAGCGCTGTGGGGACCCCTGCGGGGTGTGCGGGCAGCAGCGGGCACCGCCTCTCCCCTGCGGAGCCCGGCCCGCCGCCGCGAGAACCCCTTTCAGATAAACAGAGGCCCTGCATCTGCGGTCTGGGAGCGGCTCGGGGGCTGCGGGTCGCTGATAACCCGCTCGGCTCCGGGGCCTCTAGCGCAGGGGCTGGGGTGGTGCCCCCCGGCCACTGGGTCCCGGAGGCCCATTTCAGGGCCTGGAAGACGGAAGGTGCTCGGGTAACACGTGCGGGCTGAGCCTGGCTTTCTGAAGCGCCGCGTCCGCTCCGCCACGGCCGTCACGGCGCACGCGTGGGTTCCCGTCCGGCCTGGAGGCTGGCCGTCCAGAGTGGGCCTCGCTGGGCTCACGTCAGGGCGTCGGCCGGGCTGCGTTCCTCCTGGAGGCTCCAGAGGTAACCCCCTCCCTGCCTTTCCCCGCTTCCGGAAGCCGCCTGGGGTCCTGGGCGCGTGGCCCCTCCTCCGTCTGCAAAGCCAGTGGCGTCACAGCCTCTGCTCGCTCTGACTTTTGCCCCCTGTCCCGTCGCCCCCTCACCCGGACCCTTCTGCCTCCCTCCCATTAGGACCCGTGGGACCACAAGGGGCCACCGGCTAATCCAGGGAAGTCCTGACCTTGACCAAACTGGCCGAGTCCCTCTTGACCTGGGAGTTAACATATTCACAGGCTGTGTTAGGACACGGATATTTTGGGGGTCGTGATTCTGCTACGAGCCGCAATCAGGGCTTCGAACGCCGGAACCAGGGGATCAGTCCCCAGCCACACCCTCCTCCCCTGCCCACACGCCGGGCTCTTTACACGCGCGCATTTTTCTGTTCTTACAGCCTCGTCCTAAGGATTCCAGCACCTCGAACTCAGTGCGTCCAGTGCACTGAAAAGCCCTGTTCACAGGAAGTCAGCCCTCACGTGCCCGATGAGCGTGGCCTCCCCTCCGGAGCCGTGCAGGGAGGTGATGGCTCCCACAGGCGGCCTCGAAGCATGGCTCTGGCACGTGCTGCCTGTGCCCTTGGGCAGCTTAATGTCTGTGTGTCTTCGTGTCCTTATCTATAAAACAGGAGTAATCGTGGCGGTTTTAGAAGGTTACGTGAGGGCTAAATAAGAGAATGTGCATAAAATGCTTTAGCACAGAGCCTGGGAAACAACCGGTTGGTCCTGTCTCCCTGTTACTGACACCCAAGGCTCCCTCCCCAGCTGGGCTGAAACCCCGCACGAGCAGACTAGGGTTCCTCACCCCCGTGCACCGCGTGGTTGGGCCCCCGGCCTCCGGGAAGAGCGGGCTCCTGAGCCCCAGACTGAGCAGAGGGGGCAGGGAGGAAGTCTCCATGGAATGTACCAGGAAAGGTTGGAGATTATAGGTGGATCTGGGAAGGCTTCCCGGAGGAGGTGAGTGTGGGAAGCCTGCAGTGGGGAGCGGCCTCTCTGCCTGGGCCCTCCCCACTTTCTGCACCTTGACTGCAGCTCTTCCTTGGCCCCGCGGTGTGAGTGCTCTTTCCGAACCATCGCAAAACCCAAGAGGAGTGAGCTCCGGATGCCAAGACGGCCGCTGGGGTGACGGGGCTCCTCTGTGACCCAAGTCCTCAGAAAGGGCCGACCGACGCTGGCCCCAGGCCCCCGCCGGCTAGGACGAGGGCTCTGTCCCCCTGGGCCCCCCCATCTCACCCAGGGCTGGGGTTCAAGGGCTCTGTTCTGCCGCAGGGGGGCCTCCGTAAAGAACGGGGCTCCTGAAGTCTGTCGAGGCAATCAGATTCTCAGTTGGAAAAAGAAAAAAACAGCTTTTTCGAGGCTTGGGCACCATTCGGCGGCGCTCCACTGTGACTGCACCCTGTACTGGGCTCCCCGGGGCGCCCTCAGCGCTGGAGCGAAGGCTCGTCCCCTGGGTCAGTGGTGCCGCCTCCGAGCCCCCCACCCCCCGGCCCTGGCAGCCCCGGGCCAGCTAAGGAGTCACTGAAGTCAGAGGGCTGAAGAGCAGCCGGTGAAGGGCAGAGGGGACGGGAGACGGCAAGCAAGGGGTGGGTCTGATTTTGCGGAACAAGAGCCGCGGGCAAGGCACAGCCCCGAGCGGGGAGAGTGGGGGCCGGGCCGGAGCGGAGGGCCTGCACCAAAGCCCCTGGGGCGAAGTTACCTGCAGCTCGTTATAGGGGGTCCCTGCTAGGGTGGCGGTTTCTGCCATTTTTCGGACCTACAGCGTATGCACCGGGCATGTTGACATGTGTCCGCAGTTGAACTGCTTACTCAGGCTCCCTGCTCTGCCCCTGAGCCCCCAGCGGAAGCTTCCTGCAGTAGCCCCTCGGGGAGACGGTGCTCTGAGAGCGATCTCCCTGTCTCTTTACCTGGAACAGGTAATACAGAGTTCTTGGCGTTCGTCACACCCTCGGGTTGTGTTCGCTTTCACACACGCCGGGGGGCAAAGCCCTGGAGTTCAGTTACACCCGCTCTGCAGACACAGGCCTGGGTCGGAGGCCATGCCAGCGGCTCATGGGACTCCCCAGTGTCCCCATCCGCACGATGAGGGGGCCGTCCCGAGATGCACAGCCCTGGGTATGGATGCTCTGGGCACGTGGGGCGCCGGTGTAAGCCCGCCCCCTCTCTTGTTGCAGGAGGCCGGGCTGCTGGCATCACGAGGCCAGGACGCTGCCACGCACATCTGAGTGTGAGCTTACCCGGGCACTTCATTCCGCCCCGGCTAGTGCCCTCTGGACATCAAGCAGCAGGAAAGGCTCAGCGAGAAGCTGAGAGGACCCCGGCCCGACTCTGCTAAGGCCGCTCCTTTGTCATCCCCACTGCCCGGCCTTGGAGCTTCGTCATCAAGTCGGACACAGGGTTGGAGCAGAGAGCAGACTCTCCACGTTTGGATGTGCAGTCCCCGGGGTGCCGGGCACTGGCCTCCCCCTGCCCGCCTTGTGCCCGGGCCCCTGGCTGCCTGGGCCGCTCGCCAGGATCTGAGGCCCTGGCTGGGCCGTCCGTGCTCCCCATTCCCAGCCATCCCTGGGAGGCCGCGGGCACAGCCCGGCCAGGCAAAGGCCGCAGGGCCCCAGACCTGCCCCTGGCTCCCTGATGCGGGGGGTCTGTTTCACAGGGGTCTGCTAGGCTCAGGGACCGGGCCCACCTGCCCCTTCCCCAGGATACTCCTCTGTCTCTGCCTTTCCCTCATGTTGACCAGGTCATTTCCTGTCTCCGGGCCTCAGTCTCCTCAACTGTAAAATTGGAGTCAGGGGCACCTGCGCGGCTCAGTCGGTGAAGTGCTGGACTCTGGATTTCCATTTAGGGCACGATCTGAAGGGTCGTGAGTTCAAGCCCAGCACAGGGCTCTGCACTGTCAGTGAGGAGCCTTCCTGGGATTCTCTCTTTCCTTCTCTCTCTCTCTCTCCCTCCCCTCTGCTCACTCTCTATCTCTCTCAAAATAAATACAAATAAACTTTAAAAATAAAAAGAAAACAAGAACGTTTCCCAGCTCCAGGTGCCTGCTGCCTGTTTAACTCAGGATAACCCATGAGATAAGAGTTATTATGGTTCCATTTTTTAGATGAGAAAATTGAAGCACAGAGAGGTTAAGTAAGTGTCCAAGGTCACACAGCTTATGAGCAGCTATCTTATCCCAGGTTTTCTAGAAACAGAGCCCAAGGCAAAGCTTCTTCCATGAAGACTTTGTTAGCTCTGTATTCCCAGGGCACAGACATGGGGGTGGGGAGGAAATGAGGCAGGAGTGGCCCGGCCCCCCAACCCTAACCGTTGCACAAGAAAACAACTGTTTGTCACATCCTGTGTGGCATCCAGACAGGCCCTGTGCTCTGTCGTGCAGACCTTCCCAGGTCTGGGAACACGCCCCCAGCCCCCCGCCCCGTGTCCTGTGTCCACGCGAGGGAGGGAGACGCGGGTCAGGGGCGCCAGGCCTCCCCCCAGCCTCCCCCGGGCACCTGTTAGCCCCGCCCTGGGAGCATCATTTTGTTGTCATTTTACCCTAAGCCGGTTTCACTTAGGGTTTCTGCCCCTTGCAACCAAGAGTCCCCACTTCATAGATGAAGAAACAGACTCGGTGGGGGTGACCCGTCCTGGGTCGCGTGGCTAATCCCACAGGAGTGCCCGGCCTCTGCCCTGGGCCGCCAGCCCCGGAGGAGGACACAGGCCGCGTGGGCCTCGCTCTGGGTCTCGCAGAGAGGGAGAAGGTGCCCCCTCCAGAGGGGGCGCGTGGGCCTCCGGGTTCACCCACTTCCTTCCCATCCGTCGCGGGCCTCCGGGTTCACCCACTTCCTTCCCATCCGTCCCAATTTCCTCCCTCAAAGGGCTTGTTCTTGGCAGCCCGGTGCCCCTGGTCAGAACCCCAACGCACCACGCTCTTCCCCCCGCCCCCGGTGGTGAGTCTGTGGTCTGTGAGAGCCGAGGCCCTCGGAGAGGAGCCGGAGCCTCAGGAACCCCTGGGTCCTGTCCAGACCTGGAGGAAACTTAGCTCTGAGCCCGGGACCCCTCCCGTCCGCTGCACAGAGGGGCCCCAGAGGACACAGACGCAGCCCCGGCCACAGAGCCCGCAGGTGCACAGGGCCCTGATGCTGGGCTTTGGGCCCCGATGTCACAGGGGTGGATGTGACTTTTGGAAAGCGGGCAGGGGGAGCCGCTGCGGCCAGGACTTCTGTCCTGACTTGCTGCGGCTTGGGCCTGGGCTTGGACCCAGAGCCTTCTGCCAGACCCCCAAGGGCTCAGCATTTGGAAATTAAAAACAAGAAAGAGAAACTATGCCCTAGTAACACACATGCAGGCTGACTGAAAGTAGCCCCGAGGAGCTGATGCCAAAAACATGCGGCAATGCCTCCCTTGCCCAAGCCCCGGCAGGTGTGGGTTTCGTTTTTTTAACCATTTCTGTTCATAGCACCTCTTTCTTGAGAGAGTTCCACAGCTTTAAATCACATGTTTCTGGGGCGTCTGAGTGGCTCAGTCGGTTAAGCGTCCGACGTCGGCTCAGGTCATGATCTCACGGTTCGTGGGTTCGAGCCCCGCGTCGGGCTCTGTGCTGACAGCTCGGAGCCTGGAGCCTGTTTCAGAGTCTGTGACTTCCTCTCTCTCTGACCCTCCCCTGCTCACGCTGTCTCTCTCTCTCGCTCAGAAATAAATAAAACATTAAAAAAAATAAATCACATGTTTCTCTCTTGATGTCTTGGTTTATCAGCAGTAAACTATATACAGTGACTTAGCTCATGACACTTAGCTCCCTCCCAACGCTTGGTCACTGCATTCCCAGCTTTGGGTCTATTATCCACTTCTGCACCTTTAAACACATGCTACTGCCTGCACCTTGGGGTCCAGCCTCGAACATGGAACCTGCAAGTCCCCAGTGTCACGCGGGTGCAAAGCACCCCCTCCCGCTCACTCACAGCAGCCTTTCTGCAGCCCTTCCATGATGTGGGCGTTGTTAAAATGAAAAACATTGGGGCGCCTGGGTGGCTTAGTCGGGTAAGCGTCCGACTTTCGCTTAGGTCATGATCTCGCGGTTCGTGGGTTCGAGCCCCGCGTCGGGCTCTGTGCTGACTGCCAGCTCAGAGCCTGGAGCCTGTTTTGGGGTCTGTGTCTCCCTCTCTCTCTCTGACCCTCCCCGGCTCACGCTGTCTCTCTCTCTCTCCTAGAAATAAATAAAAAAATTAAAAATAAAATAAAATAAAATAAAATGAAAAACATTTACGTTCTTCAGTGAAAATAAAACCAAGTTTCCTCAGCCTTTTCTCTGGCAGATTCCAAAAGTGTCCCGTGATCAAATATTATAGACGGATACAAACATCTTTTGAAAGTTTCATGTTAATTTTAACATGCACTGGGAAACGTGCGTGTCTATAGAACGAGCGAATCCTTCGCTTTCTGACGTCACCGAGCCTCACTGGCTTGCTAAATTTTGAAAGCATGTCAGGGTAAAGAAGGATATTTAAGGTTGCCACGCGTGAGAGGTGTGCGCACTATAACAGTGTTCCGGGAGGGACGGGCTCGGGGCTTGACTCTCCAGACCCTGTGCCTGACAGAGCCCGTGCCTCTGGCACAGGGGACGGTAGACTAACTGTTCTTCCAACTGTTTACCATGTTGCACATTCAATCTTCCCCAGGTTTATCTTTCCAAGTTGTTTCTTGGTGTCCAAATCACCTTTTGTTTGGTGTTCTCGTGGATCAGATAGCACATCTTTGGCTGTGCCTGCACACTTTCTGCGGGGAGACAGCCAGGAGCTGTTTCCAGAAGGAGCTCTTGATTATGCCCGAGCGGCCAGGGCCACAGCCATCCACGTTCACACTCGTGGGCCACAGGTCATTCCATTGCCAACTATTTACTGCGCACCTATTGTCTGCCAGGCCCCGTTTGAGTACCGTGGGAGCCTGCGTCTGAGGGCACAGGGAGACGATAAGAACCACAGAACCCGGAAGTGGATGATGGTAAGGGGCGTGCAGAGAACAAACAGAAAGGGGGTTGGGTGCTGGAGTGGTCGGGGAAGACCTCTGGAGGAGGCGGAGGGAGGTGAGCCAGCATATGGGGACGGTGTGTCCGGGCCAAGGCAACACCGAGCCAAGGCCCGAAGGCAGCGAGGGCGGCGAGGAGGCCGGTGTGGCTGGTGGGGCAGAGGGCTCGCTGGAGGTGAGGCGCTGGGCCTGGCGGAGGAGCAATGTGCCCTCGCACGTCAGCTGTGACGGGTCTGCGTGGCGCCCAAGACCCCTCTATGCCCGGGGCGGCTCCCAGGTGCATTCGTGCACTTCTGCTGCGGGCGGGGGCTCCACCCCCAGCACAGGCCGCCGCCCCCCCCCCCAGGCAGTGCCCGAGGGACCCACGGCCGCCAGCTGCTGCAGAGCGCCCTGGGAGCTTCCCCGCCACACACTCAGATTTCTTCCTCTGGAACCTGGTGGAAATATTTTAAAATCATTCCCCCGGTTCCTCCTAATGGCAGAATTTCCGATCTGTCCACATCACAAAAACTGTCATTTAACTTCAAGTCAAACCGCAGCAGCTCCACCTGAGGGAACTTGCCTGGGGCTGAGTGCAGATGCTGTGCGTCCGGAAAGAGCCAGGATGCTGTCAGTGATGAGCCCCCGCGAGTACGGTCAGGTGCAGGAAGCAAGGTGCCCGTGTGCACGCCACGGGCTCCCGCTCGCCTGTGTCCAGAACCCCTCCGCCACCCTGCAAGAGAGAGGAGATGCGGGGGAGGGGAAGCGTGTGGGGGTCCGCTCACTGTGAAGCCCTCTGCACCTTTCATTGAGGTGAAAGTTCGCACGATTCGGTGCATCCACAGTGTTGTGCAACTATCACCTCTATCTACTTCCAGAACATCCCTCACCCCTGAAGGAAACCGTGTCCCCACGCAACAATCAGCCCCCTTCATGTATTTTACATGCCCACTCGAAGGGCACTTGGAGAGCTTCTTGAGGGGTGGATCAGAGAGGGAAGGGCAGGTGAAGGGGGCCCAGAGGACGGGGCAGCGGAGAGCCAGACGTCTCCCGTTGCCGTGGAGCAGGGAAGGGCGGCCCTACTCTGCGCTGCTTGGGGCCACAGACAGGAGCCAGGAAGCTGCTGACGTACAGGCGGCTGAGGGGCGAGAGGACCCACCCCCAGGCCCTCCCTCTGCCCTGTGTCGCACTGTGTCGCCCTAACTCAACCCCAGTGACGCGCGCACAGCTCGGGGACTGGGGGGCAGAGCCAACACCCACGTGTCGTCACAGCTGCCTCTCGTGAGGGGCAGGTGGCTGTCCATTCCGCTGAGCCGGCCTGGGCGGCCCCTGCCCCTCCCCTCGGCGCCGAGCGCAGCGCCAGCTCCCCGCGCAGCACGCGCCTGGGGTCCTGACGCCCAGCGGGGGCCGCAGCTCTGCCCCTCCTCAGGCGGGCCCTGGCCCACCCCCTCTGTGGCCCTGGGGGGCCTGTTGCCCCCGCTTCGGGAACCAGCCCGAGAGCGCCCCTCCCCACACCCCTTCCCAGGGCAGCCTCCTTCCTACGACCCCTAAGGATCCGAGGGAGGAGGAGGGAGCACGCCTTGCGATGCCTGTCCACACAGCCTTCCAAGCCCTCCCAGGCCCTCGTCTTAGCCAAGGGCTTGACATCCGTCTTCTCTGGCTCCCTTGCCCCTCGGCGCTGGTAGTCACCCCAGGAACGCAGCCGCCCATCACCTTCCACGTCCAGGCAGCCGTCACCCAAGGCCACGGGAGGGGTGTGGGTGACGACTCGGGCCCGCGGCGCCACAGGAGGCAGCTCGCGGGGCCGGGCCCCAGCCTTGCTGCGGGCAGCCAGGCCCCGTCTCAGCAGCGTCTCCACCTCCTGCCACCCCCAGTGCAAACGCATTCCCGGAGGCCCCGCCGACCCCCTGGGGACGCCTCGCAGGAGCCCCAGCAACACCCCTGTGTGTAGTTCATGCTGGTTGACCCAGTCCCCGGGACCCACGCCCACCTGGGGCCTCAGGGTGTGACCGTACTTGGAAGCAGGCTTTCTGCAGATGTGATTCATTAAGATGACACCATGTGGGGGGCTGCTCCCCGCGGGGCTCCCCGGCCGGGAGGTCGGGCGTCGAGTCCCCGACCTGATACGTGGACACTTCTCTCTTCTTCTCTGTACTCTCCCCTCTTTATGCTTATTCTAGTTCTTCAGTCCCTTGTATTCCCTTCCCTGATAATAGTCTTCCTCCTCGAAACCAAAAGCGTGGCTGTCGTGTGTTACTCTCCTTCAGAACAGCCCCTCCAGCAGCTGGAAGAGAAGGGTGCTCGCCTCGGCCCCGGAGCCAGCCCGGCCCGGCCCTTGCCCACATGCACCCTTCTGTGTGTGGAGCCCCCGCTCTGTGGTGCTCTGTTCCCGCCGCCTTCAGAAACCAATGCACGGTCGCGGGGGGGGGCGGGTTCTGGTATTCGGGGAAAGCGCTCTGTCCTCCCTGCCCCACGTCCATCCGCTCACGGCTGCTTCTCTCCCATTGCCGAGGGGGCAGGGTCCCTGCATGGCCACGGTCATGTCTGCTTGGGTGCAGATGCTTGTCGGACAGGACGGTTGTCAGGGTTGGGAATGTCTCTCCTTCCCCCAGACTGGGCTCCTCACGGGCAGGTGGGCCTGGGGGTGTGACCCCCTGCCCTGGTAGAGGGTGAGGCTGCAGGACGTGGGCGCTTGGGACGGCCCGTGGGGGCGGGGGGCACTCTGGCGCGGAGGTCCCCGCTGCTCTGGCGTGGCCGGTTAACAGGGGGGACGTTTTCTGGGGGCCGGAAGCCAGCGAGCCCATCGGCCAGTCTTCCTGGGAGAGCCCGAGCGCATTTGCATCAAAAAGAACACTGGCTTCATTGAGATTCCCCTCTTCTCCAGTGAAACAAAACCTCCAAGAAAAGGAAAGTTTTCCTCCTGAGCTACCTCACTGATGAGAGGAGTTTTGAGCTTCTAAAAATAGAGAGGNGCCTCCCGCCGGGCCCGCCCCCACTGCCCACTCGCTCCCAGGGGCCGGCCTCTCCTCGCCCAGGGGACACAGGTGCCCGCCGCTGATGCCACGCAGCTCTGACGCCGGACGCGACTGCCCCGAGGACCCCCCATGCCGGACAGCAGAGACGCCCCGCAGGCGAGCCGGGCCCCCCGGGAAAGCCCGGCAGCCAGGTGAGCCGGCGGTCAGGCCCGTGTCGGGGTCGGCTGCGTAGGGTGGGGCGAGCGGCTGCTGCCCGAGCCTCAGTTTCCCCATCTGGGAAATGGAGAGAAGGGTCTGGATGATCTCTGGAAAATGAGCACTGGGGGGTGGGGGTGTGAGTCGTTGCAGTTGCAGCTGCTGCGTCCACTGCCTGGTGTGGCCAACAGAGGCTCGACTGGAAAGTGAGCTGCCCCCCAGGGGCTTGAGCGAGAGGCTGCCGTTGGATGAGGGAAGGATCGCTCAGTCTATAAGAACCCGGGGGCCTCTGGCCCGTGGAGTCGATAATAGACAAGGAAGGGAGGGCCAGAGGGCCCAGCTGCAGCTGTGTGACCCTGGCAGGTCCCTGCCCCTCTCTGGGCCGCAGCCTCCCCAGAGCCCTTCCACCGGGTGTGTTCTACCAACGTGTGACTCAGAGGAAGCGGCTTCGATCAGTCAGACATTTGCTGGTGTCTACTCTGGCCCGGCTGGGCCCGCCCGAGGAGCACGGGGTCCTGAGGAGGGGGACCTGGCCCAGAGCCAGGGGACGGCAGACACCCCCCAGGGTCCAGACATCCGTGACCTGTGCCCAGAAGGGGTGCCGGCCAAGGGGCAGGGAGAGACCCTTCTAACCGGGGGCGCCGGCTCTCACGGGCCTCAAGACCCCAGTGCTCGGCGGGAAGAAACAATCTCTGCTGCTTCCCAGGGTTTCCGCGTCACCGTGAATGAGGGGTCAGGGTGGGGGTCAGGAGCCGAGGGTATTTGAGATGACGAGGGTGGCGGGGCATCCTACGCGCCTGACGTGGGCCTGGCCGCTCTGGCGGGGCTGGCACCAGAGTCCACACGGCCTGAGCCTGCTCCACAGACAGCACAACGGGGGGCAGAGTCCCCGTCGGGGAAAAGGGGGCTGGAGACCCGGAGCTGGAGGGCCAGCCCCTCCGCACTCTTGCCTGGGGGCTCTGGGTAAGTGGCTGGTCTTCTCCGAGCCTCCCCATCACCCTCTGTGCCAGTGAGGACAGAACACCGGACCCCCACTGACCTCGCAGGAGACGAGTCACTGTCAGCTGGTGTGTGGCGCCCACCTTCAGAAGCAGGGCGGCCTTCCCGGGGGCGGTAAACGCCCTGGCAAGGCCGGGAGCTCTCCCAGCAGCCCTGGGACGGGCCACGCTTGCGCCTGGGGCTCCCTCCCAGCTCTGCTCCGGACCTACTCTGACCCCAGGCAGGATGGCCTCCCTGAGCCTCAGTTTCCCCATCTGTCAGCCAGGGAAGATCTTCCTGCTCCATCAGGCTCGTTGGGTAACTGGGAGGAGAGAACTCTGAACCTTTGTTCCATGTTCTACAGTCAAAGGCGGTCGCGGCGGCTGCAAGGCCCCCCCGCGGGCCTGCCCATCTGTCCTGGCCCGGAGCCGCGGCCCCGGACGTGGCGGGCCTGCACTCCTCCGACAGCCAGAGACACACCTTGTCTTCCCACCCTCTTCCCAGGGTTGCAGAGGGGGAGGCCAGAGGTCGCGGGGGAGGCAGGAACTGGGAGCCAGAGGAGGTGTGCACAGTGGCCTGGCCCCCGGGAATCTTCTGTGCCAAACCAGTCACGGGGCTGGAGCTGAGAGGCACACGCAGCGTCTGGAGGGAAGGAACCAGGCCAGGGCCAGACAGCCCGCTGGGCTGCAGCGGGGCCGGTCTGTGCCCTTTGCGGCTGCGGCCGCGGGCCGTGCCATCCAGCGGGGGCACTGCTGTGTATGTCCAGAGCCCCTTTAGATTCTCCCTGAGCCTAAAGAAGCCCAGCTTGGGGGAGGCCTTCACGGGAACTGAAGAAAGGGGCGCTTCCCTCTAGGCTTGAAAGGTTGCGGACTCCGCGGGGGGCAGGCAAGGGCACGGTGAGGACTGCGGTGTGGGTGTGGAGGGGTTACAGCTGCCATCAGACCGGTCGGGCAGGGGCCAGGCTGCCTCCCAGGTCTGGACAGGCCGGTGTGGCCAGGCCCAGAGGAATAAGGGAGAGGCGCCCCGGTGTCGAAGAAGCAGTGGCGGCAGAGGGGAGCCTCGTTCGGGGGCGAGATGGGCTGGAAGGGAGGGCTGGAGGCAGGGAGCGGGAGCCTGGCCCGGGGAAGGGTGGTGAATGGAGCACACGCCCCCCAGGCTCCCAGCTGCCTCTGCCAGCACCACCCACCCAAAGACGCGTGCAGGGAGGAGGCCCCTCGGGGCCAGGGACGTGGCGTGCGCATGGGAGCTACTGCGAGCCCGGGCGGAGGCTGTTCTCTCAGCTTCCCAAGGATGACAAGGGGTGAGCTCCTCGTCTCTGGGGCATGCAAGCCTGGGAGGAACAAGTGGTTGAAATGCAAATGCTGTGGGAAGGATCCGCGCATTTCTAAGGCCGCGGAATAGGCTTCTGGCTCTTCCCTCCTCCCCACCACTGTGTGAACCACGGCTGCGGCAGCGCCTGCTCTATCGTTTGGTATCTTTATTGTTTTTCTCCGTTTTCATAAATACGCATCCATTTATTCAAAATTATTTGTTATTGAATCTGTCCAGCACTGCGCTAAGTGCTGGAGAATATCCTAGAAAACAGGGGAGCTTCTGCCCCGAGGGGCCCGCATTCCCGCAGGGAAGACCGACATTAGACAATAAGTGTTCGATGAGCTGGTAAATCGTGATCAGTGCCACAGAGGAATTAAGGAAAAGAAGGCAGGAATGTGATCCATGCCACCAAATTGTATACTTCAAAATGGCTAAAGTGGCAAACTTTTGTTAGATGCATTTTATCACAATAAAAAAACTTTAAAACGGTAAATTTTTTTAAATTATGGACAGAATATAACCGATGTCCACCCTCGTCTTGGGGGTTGAGGAAGGCTTCTCCAGGGGAAGCCACACTTAGGCTGAGACCTGATAGGTGTGTAGGAGGTGATTAGGGGAAGAGATTTCTAGGAAAAGGCACAGCACATGCAACGGCCCTGGGGTGGGAAGGAGCTCACGGTGTTTGAGAATCTGAAGGCCAGTGGGCACAGGGCAGAGAACGTGGGACCATAAGTGTCAAAGGAGGGCAGAGGGCTGGTGTCAGGAGTTCCTGGCCAAAGGGCAAGGCACATCTGGGAAGTCAGAGTCCCCGGTCCCAGACATCCGAATACGGATCAGGACGCCTTCAGGACGCAGGTCAGCCCAGGCCAGCCCCGGTTCCTTGCAGGGGACAGCAGAGCCGAAGCTGGCCTAGAGTCAGGACGCTGGGCCCAAAGCTGACTCACTCTGTCCCCAGGCAAGCACCTGAATGACACTCTCAGGCCAGTGGGGTTTTTAAGGTCACCGAGTCTAACCCACTCTGTCACAACATTCACGTATGATCAACCTTGGCTTGAATACCTACAGGGATGAGGAGCTCGCTACTTATCTCTTTGTCCCGGCAAAAGACCCGGTTTCATAGAGCGCCGGGAGAAAGCCTTACGTCACCCTGGGTCCCTCCTCCCAGGCAGCCCCGGCTCCTTGCAAGGGAGCTTGTGAGGGACGCTTACGGTCTGGGAAGGTGCTCCGGACGCAAGGCTGTGGCCGTGTGACGGACTCCTAGGACCTAGCTGGGACCCTAGCCCCAAGAAGCAGATGACGTTACATCTGCAGAATCTAGTAGTTGTGTATTTTGTTTTTTATTCATGGAAGCAAATTTTTCATATAGTGCAAATATGAGTACAGTTTGATGACTTTTGACAAAAAGCATGTACTCCTGGAATCAACAATGCGGTAGAAACACGGACATTTCATCAGCCCAGAACTTCCCTCTCCCTTGCAGGTAACCCTCGCCCCCTCCTGTTTTGACAGACACCGTTCTGGCCGATCCTGAACAGCTCGTAACGGGGATCGCACAGAGATGCCTGGTAACGTCTGGCTTCCGCCACTCGTTGCCTCCATGAGATTCACACATACCGCTAAGGTTTCGGTCTGCTCGGGGCATTTGGGTCGTTTCCAGTTTGGAGACTTGACTAAGTTACCGCTTCTGGATCAAAGCCAGGAGTTTGTCTGAAGAAGTCACCAGAAGCTTTCCCACATGGTTGTGCCGTCCTCACTAGCATTTTCTGGAGCCTCACATTCTCATCAGGGCTGGTGTCGCTACTCTTTTTAATTTTAGCCATTCCGGTGGGGGAACGGCGGATTCTCATTGGGGTTTCCATTTTAACTTCCCTGATAATGATGTTGAGCGTATTTTGAAGTGCTTACTGGCCATTTCTCTATATTCTTTGGTGAAGTGTCTATTCAAGTCTTTAGCCCGTTTTGTAATTGGGTTCTTAGTCCTTTTGTTATTGTTTGTAGAGATTCCTCATATATTCTGGACATCAGTCC
Organism: Crocuta crocuta; assembly: GCF_008692635.1. Taxonomy (NCBI): domain Eukaryota; kingdom Metazoa; phylum Chordata; class Mammalia; order Carnivora; family Hyaenidae; genus Crocuta; species Crocuta crocuta. The sequence continues at coordinate 11,556,469 of NW_027531904.1, read as the reverse complement.
CTCATTAAATATGTGTATTGCAGGGGCGCCTGGGTGGCTCAGTCGGTTAAGCGTCCGATTTCTGCTCAGGTCATGATCTCACAGTTCACGGGTTCGAGCCCCGCGTCGGGCTCTGTGCTGACAGCTCGGAGCCTGGAGCTGCTGCAGATTCTCTGTCTCCCTCTTTCTGTCCCTCCCTGACCCGCACTCTGTCTCTCTCTCTCAAAAATAAATAAACATTAAAAAATAAATAAAATCTTAAAAAAACAGGATTTATGTATTGCAAATATTTCCTCCCAGTTTGAGGTAAGATTATCTTCGCTTTCTTAACAGTATCTTGATGAACAAACATCTTTTATTTGATAAAATCCAATTTATCTGCTTTTCTCTTTAATGGTTACTGATACTACATCCTTTCCAAGATATCTGCCTACACCAAGGTCATAAAGATACTTAAAAATTTTTTTTAATATTTACTTATTTTTGAGAGAGAGACAGAGACAGAGGGAGACAGAGACGGAGCACAGGTGGGGGAGGGGCAGAGAGAGGGAGACACAGAATCCGAAGCAGCTCCAGGCTCCGAACTGTCAGCACAGAGCCCGACGCGGGACCCGAACTCACGAACCGTGAGGTCATGACCTGAGCCGGAGTCGGACACTTCACGGACTGAGCCTCTCAGGCGTCCCCGATGAAGACACTTTTTAACATGTTCTTCTAGGTACTTTATAGTTTTAGCTTTTACATTTAGCTGCATGATCCGCCTCAAATTAATATTTTTCCACATATTTATTCAATTATCCAGGTGCCATTTGTTGAAAATAATTTTTTTCACTATGAAATTGCCAAGATTCCTTCGTAAAAAATAAAAAAAGCTATATATGTGCGGTTCTATTTCTGCGTTTTCCTCCACTGGGCCAGTTTTCTCTCTCGATGTCAACGACTGACTGTCCTCTCGGCCACGGCTGCGTCCCGAGTCCTGAGGTCAGGCAGTGCCACCTGGGTTCGCAGCTGCAGGCCCGCGCGGGCCGTGCCCGGGGCCCTGGGCAGCCTCTAAGGTGTTCGAGGCCTCCTGCCCTGTGGGTTCTGAGCAGCCCCCTCTCCCGGGAGCAGGCCGACCCAGCAACTCAAGAATTACAAGTCATGGGATTCACTTCAGAGGTTTGGTTGCAAAAAGGCCACGCTTTCCCTTGGATGGCCGCCCCCCAGTTTCTTGGTTGCTCTGCGTGAGAGGCCCGCGTGGCAAGGGCCGAGCGCGACCCGTGGCCAACAGCCAGCCGGGACCTGAGTCCCGCCGGCTGCCACGCGAGGTTCTCCCCGGAGACCAGCAGGTGAGACGTGGCCTGGCTGGCGGTTTGCGGCCCCGTGAGAGACTCTGAGCCACAGGCACCAGCTAAGCCGCCCTGGAGTCCTAACCCACAGCAGCTGCTTTGTGGGACGCTGGTTACGTAACAACAGGTGACTCACAGGCTGGCCCTTGGTGTCTCCGTGAGCGTGTAGATCCATCTTGTCAGTTTCTACAAAAGGCTGTTGAGGTCTTGGCTGGGAAGGAGCAGCCTCTGTTTCAAGTCAGGGAGAACGTTCTGTTCCGCAAACACAGCCGTGTTGGCGTGTATTTCGATATTTGACTTCTCTCATCTGGGATTTATAGTTTTCACTGTGGACTGTGGATGTCTTCCACATCTCTTCTTAAGTTTGTTTCTAAGAATTGTATGGGTTTTGATGCTATGTAAATGCATTTTACAGCTAATTTTCTAACATTTGTTGTTTGGTATATACTAATACAATTGATTTTTTTAAGTTACTGACCTTGTATCCTGTGATCTTAATAAAGTCTTTATTAGTTCTAGTAACTTTTTTTGGAGACCCTCCCCTAAGATTTTGTATTTGCACAGTTTTCGTATCTATTAATAAGGGTAGATCTACTTCTTTGTTCCCATTTTGCCTTTAAATTCTTCTTGCCTTATCGCACTGGCTAGCACCTCCAGCATAACACTGAATAAGAAGGAACATTCTTGCCTGCTCCTAACATAGTTAGCATTTCCAGTAATCTTCATTCCTTTCTGTAGATTCATGTTTCCTTCTGGTGCAATTCCTATAGCATTTCTTGCAATGAAATTGTCCTAATTATCTGTGTCTTAAGAAATGACTCAAAAGTGTGGTGCCTGAAACCAATCACGATCATTTATTATTTCTTTTTTTTTAATTTTTTTTAATGTTTTTATTTATTTCTAGGAGAGAGAGAGAGAGAGAGACAGCGTGAGCAAGGGAGGGTCAGAGAGAGAGGGAGTCACAGACTGAAACAGGCTCCAGGCTCCGAGCTGGCAGTCAGCACAGAGCCCGACGCGGGGCCCGAACCCACGAACCGCGAGATCATGACCTGAGCGAAAGTCGGACGCTTAACCGACTACGCCACCCAGGCGCCCCCACGATCATTTATTATTTCTTACGGGTCAGTAATTCACGGGCACCTTGGCTGAGTAGTTCTGGCTCAGCGTGTCTTGAGGCTGCAGTCGAGGAGGCAGCCTGGGGTCAGTCATCCGGAACTGGAGCACCAGCTTGATACTCCCGTCCGGCTGTATCAGGTTCCTGCCGTCACTGTGACATATTACCGCAAACCTGGTGGCTTGAGACAGCAGGTGCTCATTCTTTCGTGGTCCTGGAGGCCATACGCTCCCTGGGCTCAAGGCAAGGTGTCAGCAAGGCCCTCAGGGAGAATCCGTCCCTCATCTGTCCCACCGTCCAGCATTCAGCCCGGACCCGCGGCGCCACCCCTCCCATGTCTGCCTCTGCGGCCGCACACCCCTCCTGGGTGCGCACACATCTCCCTCTGCCCGCCTCTTGTGGGGGTACATGGACTGCAGGGAGGGGTGCATGGGATTGTCCTGTGAGGTGGCATGCTTCCCCTCCGCCCGCCTTGGCGGCTTTTAAAACACCGATTTCCAGCAGCTTCACTGGGATGTGTTGAAGCGTGGGTTTACTTTATGTTATTTAATGCAGATTAGGCTCAGTCATCATGTACCATTTCTAGACTTTGCCTATAATTGTGGGCTGTGTTTTCCCCAAATTTGGGGGGGAAATGAGACATTTTCCCCTAATTTTGGGGCCCGTTCTCCTTCTCCTTCTCAGGGACTCTAACTAAATGCACGCTAAGCCATCTGATACCGTCCCGCAGGCCCTTGAGGTTTTGCTCTCTTTTAATGTAACAGCTTCACGGAGATAGAATCCATGTCATCCAGTTCACCTGTTTGAGCTGTGAAATTTGACGGTCTTCAGCGCAGCCATCGCCACGCCCTCCAGTGTCAGGACGTCCCTGGCCTCCCCAAAGAAACCCTCCCAGCAGTTACTTCCCAATTCCCCCCAAGCCCACAACCCCAGGAGACCACGAATCTACTTCTTGTCTCTATGGATTTCTTCTTCTGGGCGTTTCACTTCCATGAACCCGTGTGATTTACCGTCCACTGCGAATGGCTTGTTCACGGAGCACGTGTTCATGCCGCAGCCACAGTGTGCCGTGGGCCAGCGCCGCCTCCCTCGCGTGGCCGCGCATTCCAGCGCACAGATGCGCGGCGCTCTGCTCTCCTGCCCACCCACCGGACGACACTGGGGTTTGCTTTCCCTTTCAGGCGATCATGAATGATGCTGCCATGCACGTTTATGTACAAGTTTCTATCTGGCCACGTTTTTATTTTTCTTGGGTCCCTGCGCAGGGACGGGATCACTGGGTCATGGGGTGACTTGTGTAACCTTGAGGACCTGCCAGACTGTTCCCGCCAGTGGCTATGCCTCCTCTCACCCCCTGCGGGGGGACTCTGTGTGACGGCTCTGATCTCCCACACCTTCCTGACACCTGTTATTATCTGCCTGTTTGATTACAGCCATCCTGGGGGGTGACGCGGTATCTCAGTGGTTTGTGTTTGTGTTTCCTGACTCCTGACCTTGCTAAGCGACACCTAATGTGCCCACGGTGCACTTGTGCAGCTCACACAGTTCCACCGACCACTCCATTTCCTCGCAGAAACGTCTGGCAAAGCCCTTTGCCTTGTTTTAATCAGGCAATGTTCTAATGTCATTTATTATTTTATTATCGAGTTGTCAATGCTCTTCAACTATTCTGTATGTAATTCTCTTATCAGATACATAATTTGCAAATATTTTCTCCGATGCCATGGGTTATCGTTTTGCCTCATTTGTGGTGTCCTTTGAAGCACAAAAGGCTTGATTTTGATGGAGTCCAACTTATCTGTTTTCCTCTTTTGCTTGTGGTCTGACGCCATATCTCAGGAGGCTATGCCTAACTCGAGGCTGCAGAGACTTCTATTTTCTTCTAACGGTTTTAAAGTTTTAGCTCTTACATTTAAGCCTTTGATACATTTTGAGTTAAGGTTTTGTGTGTATGATATGGTCTGATCTCATTCTTTCGCATGTGGATATTCGGTTGTCCCAGAATGATTTGTTGAAAAGACTATTCTTTGCCCCATTGAATGGCCTTGGCGCCCTGTGAAAACCAATCAACTAAATGTGAACTTGAGTTCTGGAGCCTGAACTCCGTCCCATTTATCCACATGTTTATTCTTATGCCAGCATGGCGTCATTTTAATTACTGTAGGTGTGTGTTATGTTTTGAAATCAATCTAACTTTATTCTTTTCCAACTTTGCCGTGGACATTCTGGGTCTTTTGAATTTTCATATAAACTTTAGACCAGCTTGTTAATTTCTGCAAAGAAGTCAGCTGGGTTTGATGGGGATTACATTGACCTGTAGATCAGTTTGGGGGGGGTATCATCACGTCCACATTATTAAGTCTCTTGATCTCGAGATGCCTTAACATTTGTTCAGATCTTAACTCTCTTTTCAACAATGGTTTTTCATGTTTAACTTTACAAATCTGTTTTCCCTCTATTCTTTTGATTGAGAAATTTCTATTATTCTGTCTTTAAGTTCACAAAAAAAACATTTTTAATAGTTTCAAATCTGCTGTTAAACTCATCTGGTAAGTTTTTCATTCCAGAGATTGTATTTTTGTTTTTTTATATATATATATTTTATTTATTTCTGAGAGAGAGAGACAGCATGAAGGGGGGAGGGTCAGAGAGAGAGGGAGACACAGAATCTGAAACAGGGTCCAGGCTCTGAGCTGTCAGCACAGAGCCCGACGTGGGGCTCGAACCCACGAACCGTGAGATCATGACCTGAGCCAGTTGAACGCTTAACTGACTGAGCCGTCCAGGCGCCCCAAGAGATTGTACTTTTCTTATACTTTCTATTTTCGTGTGGAAACCCTCTGCTACTCGTCAATTAAGTCTACATTTTTTTCTTTAAATTATCAAACACGTGTTAGGAACTCTTTGAAAGTCTTCGCATGTTTATTCCACCATCTGCATTATATCTGACTTTGTTTCTATTGACTGCCTGTTTTCTTGATTTGGGCTCACATTTCTTGCTTTTTCAGATGGCTGGTCATTTTTTGTCATATGCTGATATGCGACGATCTGTTAGGAGTATGTCGATTCAAGAATTTAAATACTACGTGCATTGCACAAGTGTCTCAGCCGCGGTGCCCTGACTTTCTGAGTCAGCTGCTCCTGAGAAATTCCTTGCTGCCGTTGCTGAGCTGTGCACGGAGGCGGCAGGAGCTCCACAGAAAGGCGCCCGAGTTCAGGCAGTTCAGACGCTGCCTCAGAGTTTAAAATCTGGCTTTCAATCCCAACTGTTCCCGTAGCTAGCTGTCCCACCCTCGGCAAAGCACTTCATCTCTCTGTGCTTCCGCATCCCCGTGTAAGGGGGTTATATCTCAGTACCTGCTTCAGAGGATTCCTGATGTCATTAAATGACAACGCATGTAAAGCAGTTGGAGAGGTGCCTGGCATATGCTAAGGGCTCCGTAGACGTTGATCTGCACTTAAAACAAAGTGAAATGGGGGCGGCTGGAGGGCTCAGCCGGTTACGCTTCCAGCTCTTGGTTTTGGCTCACGTCATGACCTTGAGGTTGTGGGATCAGGCCCCACCTCAGGCTCCATGATGAGGGTGGAGCCCGCTTGGGATTCTCTCTCTCTCTCTCTCTCTACTCCCCCTGTGGAAATAAATAAACATTTTTTAAAACCTTTGAAAAAGTGAAATGCTATCCCCCTAAAGACCAGTCTCCCGCTGCCCTGCACAGACCCTGCACAGACCCCGTTCACAGACAGACGTCACTCGTGGACGTGTAAGGTGCAGAGAAAACGGCCTGGCAGGAAACAGACGCTGCAGAATGTTCAGTACCAGCTATTACATACTATTATTATTTCTGCCCCTCTTGAGCCCAAGGGGGCACAGGGGCCTGGCCACACGGAGGCTTGTGGCCTTGACCCTGCCTAGGACGGGGGAATTCAGCACAGGCACCCAAACCCAGTCACAGATGAAGACTCAGAAGGCCCTGTGCCTGGGACATATCTGAGGAAGCTGAGTCCCAGGGGGACCAGGGACTCACCAAGCGAGGCAGACCACAGGCTAGAGTCCACGTGTCCCAGAGAGAACTTTGTCTCGGGCACAACCAGGTTCCGTGCCAGTTCCTTCTGGGTTTTGCAACAGAGCCTGATGATGGATGCGCTTATTTCTATGCCGGCTTTGTGATCTGCCCTGACAGGGTTGTTCACACTGCCTGTTGCCAACTGGGTTAGAAGTGAGCTGGCTGGCTGTGCTGACCCCACCCAGCATGGCGGGAGCCAACATGGCAGGAGCCAAGGTGCCACTGGGACCAGCCCGGGAGGCTGAAGCCCCTTCCCACACCCGCTCCCTCCACCCCAGACGCCTGGTGGCTCCAGGGAGCGTGTCTTATACCACCCGTGTCCCCACCGTTCTGAGAGACTGTGGGTCCCCAGAAGAGCTCGGCCTGACCACTGTCCCCATGAGCTGACCTGTCCCCAGGGCCCTGGCACTCCCCGCTCTGGGCTGGCCCCCTCCACGACCCCGCTGTCGTGGGACACTTGTCCTCTGCCCCACGCGACACAGTCCATCCTTCCCTCCCGACAACCTTCTCCTTTCCTTTCTCCGTGACTCCAAGCCCAGCCTGGGTCTGATGACCCCAGTGACCCTGAATGCTTCTCTGTTGTTGACTGTCAATGCCATCATCTCTCAGCCTCCGAGGCAAGAACCAGGAGCTTGGCCCCTCTGCCCCATGTCCCCGCAGAGTCTGCACAGGTTGCTGCTAAACTGGTCGCCACAGTGGGAAAGAGGGTCCCCCTGGAGCCGCCGGTCATGCGGAAGGAAGATATCAGCTCCGGGGATATGGGTTTAATTCAGGTTTTTAGTTCATGGTAGACAACTATGTCTAATAAAATAACACCCAGACTCTATGCTAAGTGGTCTGGGAGGGGCTCAGCCAGGGCAGCTCCAGAGGATTCCTCCTGGAGGGCTTCCTGGAAGAGGAAGGATCAGAAAAACAGTAGGCAGGGAAGCTTGTGGGCATCGCCAGGGGCTGGAGAGTAGAGACGGCACATCTCCCCGGCCATCCTGATCCTGGAGTAAGCCTGTTTGCCGGGCCTCCTCATCAGTTTAGAAACTGTGTCTCCAGAGGGGACATGAGGCCACCCAGGGGGGTGAGGGACCTAAGCCCGGGGTTCTCACCAGCCATTGAACTGAGGACTTTCTGCCACCACCCGCAGCCACATCTTTGCCCAGTCTGATCATTAACTCACCTCTCAGCCCTCAGCAGGAGAGCAGAAAGGGAAGGAAGCGGCCAGCCATGTCCTCCAGGACAGAGACCTGTCCTCTGCGGCTGGGTTGTCAACAGAGCACAGGCTTCCAAAGACCGGGGGGGGCGGGGCGCGGAGAGAAGCCGTGGGAGGTTTGGGGCTGGTACCCCAGACCCAAGCTGCCGGGGATCTGCAGGGGCCACTGGTCATGTGTTGCAAGAAACAGAGAACTTTAAGGAGCTGGAACCTGATGAAGGGCAGAATTTTCTTGAAGGAGTGCGCTGGCACTGACCTACCCGCTCTGCGTGGCCTGCGGGCCACAGGCCCTCCGACTGGCTTCGGGTTCAGGGCCTCGCACAGCCCAGCCCGGTGTCTGCTGCTTCGCCCTGGCCCTGGGCCTGCAAATAGGATTTAACTTTTCCCCGTAACACCCAGCAGGGCTGTCGTCTGCAGGAGGGGTGAGGGACCCCTTCTTTCCGAGAAGCAGGCGCCCTGGTGCTAGAAGGCTCAGGCTGGAGTCCCGGGAAGGACGAGAGACGCGGTCCCGGCACAGGCGCGGGGGCCGGGGCCTCACGGCACGCGGACCACATAGCCCCGCCGGCTGCGGGAGCGCCCTGGCCCGGAGCCGGTGTGGGCGCCCGGTTCCCATCCCTGCTCTGCCCCCCGCGGGCCTGGACCCTGCTGTGCCTCGGGCCGCAGAGCTGGTAAAAGCCCCGTCACAGGGCTGCTGGCGGGGCCCCAGGAGCCGGGCGCACGCAGCGCCGGGCACGGTTGGTGCATTTACTGAAGAAAAGTTAAAAAGGCAAAACAGGACCAGAAATTAGCTCCCATGCAGTCTCAGGGGCCCAGGCCGGCTTGGGTGCGGGGCCCATGGGCAGGAGATGGCAGGCCCCTCCCACCCACTTACATAAGGCCCGCAGGTGGGCTGCGGGGCCCGAGCCAGGCGGTCAGAGGTGTCGGGGCCACGCCTCCCCCACAGCCGCAGGGCGGCCTGGGGCGGGTCCCGCTGCCTTATTACCTGGAGCTGGGCACCGGCCGCCACCCTCACGACGGCTTGGCCACGGCGCGCGGGGCCGCAGGCTCTGGACCCCCTGGGGCCCACGCTGCCGGGAGGTCTTCTGCCTGGAACCCGAGATCCTGAGAGAGCTGTGGGGGGCTGATCTTCGAGGTGAGACAGGCCGTGAGGGGCAAAGAGAAGCAAGGGGAGTGGGCCCCGTGAGGGGTGCAGGGGCCCGAGGAAGCAGGTCAGGCAGGCTGCGCGGCAGGTGTCGTCAGCAGCCGGGCACCTGGGGGGGTGCTGTTCCTCCCCCAGCCTGGCCCCTCAGGTTTGGGGAAGTGTGCCCCCCCCCCACTGAAGACACTGCATGTCCGCGGGGCAGGCTGGCCCTGGGAGCCCCGGGCGGCGAGGACTCTGGGCTCAGCCTGNTGAGTCGGGTGCCTGCCTGCCCAGCGAGCCCCGCCCGGCCCCTCCCAGCCGGGCCGCGGGCCCTGACGCGCCGTGTGTCTGTTGCAGGGCGGCCTCCCGGGGCCAATGAGCTCCCTGCCAGGCCTGCGCTGCCCTGGGTGAGCCCGAGGGGCCGCCGCCCCGTGGGGACCATGCCCGAGACCCTCCTGCTCAGGTCGGCCGGCTGCATCCTGAGGAGCGTGTAAGGAACCAGGGCCCCACCTCCTCCACACGGTGCTGGACCCCCAGTCACCCCACGAGGTCGCCCCCCAGTCGTGCCACAGCGTTGTCTTCTCCCGGCTCCCCTAAGGACCGTGACGGCCCCAGCAGCACGATGAGAGCGGATGTGCGCAAAGCACTTTACAGGGTTCACACGTGCTCGTGACGGCCACGGGGCTGCCACGGAGCACCGGGGCTCAGAGAGGTGTGGCCGCTTGCCCACGGTCACACAGCTAGCGAGGTGAACTGAACCCAGGCAGGCCAATTCTGACGAACCTCAGTGCTACATCGTCTCAAGAAAGCATTTATTGAGCACCTATTGTGTACAGAACAGTGGCCTGGCTGCTAATGGCTGAAAGGGAAGAAAGACCAGCGAAATAGCCAGGAGATGAACCCCCATCCGGGAGGGGCTCCCCTGGGAAAGCCCTCTGGGCCTGTGTGTTTACCGACACAAGTTTGTGGGCCTTCTGGTCCGCACCCCTGTGTCCCAGGGCCCGTGGACAGGCAGCTCAGGGGGCTTCCCAAGCCACGTGTGGCCTTCAAAGCCCAACCCTGAGTCCAAAGGCTGTGAGTGAGAGAGTGTTGGGGATGTTCCCTGAGGGCTCCCTGAAGGAGGAGCTGAATGAGGCTCCGTTCCCATCAGCTCCTCTGGCAAGCGAGGAGGAGACAGCTAGGAGACGGTTAGGAGAGGAAGGGCGCCCCCGGCCCCCGCCCGGGCCCCACGTGCACGGTGCGTTGGCGCACACGCGCCCTCCGACAGCTTCCTCGCTCCGGAGCCGCTGGGCGGGTGCTAAAGACCTTCGATTCCTGTGCAGGACGGGGAAGCAAGCGGCCTGTGGGGTGTGCGGGCAGCAGCGTAGTTTTCCAGAAGGCTGGGAACACCGTGCTAACGACCTGCGTCTGGCCGTGGCGCTGATAACGGCGCGTCTACCTGGCCTGCGGGTCCCTGAGCGGCTCCCGGCGCCCTGCTGCCCAGAGCACAGGAGTGTGTGTGAGGGGTCAGCGCAGCGGGGACGTGCCCCACGTCACGTGCCCTCCGGCGAGGATGACAAACCCCACTGTGGAGGCCGCGGCCCCCAGCTTCCCGCCCAGGGACCGCAGGCACAGGGCCCGAGAGAGCAGGAAGGTCACCCGGAGGCTGGGCTCCGTCGGTGGGCGAGGGTGACGTCCCCGGAAGGGGACCGGCTCTCGAAGGCTCCGGCAAGGGAAAGGGCGCGCTCTTCCCACTCGGGAAGGTGGGCTTCAGCCTTCTCGTACTCAGGCCTCCGGGATCCTTCAGGCACACGGTTTCGTGGTTGAGTAAGACCCTATTGCTCAACGTGGGCCACCCGCGGGATGAGTGAGGTGGCCCCGTCACGGCAAGCAGAGGGAGGCGACCTGCTCCACCCTGTCCCCGAGGAGAGGACAGAGCAGGACAAGGGGGTGGACACCAGGGCGTCTGAGCCTCTAGGGACGGGTGGGCGCGCTGGGAGCCAGGCACGCGGGAAAGGGCCTCCGCGAGCGGAAGGTCCTAGTGGTGATGAGCACGCTTGTCTCCCGGCGTCCTTGGGTGGCTGTCCTTTCCTGTAGTCTGTGTTCAGCTGTCAGTTTACACAAATTACATTAGTGGGGGAAATGCTGCCCGTGCCTTTGAGGACGCAGAGCCTCGTCTGCGAGGAGCGGCGGGCGCGGCCTCGGCTCGGCTGAGGGCCAGCTGCCCGCTGCTGCCTTCAAAGGCTGCCCCGCTGTAAGTGCCAGGCTTGCCCCGCGCTGGCCTCACTCGTCCTCCGGGCACGGCCGGGACAGCGTGGACGTGGCGCCAGGCTCACGGAGCCTGCGTGGGGCCGGGGGGGGCTGCCGGTGGGGGCCCCTCCTTCGGCCACAAGGTGTCTGCACCCAGAGCTCGGGGCTGTTTGTATCAGCACAGTCCTGTCTGTCCCAATGTGGAGGCAGCGTCCCCTCTGGGACCCCAGAGTAATGGTGGTGACCGATGACCCAAAGTCAGCTGGAAAGTTCCGTGCACTCAGAACCCGCTGCCGGGTGCAGCCCCACCCCAGAAATTGTCATGCCCTTTCATCCCTCGGGGGCTTCCCTGGGACACTTGCTCACACACAACGTCCCCGAGAAGGGGGCCAGCTCAGCTCCCTTGTCCCCACCCCCCTCCCTTCACAAACTCCTGACGTCTTTTGATTTAAAACCTATCAGGTTCTTAAGCAGACTGCTGCCTGGTGGGCCTGGGTGTGTTGGCAAATTTAGTTTGAACCTGCAGTACCAGCAAGGACCAAGGCCGATTGTGACAAACAGGTAACTGGCCCAACAGCCTGGGGACTGGGTAGGGGTGGGACTAGCCCCACCGTGACAGGCAGATGGGACTCCTGGAGTCAGGGCCCTGCCTTCGGGACTGCCATGACCAGTTGTGCAGGCTGCACACTGCACAACTCCAGTAGGTGCGGTTTGCACGGCCAAATGTCTGTGAAATGTGTCCCTGGAGTTGTGTGGAGCTACATTTCTACCTGACTGAGGTGTGTACTGAACTCCATCTGCTCATCATCACCCAGGAGGCTGAGGTCTGGCCAGTTGAGCCCTGAGGAGGAGTGCTGCTGTAGGTTAATAGGTTGACAATGGAGCCCCTGTGGCCCCTGGGGCTCTCTGGCTGGAAGGGAGAGTCATTGTCCAGAGCAACCTTGCCTGGGAAGGGAGGAGGCTTTAGGCCACAGCTCTCTGGCCCACAGCCATCCTCTCCGCGGGGCGAAGGCCTAGGGCACCCCCGCAGGCCCACCCCCCGGGCCTGCATAGGACCCGGAACAGCCCTGCACCGTCCTCAGCTGCGCTCTGAGCTTCTAAGCGTAACTATTTTCAATGCCTGAGGCCTGGTGGGTGTGGGAGGGAGGAGGAGGGCCCTCACGCTCAGAATCTGTCTGGATGGGGACAGAGTCCAGAGAGAGCCTGCTCTTGCGCAGGGCGGCCCAACAGACGAACGAACCCGCGGCGAGGCCCTGCAGCTACTGAAGTCTTGTTCCCTGGCCCCCGTGGGGACGCAGAGCTGCCTGCGAGGCGTGGAGAGGCCAGCGGCACTGCCAGGGTGCCAACGTGGGCGGAGCGGGAAGCCGGGCCGGGCCCTGCGGGCCTCACGTTCTCTCCCCTCCCCTGCAGCTCTCCGGCTGATGGGCAGACACTCTCCAAAGAGTCCCTCGGCCATGCGCTCCCGCTCCTGTCCCCGGAGGAGGCGAGGGACACCCAGCTGGATTGCTCAGGTGAGCAGGCGGGGAGGCTGCCGGCAGAGGCGAGGCGGGGAGCCACAGGATGGGGGGGCAGGGCAGGCGGAAATACCCCCACACCCTGGGGGGGCCCACCACACCCCTTTCCTTATGGCCACAGACCTGGCGGAGCCCCGGTCGCCTGGGGCGAGGCTGGTGGGTGGCAGCTGGCGGAGTGTGTTTGGAGGCTTGGAAAGCCACCCGCTTCACCCCCGTGTAATCGCGCTGTAAGGGAGGCAGTTACCCTGTACCACGAAGAGCCATCAGGACGTGGTAACACAGCTTGCTCGTTGCTGGGCTCGCAACAATAGTGTAGCAACAGCACAAGTTACAGATCGAAACAGTAAGTGCCTCGCACAGGGTTCCAGAACCATCTCCCGAGTTCTGCGCTGTCCTTGGGGTGGTCCACTGTTGCCGCCTGTCCGGTGTCACCTCTCTGGGGACAAAGAGCTGCCCCTGAAGGGCCGGGCTTCCCGCGTGTGAGTCCCCTGAGCCCCTCAGGGTGGCCAGGCCTGGCCCCCAGAGCAGCCCCTGGCCCCGGCATTTGGCGGCGGCCTCCGTGGCGGGCGTGTCTTTGTAGAGCGACCTTCGGTCTGGGTCCACCTGGTGTCTTCCTCCGGGTTAGACGAGGTGGGTTGTGGGGAGCAGGCGGTAGTGTCTGAGGTGGCGTTTGGGCCCCTGGAACCAGGCAAGGGGTGGGAGGGGAGGCCTGGGGACCCTCCCCCAGATTTCCTCTGGCCCGGCTTTCCTGGGGGGATGACAGGCCTGCTGTGAGGACAGGGGCAAAGGTCACCATGCCATGATAAGAGACCTGAAGAGGCATAAGGAGGGCAGCTCCTCAGCCCCCACGGGCCTGGCGTGTGGCTGGTGCTCTGCCAGCCTCCCCCCTGCAGCCCCTGCGCCTCTGGGGAGCAGCTGTGGTGACGTGCCTGGCCAGGTGCCTGCCTGCCGCGGGGCCTTCTCTCCACGCTCCCTGGCAGTTCCAGGAGCCGGGCGCCCGGCTCCATGGGGGAGGGGGAAGGAGCCCTGGGGGGGGTAAGGGGGGGGGCTTGGAGGGCTATGAGGGGGAATAAACCCTCCCGCCCCCGCACAGCTGCCCCCCAAGAAGAGGGGCAGACGTGCACTGAACTTGTGCCACGGGCTGGGCTTTGTGCTGTGGGGTCACTTGTATTCTTCAGTTTATCTTCCAAGCAGCCCTGGGGCAGGCGCTGTAGTAGTGTCCCCATCGATGGAGGAAGCCAAGCTCAGAGAGGTTCCGTGAGTTTCTCAGAGTAACACAGCTAGTAAGAAATAGAACTCACAACTGGCTGCTGGCTCTTTGGGCCTAGATGACAGTACTGTCCCCTCCCGGCCTGGCCACCCCCTGCCTCCCCTCCAGGTCGCTGCGGGGCTAGCAGCCCCCCTGGGAGTCTTGCCTTCAGGAACGAGCGCCTACCTGGGTCCCCTTGAGTTCCCAGAAGCTCGGAGGTCCTCACCCTCCTGCCCAGGCTGGGCTCTGAGCAGGAGGTGGGAGGCCGGAGAGGGGGCGGCGGGCGTGGGCCCCCTGAATCGGGCCACAGAGCTGCCAGAATCTGACCCTCACGCGAAGGCAGCCTTGTGCCAGGACCTGGAGACACGTTGTTCTCTAGCTCTTTCCAGCTGAGCATGATGAACCGCCAGCTGGAGCAGGGCAAGGCCAAGGCCACAGGGAAGGGGAGGGGGTCGGGAGAGCCGCTGCTGAGGATGGGGCCTGTTCCCCACACCCACTGGGGAGCCCTGAGGCTGGGGGTTTCTAGCCCCATGAGGCCCCTGGTGGGTCAAGGGGTACACGGCGCCCTGCTCTGTCTCTCACTCTTGCCTTCCCCAAATGCTTCAAGGGCATGTCTGCTCTTTGGCGGGAAGGAGACAGATACCACCCTTGACCTGGGGAGCCCACAGCCTGAGGCTGGGGACGATGGGAGGCAGAAGACAGCTCAGTTCAGCCTNTTTACTGGGTGTCAGGCAGGGACCCAGGGACCAAGGTGCCCATGCAGCCCCTGCCTGGACATTGTCCAGACCCCTCCTGGGTGTCCCTTACCTGGCCGTTCCCTGCCCGGCCCTGCCTGCGTGTGTCAGGCCTGGAGCACCGGGCCCCAGGGCTCGTGCTGAGCTGCTCACCCCGCGCCAGACCTCTCTTCTCTCCAGCCGGTGGAGACGGCTCGGGGTCCCGTGTGCATCTAATGAGTGTGACCGTCACAGTGGCCCCACAGCCCCCGTCACCCCCCCACCCCCACCCCCCGCAGGTCCAGGCCTGGACAGGTGGAATCCAGGGGCAAGGACAAAAGAGCTAAAACAGTGACCCTGGAGGGGCCCCCAGAGACCACCTCGTCCCTCCAGATTGTAATTCAGATGGGGAAACTGAGGCCCGGGGAGGGCAGGGTTCTACCCACGGTTTCTGTGCTTAGTGGCCACAACGCCACAGCTCCTGGCCCTCGGGCAGGAAGGCTGGCGAGCGGCCAGCAGGCGGTGCGGGCCTCTCCCCTGAACTTTGGGGGAAACCTCAGACAGTGGAGTCAAAAGCACATTCTAGTACATTCTGTACAAGGCCTTGTCCTGTCCTTATCTGGGTCCGGGCCTGGCGTGGGGGAGAGCCGTCCCCAAGGGCCCCACATGGAGCGGGAGCCCTGGCATCCGTCCCCGACTGGGCTCTCTGCGTCAGGGGCGTCCGGGCCCAGCGCTCAGGAGCAGCATTCCGGGAGAAGGAGAAGCACCTTTCTCGAAGGGCCAGCGCCCCCTTCCCAGTACAACAGGCGTGTTCTAGGCCAGTTCCCACAGGCGGGGCCGTGCTCTCCTTCCCACACACCTGACAGTGACTTCCTCTGCGATTCAGGTGCTTTTATGCCAGAGCCCCAAGGAGAAGAGCTCCCCGCCCGCCCAGCCGCCCCTGGCACAATGGGCGATTGATAAGACACAGGCAGGGTCAGGCTGTGACCTGCTCCCAAGTGAGAGAGACACAGAGGGAGGGGGGAGGGAGGAGGGGGCAGGGCAGGGCAGGGCAGGGCGGGGGAGAGGCAGGCTGGGAGGGAGAAGTGCAGGCGGGCCTTGGGAAGGCCCAGCGGGCGCTCAGCCCGCACCCTCTCCCTGTGCTCTGGGCTGTCGGCTGCTGGCCGCCCTCTGCTGGGTAGCTGGGTTCTCTGTCACGCGAACGGCTGGGGTGCCTTCTGGAGCTGGGTCCAGTCGGGATCTAGGGGGCCTTCCTGGGTGACAGGGACCTTGGCTGGGTCCTGCCCGTGCCCTTGGCTGTTACTGTAGCAGTGAGCCTGGGCCTGGCAGATCTGTGTCCCTGTGAACTTTGAGGTGGGGGGCGGGGGCAGCTTGGGGACCTGGCTGGCTGCGTCCGGTAGAGCACGTGACTCTTGATCTCAGGGTCGTGGGTTTGAGCCGCATGTTGGGCGGGGAGCCTACTTAAAACAAAAAATAATGAAAAGATAAAGGACTGGCAGGTGGTCCTGGTTTCTTACGTCTCTGCCATCAGCCCAGGAACCACTATGGTTTGGGTCCCTCCCCGTGGCAGAGGGGGCTTGGGCACCACTTCTGCCGCCCCCAACAGCATCCCCAGGGGCATGGACTGTGGACCCCCCAGGCCTACACCCCGTTCACTGACCAGCCTATGGGTGCAACACAGCCACCGGGGCAGACTGAGGTCTCGTGCCACTTCCGCCCTGCCCTGCTGTGACCTTGGCTGTCCCTGCCCCTCCCCCAGACTCCAGCCCTCTCCTTCCCGACCCACTCCCCAGCCCCCAGCTAAAGTCTCTGTCCGCATCCTTGGTGGTCTGAATCCCTAATGCGCATCACACTCTCTGTGTTGCCGCCAGGGCGTGGGTGCAGCGGGCAGAGTCTAGCGGAGACCGGGGAGAGATTCCTGAGGCCACGCGCGCGCGAGCGCAGGTCTCGAGTGTGACACTCATGCACATGTCTGCACTTGACCTCGCGCCCAGGGTGTGTCCACACACTGCTGGACCCCAGTGACCGCGGTGCCGTCTCTGCATCTCTGCTCGTGTCCCGTGGGCACTTCCTGGAAGTGTGATTTCTGCCTTGAAGCTGACTCCGTCTTGGACCCGGCTGACACGTGTCGCCTGCGAGCCCCAGTTCACGCTCCCAGCCTGCACCCCGGCCAGTAGTGAGCACCATCTGTTTGCCTGGGGACATGTCTGCTGCTTCCCGCTTTCCACTTTCCGAGAGACCCAGGTCAGCAGGCAGGCTGGCAGCGCGTCCGAGGAGGTTGTCATGAGGACGGGCAGGGACGGAAAGAGCGTGGGAAGTGGCCATGGGCTCCAGGAGGTCCTCAGCCTCCACTCCGCCCCCCCACCCCCGCCCCGCNGGTGTGGGGCTCCGTGCCTAGTCCTATGGTTGGGGGACACGCTGGGGTCCACGGCTCAGGTTTGTGGGCGCGCGCCCTTCCCAGTGCTCTGTCCACTTTGCTAAGAACAGGGCTTCTGACTCAAGGTCCAGAGACTTCTCCTTGGACAAAGACGAGGCTGCGAGCTGGGAGTCATGGCCGTGAGGAGACAAAGGGCAGCGTGAGACACCGCAGGCTGGGAGATGCGTCTGTCTCCCTTCTGGGCACCCGGCACAGAAGGCTGAGGCCCCGAGCCTTGGCAGGCTGCCACGAGCCCCCGGGCCTGCAGGACCCAGTTGGGGCTGGTACGGCTCTCATATGCAGGCTCCGGGGGAGGCGGGGAGAGGGGCCCCAGCAGGGCAATGGGGTGGGGGGTGGGGGGCCCGAAAGCCCCTCAAGCTGGCTGTGAGGAAGGCTCTGTGCCGAGGTCACAGGGGTCAGGAGCCCTTTGGGGAGGCCCTTCCTTAGAGGACACAGTGGGGACACCTGCCTGTGGTCAAGGGGTCCATGGGAGGCTCCTGACCAGGTCAGATCTGGGTTCAGGAAGGCTGCTCTGGGAACCCCAGAACTCTCAACTGGGGGTCGAGAGGGGCGGGAGGTGAAGCCCCGGGCCTCGCCCCTGTGCAGAGCCAGACAGCCCTTCTCTTCTCCATCCCCTGTGCTCTGGAGCAGGAGCGTGGGCACCGGGAGGTGAGGCCTCTGACCAGGGAAGGCAGTCAGGGGCAGGGACAGGAGAGCCCTGTCTAAAATGTCCACCAAAAGTCCAAATGCTTTTTCCTTCTGATCCAGTGAACACTTCTAGAACTCGTTCTTTGGGGAGCCTAGAACAAAGGCGAAAGCTGCAGCTGTCTGAGTGTCTGGGGGAGGGAGGTCAGCTGAGATGTGTGCCACACCCTCCCACACGCCACCAGGGACTTACTGGGGTCATAGGACTAAGGGTGGGTGACTTGGTCCACACGGTGTTTTCTAGAAGTATGAGCCAACATTTACAACTCCCAGCCACTGGGTAAGCCTCGGTGTCCATTCCTGCTGGGCGGCAGCTCCCCAGCCACGGGTGGCTGCCCCTTCAGCTGGGCCCTGCCCCCCAGTCGCTGCCACCCTGTTCCTCCCTGGCCCAGAGGCCGGGTGGGGGGGGCAGGCGCCGTCCCTCGTGAACCCTGCACTGGCTGGGTCTTCACCAGGAACACAGGAACAGAAAGAGGCTCTGGACAGCGAGCGAGACGGTGGTCTGTGGGGATGCAGACTCCACCCTGGGGGTTCCCAGGAGGGCCCGAGTTACTATTCCTTAGGACAACGACACAGGACCCACCTGCTCCCCCCCCCCCCCACCGGAGTTTAGTGCCCTTAACAATCGTAGCAGGCCCTGCTTTGTCCTTCTGAGAAAAAACAGCATCACCAGCGACTAGAGAAAGTCTGACCCTCGTGCATGAGGCGTCCGGAGCCGTTACCTACGGGGTTGGGTTCGCGTGGCCTGCCCCGTTTATAGCACACGTTACTATGCTGTTTCCTGCTTCTTAGAACAAATATGCATTGTTCTGTGATTTATAAAAAAAACTGTTAACACCTTTGGCCAAAGGAGGATTTAACAACAGATTATAAAGCCGACGGCTGATCTTGGCAACAGGGTGAACAGGTGAGCGCAGGAGCCCGCGGGGAGGATCCACCTTCTCTGGTTTTCGTGCCAGGACGCTGTGGGCCAAGGAGGGAAGAGGGCCGTCAGCCACCTGGGCCTCAGAGCTCCTTCACGGAGGCAGAGCCGTGTGGCATCAGATTTACCCCCTTCGATGTGATACTTTTTAATGTTGTCATTGAAAAAAATTCATGTTTTCAATTATTTGGGGTTTTTTTGACAAATATTATTTTTTTGGTTTAAACTTCTTATTTATTTATTTATTTAGAGGGTGAACACAAGTGGGGTAGGGGCAGAGAGAGAGATTCCCAAGCAGGCTCCTCAGTGCGGGCCCCTCGCCCTCCATGGGGCTCAATCTTCCAAACCGTGAGATCGTGACCTGAGCTGAAATCAAGACTCAGACGCTCAACCGACTGAGTCCCCCAGGCGCCCCTTTTTCAGTTATTTGCATTAGTTGCATCAACATCACCGCCGTCCAATTTTAGACCTTTCCACCCGCCCCCCCCCAAACACCCCTCGTGTCCATCAGCAGTGACTTCAGCCCTTCCTTGACGGTTCCCCGTGGCCGTTTGCTTCTTTCCCTGAAAGCGTCTTTGAGGCTCGGCCAGGTTGTACCTCCTGCCGTCGTAGGCTGCGTCGGGGTCCGTGGTGCGGAAGGGCCCTGTGAGCCTCTCCGTTCGCGGCTAATGCCCTTTGGCTGTGTGCATGTTTGCCTGCGACAGGTGATGTGTTCGCACCGCATCTCTGCGGGACCTGTGCTTTCGTTTCTCTCGAGCAGAGCCGGATTCGTCTGGCAGATTCATGTTTAACTTGGTGAGAAACCACCATCTACGCTGCCACCACCGCCATGCCAGGGTCTGGGTCCCCGGGGTCCTGGCCCAGCCCGCACACTCAGCAGGACCGAAATGGACTCTGGAGAAGCACCTGCCACACAGCAGGGAAGGGTGGACCTGAACTTGACCCTGGGTCAGCTCTGCCCCACCTCACCTTGACCCTGACCTGTGCAAAGTGCAGGGTTAGATGTACGGAGGGGCTAGAGAAGTCGGAGCAGGGACTGCAGGGGAGTGCCCCACCCAATGGTGCTGGGACCAGGCTGCAGGTGGCCTGGGGTGGGGGACGCCGGCCGCACAAGTGCCGCTGAGTGTCCCACCAGCCACCACACGCACTCCGTGCTCCCGTCCGGCCTGAGGCCCCGACAGAAGGAGGAACCATATATCCTACCCTGGGGTCTTCACCTCTGTCTGTAACCTCAGGTCCACGTGCAACTCACGAGACAAGGGCATCCCCCCCACAGGGTGGTTTACAGGTCGGTGTGCCACCTCAGAAGGGCATCGGCGGCTGGGTCCCCCATGTGGCCCCCCCCACAAGCCGTCTGCTCCCAGTGAGTGTCCTGACCCAGGGACAAAAGGGTCTAGAACCACCTGTCTAAGCCTCCTCAGAATTTGGAGAACGTGGAAAAGCCAAAGTGTGCATTTATTGAGCACCAACTATGTGCCTGGGTTCCTTCATATATGCCTTTTTTTTTTTAATTTTTAATGTTTTATTTATTTCTGAGAGAGAGACAGTGTGAGGAGGGGAGGGTCAGAGAGAGAGGAAGATACAGAATCTGAAACAGGCTCCAGGCTCTGAGCTGGCAGTCAGCACAGAGCCCAACGCAGGGCTTGAACCCATGAACCGTGAGATCATGACCTGGGCCGAAGTTGGACGCTCAACCGACTGAGCCACCCAGGCGCCCCTACAGCATTTCTTTTGATCATCCCTGAGAACTGAACCCTCACCTCTCCCCCGAGAAAACGGACGCAGAGGTTATGTGGTCTGCCCAGAGTCCACGTACTGAATGGCAGATCTGGTCCCACCCTCCACACAGACTGGGCCCCTGACCCTGAAAGGCTGGGTGCTGCCCCGAGTGCGAGCAGTGGCCCGCTCTGTGATCTCAGGAAAATGATGGCACCTCTCTGAGCTGCCGCTGCCGCTGCCCCGGGTCTGTCAAGGCCACCGACCTGTTGTGCAGACAGGATGAGGTCCCCACGGGAGGGACTCCACACAGTGCCTGGCACTGGGCAAGAGTGAGTGAAGGTTGCTGAGAGACAGTCCGGGCTCCTCCGGCCCCTTGGGACGGCTGCCATTCCTGTCCAGCTGGGTCTGTGCCGGGCCCACTCTCAGGAGGCGGAGGCGGGATCTTGGGAGCCAGCCCAGCCTGGGGCAAGTTCCAGCCTGCCTGCCCGGGAGCAGGCATTAGGGGCCTTGGTGTCGCCGAGGCGACCGCCTCCTCGCTGCATCCCTAAGCCCTGTCCACCCTTCAGGGCGGTCAGACTGCTTCCTTCCTGTCTGCCAGCAGCCAAAGCAGTCTGGGGACCGAAGTCCTGGCCCAAGGGAGGCTCAGGGGCCAGGGGGTGATGCTGAGCCAGAGCGATCCCAGCTGTGGTGTCACCCCGCAGGGAAGCCGCTGTGGACGACCCGGAGGGACGGCCGCGTGCACCTGCGTGTCCACCCCACCTGCCCGCAGCCGCCCTACACCGTTCACCAGATGTTCTGGAGCACCCTGGAGAAGCACCGGAGCCTCAGCGCCCTGAGCGTCAAGAGCCAGGGCGTGTGGGAGGACATCTCTTACTCCCAGTACTACCTGCTCGCCCGGAGAGCCGCCAAGGGCTTCCTGAAGGTGAGGCCCCTCCCCAGACCTGCGCCAGCGCTGGGCCCTCCGGGGCCTCCTCCCCGACCCCCTCCTGGAAGCCTTTAGACACAGTAACTGCGGAGCCGCTAACACTTTTTGGGCGGATGGGATGTCCCGGGCCCGTCCCGCGCGGGCCCTCAGCATTTGCTTTTCATTTGTGATCACGTTCGAGATGAGTGGGGCCGCGGGGTGTGCTGGGCGGGAAGGGCCCGGGGGGCGGCAAGGGCCCGGGGTGTTCTCTGACTGGGTGCAGCCTGCACACTGGAAGGGGCCCCACTGGGCGTGACAGGCCCCCGTCCGAACCGGCTGACCCGGCCTGTCTGCCTTGGTCCTGGAGCTCGGCCTGGAGCGGGCCCACGGCGTGGCCATCCTCGGCTTCAACTCCCCCGAGTGGTTCTTCTCGGCAGTGGGCACCGTGTTTGCAGGGTGAGTGGCTGGGGGCGGGGCAGCCTCTGGC
>NW_027531904.1:11533431-11534665 GCF_008692635.1 Crocuta crocuta | reverse complement strand
CGTCGGGGCCTCCAGGGCAGGGGCTGGGCCAAGGGCGTGGCCTCTGCACAGCTCAGACAGGACGCCTCCTGGGTCTCCTACAGTGGCATCGTCACCGGCATCTACACCACCAGCTCCCCGGAAGCCTGTCAGTACATCGCCCATGACTGCCAAGCCAACATCATTGTGGTCGACACACAGAAGCAGCTGGAAAAGATCTTGAAGGTCTGGGGGAATGCGGAAGTGGGCTGGGGGCCAGAGGCCAGGTGTCCCTGTAGACCTCCAGCTTACAAAGGACGTTTCCCACCCCTCCCTCCCGGGGCCCCCCCATCCTCCACAGCAACCCACGTCACACATATACACACAACAAGGCCGGGCAGCCGGTACCTACCCACTGGCCAGGTCGGGACACTGAGGCCCAGAGTTAGGAAAGGTCCACCCCAGGTCACTATTCACAGTAACGTTTGCATCGTGCAAGCTTCCAAGCAGACCAGACTGCAGGCGTGCGACCGGCACTCCTGAGCGGGTCCCGCACGTCCTGCTTCTACCGCTCGGTTTGCCTTTCTTGCTGAAGTTTTTGAAGCAAATCCCTGACGGGACCTCATGTCACGCCCTGAGCGTTTCCATACGCTCGTCCTCTTCCCGAGAACGCGGCGTGTCTCCTCCATAATCACGGTGACTTCGTCAGTCTATTTGCCACGAGTAAAACCATTCTTCCTCATCAGCCACCAACCGTTTTTGACATCAGGTTGCTTGGAATCGGGGCATAAACCGGCCCCAGGCTCTGTGTGGCCACGTCCCTGTCTTTAATTCGGAACAACGCCCTCGCCGGCCGCACAGCAGCGTCCTTACCTGGGAACCTATTAGAAACGCGAACCCTGAGGCCTCACCCCGGACCCACTGCATCTGACGCGGGGCCACGTGGGGGGACCTCAGCCGTCAGCCTGCGCCGGGAGCCGGGCCAGCTTCCGGGGTATCTGCCCCTCCTCTCCCCGAACTTCTGTGCTGCTGGGAGATGGAGCGGCTCGGCGGGGTCAGAGGAAACGCCGGGGGCGGACTGGGTACTGCAGGAGCTGGGGGGCACCAGGCGGCACCGCTCGCGGGGCGCCGTCACTGTGTCCGTGGGGGGAGGGGAGGGGGCCCTGCTGGTCCACCGTGACGGCCCCCAGCCCGTCTCCGCTGCTGGTCACCACTGAGGGGAGGCCGAGTGTTGGTTTTCTGATTCATCAGCTGGACCTTCTCCCCGGGGAGCAGT
>NW_027531904.1:11528762-11533351 GCF_008692635.1 Crocuta crocuta | reverse complement strand
CCCGGCCGCCCCGCCGCGCGCGCCCCGGGCCCCGTCCGCGCGGCGCGCGCAGGCGCTCTGTCTTGGTGACGCTCCGCGCATGCCTGAAAGGAGGCGTGTGCTGCGGCTGTCGCGCATGCGCCCTAGAGATGTTACCGTCCGCGTCGTTCGTGGCCTCGTCGTCTGTATCCTTGGTGGTTTTCCATTCCATCGAAGACCGAGACGGGGAGCCGTCACTGAACCCCAGTTATGGCCGGATTTGTCCACTTCTGCTGTCAGTTCTTGTTTCGGGTATTTTGAAGTTCTGTCATACGTACGTGTGTAGAGTCACGTGTCCCCCGATTCAGTCAGTCGCCCCTTGGACCCTAAGAAACGTTCTAGAAGGAGCGGTGACAGTCCCTGCCCCAGCCCTGCTGTCTGTCGTTGCTGGAGCCACCCCGGGATTCTTACGGTGGACGTCCGCACGGCTTGCGTTGCTGCACTGCTTTACCTTTAAGCGGTGTGCGTCCCAGAGCGCGCCCCCTGTGGACCGCGTGGACGCGGGCCTGGCCGGTCGGCCCCACCTGACAGCCGCGCCGGCGGCCCTTCCTGCAGGCCCTGTGCTTTGCCCTTCTCTCCTCTCCCCGGAGCTCTTTCGGATTCAGTTTTTATTTTTATTTTATCTTGTTTCTTGGTGTCCCACGTTCCCTCCAGCGGCTAATTAGCGCCCCTCTTTGTCACTGCTCTAGTGTCTGCGCCAGGGTTTACCTCCGCGTTTTTAAGTCCGCAGTCTATACTTTATTACGCGACTTCTGCTGCTCCGAGGTGTCGAGCTGCACACAGCCGTGCCGCTTCCCTGGGAGGCAGGAGTCTTGCGACAGCCGCCTTCCTCCACCCCGTCCGTTGTCTGCAGTGTACTTCCGGAACGTTATAAACCCCATGGTATGCTGTTTCCAACAGCAGAGACTTTTTTTTAATTGCTTATTTTTGAGAGAGAGAGAGAGCGAGCGAGCCGGGGAGGGGCAGAGAGAGAGGGAGACACAGAATCTGAAGCAGCTCCAGGCTCCGAGCTGTCAGCACAGAGCCCGACACGGGGCTCGAACCCACGAACCTTGAGACCGTGACCTGAGCCGAAGTCGGTCGCTTCACCAACGGAGCCCCCCAAAGACATTTTGAAAGAAGGAAAAGTGTTTTTCATGTTTACCCACGTTTGCAACCTGACACCATTCCTTAACGTGGATAAGAGTTTGCATCTGGTATCATCTGCCTTAAGAGTTTTCTGCTGGGTACCTGAGTGGCTCAGATCGTTGAGCACCTGACTCTGGATCTCAGCTCAGGTCATGATCTCAGGGTCGGGGAGTTCAGGCCCCATGCTAGGCAAGAAGCCTACAAAAAAAAAAGAAGAAGAAGAAGAATTTTCTTGTAACACAGATTCAATGGTAACACATTCTCTCAGCTTCTCTTTGTCTGCAAGCACGTTTATTTCCATTTATTCGAAAGATATTTTCATGTGGTTTTAAGTTCTGTGTTGACAGGGTTTTTTTCTTTTTTCAGCCTTTTAAAGATTCCATTCCAGTGTTTTTAACTTTACATAGTTTCTGATGAGGAGTCTATTATTTCATATCTTTGTTCCTGTCCATATATTTGGGTAGCTTGTTTATCTGGCTGCTTCTATTTATTGATATTTTTTGGCTTCTTGTTTTTATTTTGATCCCAGCATAGCTAACACAGGTATACAAGATAGTGATTCATCCCTTCCCTGCCCTGGTGCCCACCTGGACAGGTATGCTTCTTAATCCCTCTCACCTGCTTCCCCATCCCCCACGCCTCCCCTACAGCAACTGCCAGTGAGTTCTCTGTAGTTGAGAGTCTGTTTCTTGGTTTGTCTCTCTTTTCCCCTTTGCTTATTTTTTCTGTTTCTTAAATTCCACATAAGTGAAATCGTATGATATTTGTCTTTCTTTGATTTATTTTGCTTAGAATAATACTCTCTAGCTCCATCCATGTTGTTGCAAATGACAAGAATTCATTCTTTTTTTCCTTAAGTTTGTTTATTTGTTTTGAGAGAGAGTGTGTGTGACCAGGGGAGGGGCAGAGAGAAAGGGAATCCCAAGCAGGTTCCGCACTGTCAGCCCAGAGCCTGTCTCAGGGCTTGAACTCACAAACCATGAGATCATGACCTGAGCCAAGATCAAGAGTTAGATGCTTAACTGACTGACTCACCCAGGCACCCCAAGATTTCATTCTTTTGGATTGCTGAGTAATACTCCATTGTATATATAAACTACATCTTCTTACTCCTTTCATCCATTTTTGGACATGTGGGCTCTTTCCATACTTTGGCTGCTGTCAATAGCGCTGCTATAGACATTGGGGTATGTGTGCTGGTGGGTCGTTGGGTAGTTCTTATTTTAACTTTTTTAGGAACCTCCACACTGTTTTCCGGAACCGCTGACCAGTCCGCATTCCCACCAGCCGTGCAAGAGGGTTCCCATTTCTTCTTCAGCTGCTTTTAAGATTTTTCTCTTCCTCACTGGCGGTCAGCAGTGTGATTATGTTGCGTCATGCTGTGTTTTTTTCCTTTGTGTCTGTCCTGCGTGAGACTCACTGTGAGTCTTGAACTGGTAGATTTATAATCAAATTCAGCAATTTCTCAGACTGCTTTTCAATTTTCGAAAGAAATTTCCTGGGATTCCGACTACACTCCAGGGCATCTTGATGATATTCTCCTACAGTCATGTGTTTCCAGGTTTTCTCTCCCTGAACTTTACTTTGAGACTCGTGTTTGGCCTTTCGGGGCAGGTTTACACGTCTTCGCTCTCAGGCTGGGTTAGCTCCAGCGCCCAGCTCTGACCTTTACAGTCTCCACTCTGCACCGCAAAGGCCTTGCGTCCTGCTAACTGCGCGTGGATGGTTCTGGCCCCTGTGACCTCCATGGTCTCCAGCTTCATGGTACTTCACTCTGCCATGCACACTGGCTCAGCCAAGGACTCGGGAGGACAGGGCCCCTGACAACAGATTTCTAGAACTCTCTCTTCCTGGTGTCTCCTCACTCATGTCCAGTCCCCTGGCCTTCTGGAACTCTGAGCTCTGTCACCCAACTCAGCAAGACAACTAAGTTCTGTTCTCCCTCTGTCCCTCTCTCTGTCCCCCGCTCTGTCCCCCCTCTCTCTGCCCTCTGCTCTNGTCCTTCCCCATCCCTCTCTGTTGTGGGATGAACTATACTTCATTCAACCAGCCCCTGAGGTGCTTGGTTCTCTCCTGAGGGGACAGCTATGTACAAGGGGTGGCCAGTGTCCCAGTGGGTCACAGGTCAGGGCCTGGGAACCCAGCGACCAAAGCACCTGCCAGGCAGACCAGCACCTGGGGCCCTTCTCAGCAGGTAATGAAACCCCATTATGTGTCCTGTCCACACAGATCTGGAAAAATCTGCCACATCTGAAGTCCATAGTGACATACGGAGAAGCCCCTCCAAGGAAGATGGCCAGTGTATACACGGTATGGCTGGAGGGCCCGGGGACAGGGGGCACCCAGCCAGCCACCCCACTGACTGAGTGCCCGCTCTCCCTGCCCGGCTGCAGATGGAGGAACTCATGGGGCTGGGGGATGAGCTGCCAGACGAGACCTTGGACGCCATCATCAGTGCCCAGCAGCCCAATCAGTGCTGCGTGCTGATCTACACCTCGGGCACCACCGGGAGCCCCAAGGGCGTGATGCTGAGTCAGGACAACGTAAGGCGGGTCCCAGATGGGTGGGCTTGGCTGCAGGTGGACGGGGCGGTGGGCCTGCCCTGGTAGCCCTCAGCTCAGGGGCCCAGGACCCGTAGGGCAGCCCGTGGATCTGCGGCCCACACGGAGCCCAGCGAAGGCGAGGAGGGCGGGGGCCTGTCCTGCGAGCTCCCGCAGACATGCTGGGCAGGTGTCCCTGAAGTAGCCCAAGCCCCAGGGTGACACCGCCGGGGTCATCCCCCTGTCCCCAGGTCACGTGGATGGCGCGACACAGCAGCCGGGTCGGCAGCATCCAGATGGCCGAAGTCCAGCAGGAGGTGGTGGTCAGCTACCTGCCCCTCAGCCACATCGCTGCACAGTTCTACGACTTGTGGACCAGCATCCATTGGGGGGCGAAGGTCTGCTTTGCTGACCCTGACGCCCTAAAGGTCAGTCTCCTCTGCTGTGCCGCGCCCCAAGCGCCTGGCCAGCACAGCCTGCCTGGCCAACCAGAGGGACTGACCGATGATGTTACAGAGGAGAGGGGCCAGAGTGGCTCGGCAGGCCCACGTGCCATTGAGGACAGGCCACAGCCGGCCACAGCCCCGCTGCGCAGTCCCGTAAACTACTCCCACGCAGTGAAAACTCACGTAACTGTGAGGAGCCACGCCTCTGCCCACAGCTCACTGGCCCAAGTGGCGTCCCTTGTGGCTCCTAAACTGGTCACTGCTTAGCGGGTCTGATGGTGACGTCTGGGTTAGAGGGTAGAGTTGCTGCCCCAGGGCTGGGAGGGGACCGGGAAGCTTCGAGGCCATGTGAACAGTGGGGATTGCAGCCTGACCGCACAGGGCAGGCTGTGTGCAGATGTGTGTGTCCCCGTATGGGCGCCCGTGTGTGGCCTGTGTGCAGGATGCCTCGGGGGGT
>NW_027531904.1:11507507-11528629 GCF_008692635.1 Crocuta crocuta | reverse complement strand
GGGGGGGTGGGGGGGGGGCGTGTGTGTGTGGACTCAGGCACGAGAGGTGCCTGGCTCTGAGCTGCGGGCCTTCCTCTCTGGCGGTGGACAGGGGAGCCTGGTTAACACGCTGCGGGAGGTGGAGCCCACGTCCCACTTGGGGGTGCCTCGGGTGTGGGAGAAGATCAAAGAGCACATCCAGGAGGTGGCGGCTCAGTTGGGATTCATCCGGCGCAAGATGCTGCTCTGGGCCATGTCGGTGACCCTGGAGCAGAACCTGACGTGCCCCAGCAGGTACTGTGAGGGCCGGGGACGGGGGACGGGAGGCCGGGGACGGGACATGGGAGGCTGGGGACGGGGGACGGGAGGCCGGGGGGACAGGGGAGGGGAGGCCGGGCGGGGGCTGGGTGGGGGCATAATCCTACCCGGCAGCTGAGGACAGGACAGGCTGGGCTCGTCCTTGGGGTTCCCTGTGCAGAGGCCCCAGCAGGTGCTGGGCTTGAGACCTCAATCACCGTGTCTCTTGGTTCTGAGTGGGGGACGGACTTCCTCCATCTGGGGTGGCCGTCACCTCCCCAGGAGCGGCTCCTGAGTCTCTGGGGGTTTCCTGACCTCAGTAGGTGGCGGAGGAAGGGGTCACAGTGACAAGGGCTTTTCCAGCCTCCAAGTGACCCTTCGGAGGTCACCCCACTGCCTCTGACGGCTTTTCACATTCCCGCAAGTGCTGTGGGAGGATCGGTGGCATAAACCTGGCCTGTCCGGCTTTAGAAATCTTTTCCATTACTAGTGAGTCTGTAAAACAGTGTCACGTCTCGTGAGACATACACATGTGTGTACAAATCTGGCTTCGTTTGCACAGACACAGGGTGAACACGCATGAACAGCTCCTTTGTGGGCTTCAGACGGGTCAGACGTATCTGTGCTTGCGTGTCCACGGACATGCACTTGGAGCCTCTGCACGCCTGTTTCCTGTGTGCTGGTGCACGTGTGCCTGGACACAGCTGACCCCGGCTGACCTCCGGGCTCAGGACGTGTCACACCCACTTGCGCCTGCGCGTTCACAGGCGGCCAGGCCGGTGTGCGCCCACCAGATACCCACCTTTTCACGTGGTTCCTTTTGTGGGCTGTTCCCCCCCCCGCCACCAGTGACCTGAAGCCCTTCACGGCCAGGCTGGCAGACTACCTGGTGTTGGCCAAGGTCCGCCAGGCGCTGGGCTTCACCAGGTGCCAGAAGAACTTCTACGGAGCCGCCCCCATGAGCATAGAGACACAGCACTTCTTCCTGGGCCTCAACATCCGCTTGTACGCAGCCTACGGCCTCAGCGAGACCTCGGGGCCCCACTTCATATCCGGCCCTGACAACTACCGGCTCAACAGGTACATGCACGCCTCCAATAGGGAGGGGTGTGTGGGAGGGGGGCCCTGGCAGCTGACAGCCACTGGGACAGAGCCAGCCGCCGGGGAGGGGCGAGCGGAGCGTCACCTGCTGTGCCTCAAGACCTGCCCTGCCTGCTGGCTGTCACAGGGCTTGAACTTGAGCGTTTGGACTCCATTTGTTTGTTCGTTCGTTCACCCTAAAGCCTCCTGTTGTGCCCCCTCAGCTCCAAGTCCCCTGTTAAAATACACAAACCCTGGGGCGCCTCTGGCTGCTGGCCACGAACGAGGGGCTGGAGAGCCCTGGGGCTCCCAGGTGAGGCCTGACCCTGGGCTGAGGCGCCTGCTCCCCCCAACTTCCCCCAGCTGCGGCATACTGGTGCCCGGCTGCCTGGTGAAGCTGGTGAACAAGGACGCAGAGGGCATCGGCGAGATCTGCCTGTGGGGCCGCAACATCTTCATGGGCTATCTGAACATGGAGGACAAGACGCGCGAGGCCATCGATGCCGACGGCTGGCTGCACACGGGCGACCTGGGGCGGCTGGGCGAGGATGGCTTCCTCTACATCATGGGGCGCCTCAAAGGTGAGCCTGGGCCCGGAGAGCCTGGCGTGGGGGGGTGCACTGCCTACACTGTTTGTACCCCGAGTACTGAGCCCAGATTAAGTTCCTGCACTTGGACTGACATCGTTTTATTTACCCTGACTTACTAATGACAGCACCCAGAGAACCTAAGGAACTTTCCCAGGGTCACCCAGCTAGTAAATGGTGGAGTTGGGATTCAAACTCCTTAAAGAAACAAGGCAAGTCTTTCCGGAAGATTCTGGGGGTATAAATATCACATATTTTTATATGCAAACAGGGATGATACCAAGAAGAACATAGATTGGATATAAAATTTAAAATAAAACATGAGACCTCAAAGAAATTTCCCAAAGAAACAGGGCCATCCCAGGGAGGTGAGTTGAGGACTTCTGTGGAAAAGATGCTTTGCCCACTTGGCCCAAGGGCATGTGATACCCAAACACATCCCCGCAGGAACCCCCACAGTTTTCCTGGGGAATCCAGCTCCATGAGTGGATCTCTCAAGGCGGGGTGCCATCGGGCTGGGCTCTGCGGGCCGTGGGGGGCTGGCTCAGGTGGAGTCGGGGCGCCCAGGCTGGGAGATCCCTGCACAGCCCTCCTGCTGCGGCAGGGCGGGGCTGACAGCACCCTCTAGGGCTGAGCTTGGTGACAGCGGGGGAAGGGTGCAGTGTGGCTGGAGGTCAGTGCCCAGTGTCACCGCCAAGATGACAGCCTATCCTCCCCCTTCCCCATGCCATGGCCCTGTGAGCTCCCTGCAGCCGGGGGCTTCCCGTCCTGCCCGGGGTCAACACGGGGCCCGCACAATGTGACCAGCCCCTCTTNGAGCCAGGTGGAGCAGTCCAGGTCTATTCAGTGAACGTCCACTCACTCCCACCTGGGTGGCAGCCTCAGCCTTTCAGGGAAGACATCAGAGCACTGAGTGCCAGCACCTGCTCGTTCATGCACCGCCCTCCACAGGACGAGGAAGAGCCAGCGGGGGCCTCCTGAGCAGACAGAGTGGTCCACCGCCAGCAGGGGCTGTGGGGAGGGGAGGGTGCAGGCGAGTGAGAAGTGCTTCTGAGGCTGTGTGTCTCCTGCCCCCTCTTCCCCCACCCCGCCCGGCTGCACCTCCCCAAGTGGCGGGTGTGGCTTCCGGGGGCTGTGGCCCAGGCCTGGGTCCTGGTCCACCGGGGGCACCTGGACTGAAGCCTGTGCCGGGGGCCTGGCCCTGTGTCCCCAGAACTCATCATCACAGCGGGAGGGGAGAACGTGGCCCCTGGGCCCATCGAGGAGGCCGTGAAGGTAGAGCTGCCCATCATCAGCAACGCCATCCTCATCGGGGACCAGAGGAAGTTCCTGTCCATGCTGCTCACCTTGAAGGTGCGTCTGGGGGTCTGGCCTGGGAGGGATGGCCGGACTGTGGGTCTAGCCCAAGCAGAGGGCACGCCAGCAGGGACACACGTGGGTCTCCTGACGGTATCTGGGAGCACCTATCGGCTGCCTGCACAAGAGCCAGTGTAGCTCGTGGAAACACCCTCTGCCCTGCACACCCCACAACTAATGTGCTGCGCCCCCCCACAACTGCCAATGTGCTGCGCCCCCCCAACTGCTAATGTGCTGCNACAGTGTGCTGTACCCCCCAACTGCCAATGTGCTGTGCCCCCCCCAACTGCTAATGTGCTGCTGTGACCGTCCCTCAGTCCCAGCTCAGCCCAGCTCCCAAGGGCCGCTGCCCCCGCTGCCCCATTGCGTGCTCGGAGCCCAGGATGCCAAACAGGGCAGAGGCGGTCCCTGCTTTAGGCCGTGTGCACGGCCAGGGGCCTTATGGTGTCCTGACAGCGCGGGCTCCACGCAGCTGGGGAGGCACCCTACCCACTGGTGGGCCGTCTCTTGGGAACGGCTCCTGGGGAGGCACCCCCTTGGCCCCAGCAGTGAGCCCTCCTCCAGCCGGGGCTCCCGTCTCGTGGGGCGAGACCTGGCCAGCTCTGACCTCTGGCTTTTCAGTGCACGCTGGACCCACACACCTCCGCCCCAACGGACCAGCTGACTGAGCAAGCCGTGGAGTTCTGCCAGCGGGCAGGCAGCAGGGCCACCACCGTGTCCGAGATCGTGGCGCGGAGGGACGAGGCCGTGTACCGGGCCATTGATGAGGGGATCCAGAGAGTGAACATGAGGGCTGCCGCCCGGCCCCACCACATCCAGAAGTGGGCCGTCGTCCACAAGGACTTCTCCATTGAGGGCGGGGAGCTGGGTAGGGGCTCCCTGCTCATTCTCAGTACTTGGGGGTTGTGGGGGGGCAGAGGCAGGGCCTGGGGGTGCCTGGTGGGGAGCAGCACACTGAGCACAAAGCCCCTGATGGCCACCTCTACCCAGTGGGAGGACATGGCCGACCCGGGGCATGGGTGACCGTGCAGAAAGGTGCTGGAACTTTCTCAACCTTTAACTCTGCTTTGGCTGCGGGACCCTTTCCCCTGAAATCACAATGGGACCAGCAGGCCGACACCAAGGCCCCCTGGTGCGTGGTGGGGGCGAGCCCAGCGGCGCCCCCTGTGGAGGTGGGGATGAAGCCCTCCATCTCGGTCCACAAGCCGCAGCAGTCTGGTGCCGCCCCAGCTGGCCTAGGGGGTCGCTCTCGGCTGAGGCACGCTGGGGTGTCCGTGCCACAGGGCGGGTGGGAACTGCCTCCTCCAGGAAACACCCTCCAGCCCACTGAGGCCGAACCAGGGTGCAAGCACTCAGGAGTGCTGAGCTGCGGTCGGAGCCCGGGTCCCGCCCACACGTCTTCCGGGGATTCTCCAGGCCTCACCCCGCCCTTCCACCTGCTCTCTTAGGTCCCACGATGAAACTGAAACGGTTCATAGTCCTGGACAAGTATAAAGACGTCATCGATTCCTTTTACCAGGAGCAGAAAAAGTGACCTGCCGAGACAGTAGGCCTCCCAGGGGGCGTCCGAGCTCCAGGTGCCCCTCAGTTCATGCAAGAACTCTGGCAAGTCCAGGAGGTCCCTGGGTCAGGGTGACGCAGCGACATTTGCAAGGCAGCTGACAATTCCAGGAAGCCTCACATGCGGGTAGTTTTAATTCTAAGCACTGCCTTTTGTTCAGCGACAGATCGGCTCTNCCCCCGTTAGCGCCCCCTAACGGCTGGCCCGCCCTGATCTCCAGATGCTGCCCTCGGGCACCAGGCTGTCCCGCCCTTCGTTCGCACTTGCCTACTGATCTGATGCTTAATAAAACTGCCGCTGCCTAAGTGACTGTACAGGCATGTAATCTGAATATTAAACTATTTAATAGAACTGCCAACAAGCACCTGATTGTTCCTGTCAGCAGAGCAGGTGGGACCAGTCCCGAGAGTCGTGCACATTTGACCCGCGGGACGAGGCACCACAGGCCTGAGGCCATCTGGGCAGGATGGCTTTCTGAAAACACCACTGGCTGGTGCTGGGATGTTGCCACCGCACCACCCCCTTCACCCCAAATACCTGGACCCAAAATGGCCTCTGGCGCTTCACCAGAAAACGGGTGGAGAAAGCATACACCCAGTCAGTTCTGAAATTCTTTATTAGGGAGAACCCGAGGGTCCAGGGGAATTAGCACAATGCAACAGAAGAGAGGAAGCTGCAGCTTGAACAAAGTAAAATACACGCAGGACTCGGGTCTGGCTCCAAGCCTGATAAAGCACCCGGACAGGGTATTTGCTAAGAACCCCCTGTGATCTGGGTGCTGTATGCAGAGTCCCCAGGCCTGCAGAACCACCCGAGGGGCAGCTGTTCATGAAAACCGTGACCGAGTCTGCTGCGGACAACGTGCTCGGGGGAGGGGGGGAGACGGGGTCACAGCTGAGCCCAGCCCCCGCCACGGGCTCCTCTCTCACTGGTGCTGGGGGGTGGCAGTGATTTGGTGTTTCGGGGAAGGGGGGACAGCCACTGAGACAGGAAGGTAAAGGCCAGCACCCCCAGTTAACCGTAGCCGAAACATTCGTGGTCAGGCTTCGGGCGCTCTGGGCCGAGCGAGGCGCACGCCGCAGGCCCCCGCGGCCACCCAGCGCCGACGCAGAGGCCAGGGGCCGCCTCGCACGTGTGCAGTGAAAGGAAGTCCCCTCCAATCTGTGAAAGCTCCTGCCAGGAAGAGTGCATCTCGAGAGAAACAGAATAATTGAACACACAGATGCAGGTCTGTGTCCAACACACTACCTATGTCTTAGTCCCAAAAATTACATCTGTTACATATTTCTTGGATTTGAGCTCTTTATTCATACTCAGGAATTCACGCGAGGACATACCTGTCTACCTCCCACATCACTAAGAAACATGCGCACCACCTGGCGGCGGCCTGAACTTCCCGGGAACCCGCCCCTGAGCCCGTTCAGCTTCGTAAGAACGTCATCGTGTGCTATCGTGTCAATATTGTCTCATTCCTATTACATTTTTCATAAACCAAGGAAAACAGGGTTTTTCTTTAAAAAGATATATGTTTTTTCTTATTAACTGTTTCATATTTACAGCTGAGGAAAAAACGTTTTAACCGAAGTGTAAAGTGATTAACGTGGCCAAGATACAGTCCACTGAGAGCCTACAGAAGCACACTGGACAGACCCGTCGTAAATAAAACAGGCCCTCGGGACGAGTCCTCGGAGAGCAGGCCCCTCGCGTCCCTGCACCCTCCGCACAGGTCTGGTTAACGAAAGGCCGTGTCTAAAACTGTACTGTCAGGAAAGAAGCAAACCGCATGTGGGCGCGACACGGGTGTGCTTGGCGGACACGGACTCCACGCGGAGGAGCCTCAATCCAAATCTCGGACTCGACGACAGATCTCCTCCGTGAAGTCCGAGCACTTGGCATTGCCTCCGAGATCTTTCGTTAAGCTCTGAGAAAAGACAAAAAGCCAAGGTGAAATGGATCCACACACTAAACAAAGCAAGGGTGTTTTTCCAGAAGGCCTCCAGGGAGCCGCGGGCGAGCGGGTCTGCTTCCTGCTGGAGAGCAAGGCCCCTGCCCAGGAGGACCGAGGGCCCGGAGGGCACACGGGGCACCTTGAGGAGGCCCCGATGCTACTGTGACAAAGGGAGGCAGGGAGGCTTTCCGAGATGTACCCTCTGTCCCTCCAGGACTCAGAGGAAAACACTTGATTATGGGCGTTTAAATGAAAGAATACATCCCTTGGGGAATTTGTAACCCTTAAAAAATATACTTTAACTTATTTTTGTAAATTTTTTTTTTTTTTTTTCTAGGCGAGAGAGAGAGACAGCGTGAGCAGGGGAGGGTCAGAGAGAGAGGGAGTCACAGACTGAAACAGGCTCCAGGCTCTGAGCTGGCAGTCAGCACAGAGCCCGACGCGGGGCTCGAACCCACGAACCGCGAGATCATGACCTAAGCGAAAGTCGGACGCTTAACCGACTAAGCCACCCAGGCGCCCCTACTTTAACTTATTTTTGGAGACTGAGAAACAAATACTAAGGTAATATTTGAATCACTTTTTTTAAGTAAGCTCTACGCCCGACATGGGGCTTGAACTCACACCCCACGATCAGGAGTCTCATGCTCTGCTGACACAGCCAGCAGGGCGCCCCTTGATCACGCCTGTTAAACTTCCCTCTTAGAAGAGAAATCCTCCCACCCGGCTCCTGGGGTCTCTACCAGCCTGACATCCTGCAGCCCCAAACAGACCTCAGTCCGCATAGCTGTCTCGTCCCACTCTGTGCTGCACAATTAAAAGGACGGACCAGGGGGCGCCTGGGTGGCTTAGTTAAGCGTCCGACTTTCGCTTAGGTCATGATCTCGCGGTTCGTGGGTTCGGGCCCCGCGTCGGGCTCTGTGCTGACAGCTCAGAGCCTGGAGCCTGTTTCAGTCTGTGATTCCCTCTCTCTCTGACCCTCCCCTGCTCACGCTGTCTCCCTCTCTCTCTCCTAGAAATAAATAAAACATTAAAAAAAAATAATAAAAAAAATAAATAAAAGGACGGACCAGGTCATTCCAGCCTCTGTCTGCGGGCCCTACAGCGAAGCTTCTCAAAACAAATCACACGCCTTGAGGCCCAGCCGGTGGCTCTCAGCCCACCCTCGAGGATGCCGCGGAGCTTGCTGGGGAAGAGCCAGACCGCGTGTGAGCCCCGACCGCAGGCAGGAGCGGTGGGGTCTTGGACAGGTTAGTCTCTCTGGGCCCTGGTCTCCTCATCTATGAAATGGGATTATAGTATCTGCTTCATAGGGTAGATTGGCTCTGATGATCGTGTAAAGAACATAAAACCACGTAAGTCTGTACCGTGAGCCACGATCACTTTCATGGGAGTTGTGTCGTACGGTCACAGATGCCCGTCCCATGCTGTCACAGCACTGTGCTGTCGACGCAAATGTATCTGCTGCCCAGGTCCCAGCCCTGGAGGCCCGAGACCTTAGCTCACCCGCCCCCCCCACCGCCCTGTGACACCCCTCGGACTTGTGTCTGTGGGGGAGGAAACGCTGTCTAGAAAAGTGAACGCACTTGACCCAGATAGTGCACTGACCCCACAAGACATCGAGGCCCAACTGGCTCTGCCTCCCAGACCCTCCGCATGGGCCCTCCCTTCCCTGACCTAAGACGTGGCTCCACCCACGGAAAACACACAGGCACACCGCCGCCTTCACGCAGACACGCCTGAGTGCCGCACGGCAGCTGATACCTTTCCGTCCTTAATCGTGGCAAAGCACGCGGCCTCGACGCGCGCGGCGTGGGCGGAGAGCCCCATGTGGCGCAGCATCATCACGGCGCTGAGCAGGAGGGCCGTGGGGTTGGCCATGTCCTTGCCTGCGATGTCCGGGGCTGTGCCGTGAACCTGCCCGTGGGAACAGGGTGCAGTGAGGGGGAGCCCACAGACAGCGCTGCCCTGGGGACGCGGGGCCCCGCCACCTTTCCTCGCCGGTGAGGAGCATTTCTGAGCGGGTACCGGGCCCCTTCACACACGGGTCTGAGAAGTCAAGTGTCAGAAAAATAAAGAGCCAAAGTAATGGGGATAAAAGTGCAAAAAACAGGAGCTAACAATCTTCCCCAACTTTCGAGAAGATATTCTAACTGGAAGAGGACGCATAATCAGTAACACGCACACAAAGTAAAGAGGGAAATAAAGGAGTAAACCAAGCTCACACAAAGACCCTACACAAGGCATCGGTTTCTTTGACAACAGGGAAAACCCAGCACCTGAAACCGACTTGAGCCGCCCCGGGCTCTCGAGCTGTCCCCTGAGCTCTGCCTCAGGCGTCACCAGGGTCCTTACCGACTCAAAGATGGCGACCCCGTTGGCTCCAATGTTGCCACTTGGTGTCACGCCGAGACCGCCGATCAATCCCGCACACAGGTCACTGCGAGCAGGAGAGCATTTTGAGGCTGTTCTGAAAAGTGACACTTCTCACCCGGCACCCAGACTTCGGTTTCTAGACACCACTCTCCACCCAAGGGAACCAGCGCTCCTCGGAGAAACGGCCGAGCCCGGACCACAGTGAGGAAGCAGGACGAGCCGGGGGCGCCCTGCTGCGCCAGAAAGCAAACGTGGGCTGTGCCCAGAGGACACAGCTCAGAGGGACCTGCACTGGCCAGGTCGGGGCAACCCAAGCACCGATGCGATGCCGGCTGCGGCGGTACCACCCACGGTGACGTCCACGCGTCCAAACGGAGGAGGACGTGCACTGACAGGCTCGGGCGCACAGAGCACCAGCCAGAAGGCCCTTCCTCCCACTCACCCTTTTCTACCAAATCCGCCATTCACATCATCAGTGAGACTCGGGGGGAAAAACATGTTTTTCAAAGACAGACCACAGCTGTTGTACCTCCAGCCCCTCCTGCAGGCTGTGGGGGGAGGCCCAGGCGTGGGGGCTGGACACTTCGTGGTCTAAATCGAGGCTTCCCGAAGCTTCCAGCGAGTTACTTACGGTTCTCTGAGCCTCAACTGCCTTATTTATAAAACAGAGGCAATATCTATTCTATGGGATGGTCGGGATTAAATGATATAACGGAATAAAAGAACTTAGCAATGACTTTGACTTATTTCTCAGAAGTTAGTTGCCCTCTAGGTCTGTTCTAAGGCCCAAGTTGAGCTACAGATGAAGGCGTGACGGCCAGTGTCGTGTCACGA
The DNA here is from genome assembly GCF_008692635.1 of Crocuta crocuta. Taxonomy (NCBI): domain Eukaryota; kingdom Metazoa; phylum Chordata; class Mammalia; order Carnivora; family Hyaenidae; genus Crocuta; species Crocuta crocuta. The sequence goes on along the minus strand of NW_027531904.1, from coordinate 11,518,611 downwards.
GAGGGGAGGACAGCAAGGGACCAGCAGGGGGCCGGGGGGGCAGCCAGGGAGTGAGAACTCGGTGTGGTCAAGCGCTGTGGGTGCCGGCACACAGGAAGCCCCTGTACCTTCCTGCAACCTTTCCATAAGCCTGAAATCATGTCAAAAGTCACAAAAATTCTGAACAAGTGACCACGCACTAGGTAGCTATACAGGACAACACACTAAAATCACTAACCAGCAACACCTCACGAAATGGGAAGAGGGACTCATCGTTAGGGAGCAGCAGCCCGGGGCCGATCGGACTTATGGGTGAACGACCCGCCCAATGCATAATCGTCGCTAGAACCCATGCAGCGCATGCTGTATCCTGACAAACTCTGTAAGCCTTTACTTCAGGACATTTACCAATAAATCAGGCCAACAAGGTGTAGCCGGACTCACCTGAGGATATCGCCATACAGATTCGGCATAACGAGAACGTCAAATTGGGACGGATCCTGGACCATCTGCGAGGAATACATTGGTGCCTTGAGCGACCAAAGCCGCACAGACTCGCACGGCACTGGGCAGAAGGCCGCAGGGAGGGAAGCATGTGTACTTACGTTCAGACATACTGTATCAAGATACATCTCATTAAATTTAATATCTTTACAGTTCTCAGCAACTTCCCTGCATTTTTGCAGAAAAAGCCCATCTGACATCCGCCTGTATTAATTAAATAAAAACTGCTGAAGGAAAGACTTGCAGAAAGAAAAGGATCAGATCAAAGTTGAACAATGTTGGTTCCAGAAGGCCAGATGTCTGATTTCAATTATAGTGAAATTATTTTTCAGGCAGTTAATAAAATGCAAACTGAAAATGTCTTGGGATATTTCCAGAAGCACAAAAGGATAAAAATATAAAATAGTTTGATCATAAGAAAGACTACTAGTTTTAACAGTCTCATAAGAATTATGAAATGTGTATTAACAAAATGTTAAAATTGCTTTAAAAGACTAACTCATCCATCACTTAAGTGGTTTTACTGTCATACATGCGCAACACTACTCCCAGGCTCTGAAACCGCTTCCGAAGCCACTGCTGGCCTTAGACGCAGCGGGGGAGGGGCTCACCCCGCACGAGGGAAGCCCGGCTTGTGGCCACCGCAGACACGCCCGGTTCTGCTAGGACAGAAGCGCCCTGAGACTCGCGCGGCCTCACTGGGCAGCCACAGCTACTGGGGTCCGTGTCCAGTGTCCTCTGAGAGCTCTCAGGCCCTCCTCACACCCCAGTCCTGGGCTCCTGGCCCCCCGCCAGGAGCCCCCCGCCTCCCCCCATCACCAGGGGAAGGACGGGGCGCCGCCAGCACTCACATGATGTTGGCCTTGTGCACGGCCGTGACGTTGCTGCGGTGGTTGTTGCGCGCGTACTCAAAGGCGAACTCGGCGATGCGCCGGCTGGCCTCCTCGGTGATGAGCTTGATGCTCTGCACAACGCCGTCCACGATCTGAGGAGAGCAGTCCTGCCTCACCAGGCTGCGGGCAGCGACGCGCCACCACCACTTGGGGGCTCGCGTCGCGCATGTGCGGTGTCGCTGGGGTTAGTAACATGGACCCCAGCCCTATGAGGTAGGCAGAGTAAGGCCCACTGCACAGATGAGGAAAACTGAGGTGCAGAGATGGCCTCGTGCAGTCCCCAGGACATGCCTGTCAAGGGGATTCTAACTTGAACCAGAGAACACACCCTCCTCCCGGCCCCGCCCCCACCGCCAGCCCCCACTGCCCTGGGGGCAAGGTGAGTCCCTCTCTGCCAGGTGTTCTCAACAACTAGGGGTCTGAGCAACTGTCCCAAGAGCAGAGAGCCACTCAAGTAAGAAAGTGTAGAATGAACATACCACATGCTCGATGCCACTGTATTCCCCTTCTGTGTTCTCGCGGATGGTGACGATGTTTACATCAGTGTAAGGGGTTTTGTAGCCCTCGATGGAGACACACGGCCGCACGTTTGCATAAAGGTCAAATGTCTTCCGCAGCAATAAATTCATAGATGGGTGGCCAGCTGCTATTGGGGTCTTTAAAGGGCCTGTAATAAAGAAGGGAACCCACAGGACAACAGGTACAGTCCAGGGGTTTTCTTCCTTTTTTTAGGATTTTGTTTCTAAGTAACCTCCCCATGGAACATGGCACCCAGACCCACAACCCCGAGATCAAGGGTTGCACACTCCTTGAACCAAGCCAGCCGGATGCCCCTTCTTTATAAAGACAAGTACTTGAAATTCCAATTTTGCTTTGTTTCACTTTTCTATCGCAGCTTAGCTAGGGTCCTTCCTTCGGATGAGAAGTAGCTGTGTGGTCTGACGTGAGTGGCCACAAACAAAGGGACACTTTTACAATGACCAAGGGTCACCTGCTAACTCACCCAGGCCACTCCGGAGACGGCATCTGTCTCTAGCTTTACCCTCTGATTCCAATGAAGGAAGAGATCTCCACGGAAGCTTTCCAGAACATTACTGCACACCCTCTGGTAGAGGACCAGGCTGGACAGTGTCTGAACCTTACCAGCATCCAGGAGGGGACACTCCTGCTGTCCGTTAAAAGTGGGTGGAGGGGCGCCTGGGTGGCCCAGTCAGTTAAGCATCCGACTTTGGCTCAGGTCATGATCTCACGGTTCGTGGGTTCGGGCCCCGCGTCGGGCTCTGTGCTGACAGCTCAGAGCCTGGAGCCTGTTTCAGATTCTGTGTCTCCCTCTCTCTCTGACCCTCCCCTGCTCACGCTGTCTCTGTCTCTGTCTCTCTCTCTCAGAAATGAATAAAACATTAAAAAAAAAAAGTGGGTGGAAAAAACCGTGACCAAGAGTAAGAAACTTGCCAGAGCCTCCCAGCGGTCAGTGGCAAACAAGAGACGTGAACTTGGACCTGTCTGGACTGAAAGCCTGGGCTGAATGGGAGTCTGGTTTCAAAACGTGCCCGTGTTTTGAATCATGACCTGAAGCACGTATTGCTTGGAAGAACACTGAAAACATGAAAAGTATGCACAAGATAAATCTTTCCTCTGACACTGGCCAGGAACACCTTTGTGTTTTTACCGGGGAAAAATACGTCCCCACATGAAAACCACAGCATGTCACCACCACAAGTGAGATGCTTCGTGTGGTGAGCGCAACATAACGTGCGGACAAGGCGAGTCCCTACGCTGCACGCCTGAAACTAGGATCACGTTGCGTGGCGGCTGTGCTCCAATAAAAAATTTTGAAAAAGGAAGTAAGCGAGCTGCTCACAGGCTGGCTTTTCCCGAACAGTCAGGCCGTGCTTCGCCTCCACGCACAGCCCTGGACGACAAGCCCACGGCCCCCATCGGGTCCACTACCTTTCAAGCCCATCTTGTTCTTGTCCATGGACTCTTTGGCCTCAGGAGGGATCATCCACTTTCCTCCGGGTCCTTGGATGGCGGTGACGTTGCGCTCCTCCCACTGAATGGGCGCCTGACGCAGGGGCACAGAGCACAGTGAGCTGCGAGTGAGACTCACACGCACACTACGGTTACAAGCTGCTTCACCTGTGGGGGCAGCTGGTGGAAACACACAATTAAGGTCCAGAAAGTTCCTGGCATGCGGGAGATGTCGTTCTCCGCGCTGCCCTGTACAGTCCGCACCTCGCAGCCACCTGCCCGCTTATTTTTTTCACAGCTCTTGATGTGGCTAAAATTAGAGTATCACAAGGAGCAGAGAAACGTCTGCAGAAACATGACAGGGTCCTGGCACGTGGGTGAACCTAGCAATCCTGTGCTGAGTGAAGGAAGCCAGTCACAGAGGCCTGCACAAGAGCTATGCCTGCCAAGTTCCAGAAGAGGCGCACACAGCGACAGAGAGTAGCTGGGCAGCTGCCTGGGGCTGGNAGTGACCCTAGGGTTTCTTTCTGGGTAGTGACAGTGTTTGTTCTAAAATTAGACTGTGGTGGCAGCTTCACAGCCCTGTGCGTGTGCCATGACACTGGCTCGGCCTGCACGCTGCAAGAGGGGGGCGGGGTCGTGCAGTACGCCACCTGGGTCTCAGTAAGGCCATTAGAAAAGCCCCCAATACACTGTGTAACCTGTGTGGGCACGAGCCAGCGCCCCCTCCTTTGCGGCCACACCCTCCACGGTACGTGTGACCGGGTCCTTGTCTGCGAGGCGCTCACAGCTGGGAGCGGCAGTCTCCATTCCCTGGGGACTCCGCCACCAGGTGAGCCCATCTCCTGTGCGGGAGGGGGGCTCTGGGAAGCAGTCAGAGTCGGACAGTTCACAGCTGCCCCGTCCCATCTGCCAGCTGCCAGTACCCCAACCTCCACCGACTTCCCCTGCAGGTGACGCACCTGGCAGCTGTAACTGCCATAATGGAGCACCACGTCACAGCCCAACGTCCCCGTATTCCCCCGAACAAAAGCATTTTAAAGTATCTACCTGCGCGGAAGGCTGGGCTGTTAGAATAATCGCACCTCATACTGGATGACCCCACATCAGAAATTTGTTTTAATCTTTCAAAATCTCCTACACAGTTTCTTGAAATATCCTTTCTATTCTTCTTGNCCGAGCAGCCGGCGTGAGCTCGCGGGACACAGTGCGGCGTCAGGGGCGTGGCCATGGCCACACGCTTCCACGCCACACCAATGGAACGGTTTATCCTGACTGTGGACTCCAGCTCGCTAAGACGAGTCTCCTGCAACTGTCACTACAGGTATCTTGAAGCGCACTTACTTTGGCTGCATCAAAGATCTTCATCACCGCAGCTGAGATCTCGGGCCCGATACCGTCCCCTGGAATTAAGGTTACTGTCTGAACCTGAATGTAAGAATCACCAAAGAACACAGTAAGAACCAGTTTTTGACAGTTTGGAAAAGAATATCACTGACAAAGAGATGTTTATGCAGGGGGGGCTGCCCTCAAGACACAAGGGCCTTCAGAAAACAGGCGTGTTCCTAAGGGCTCACCACAACGGAGGCAAGAATCAAGAGACTCAATTCTACTCTTTACCTGAGTTCAGAGGCTCTAAACAAACTCAAGTGATGCTCTTTAGAGAAAACAAAAATACACCACAGAGTAGACTTCCTAATTCATTTTTTTTTTCAGACAAACTACAAAGAGTCCAATCAATTCAAGTCTGTGAAAGCAGAGAGAGCAAAAATTCCAGCAATGTTCTCTCGCTGAATCCAGAGGGTTTCTCATGAAGCCGCTTTCCTCTCCACTGGGATCCTGGAAAGTTAACTTTCTCACACAATTCGCTCAGTCTTAAAAATACTTCAGACACGTTTCCAGAACACTGCTGAGGTCTGTTTTGGAACTCAGAGAAAATCGGACTTCCAGTCACAAGGCGATCTCTGCTTTTCTGAGTTCCTCTGTGGAACCGGCTCCTTGATGAAAAATGTCATCTAAATGAGCTCAGGAAAGTTTACTTGTCACCTGTAAGAACAGCACACGTGCTCCTACCTGCAAAGCCTGAGTTAGACGTAGAAGGACAAGTGTATTAATAATGTGACCCCAATGGTTTTTTTCAAAGGCTTCAAACAATCAAGCCAGTATTTCAAACATAGAAATAAAAATGTATAAAGGGAAATGACGACAGAGTTCAGTGAGTGAAGGTAATACTCAGACCCTCTCCCCATTTGGAGACCACGCCTGTCAGTATGCGGGGACTTTCTCTGACCTGGAAGTCTGGCCCCGACAGTGGTCCCCGGGCTGCTACACTTTTTTAAAATCACTGATTCAAGTCTCCCTGCGCTTTTGCCTTCCACTGAAACTCACTGAGCAAATTCAGACAATTTCTGAATTTTTCTGTATTACTGAAGAAATCTTCTTAAAATTTAGTTCCTCTTCTTATTTCTTTCAAATATAACCCCCTCCCGAGCAGGCTAATCTTTTTAAAACACGGATAGCCTGAAAACTGACTCATAGCAGCAAGCAATGATCTTCTCACTAGCTTTCACAATATGTGGGAAATGCCAGCGTGGCTGTCCGTGAGCTAGGAGTGCAGGCCGCGTTCTGTGTCTTTGGTACACGCCGAGCCAAAAGAACCTTCTGGCTTCTCCTTCCTGTTCTCCCAACATGTAACAGTAAGTTTCATCAGGCCACCAGGAGAGTCTACATTTCTTCGACAGAACAGAGAGTGACTGGAGCGAAAAGGTACGAGGGTCTAATAAACCCCTCACAGAATAAGACGTGATTTGGGAGTATAGGAATTGTGAAATCCAAATCAGATTCTCTACGAAGGGGGTAAAATAAAAACAAATGGGAAGTCACTGACCCACAGTCTTAGAAGGCTCTAAAAATGTGGTATCAGCTTTTAAAGCACAGAGTTCTAATGCCGGGAATTCTAAAAGCAGCAGATTTTTTTTTTTTTTTTAATTTCTAAGAGAGAGAGAGAGAGAGACAGTGTGAGCAAGGGAGAGTCAGAGAGAGTGGGAGACACAGACTCTGAAATAGGCTCCAGGCTCTGAGCTGGCAGTCAGCACAGAGCCCGATGCGGGGCTCGAACCCACGAACCGTGAGATCATGACCTAAGCGAAAGTCCGACGCTTAACCGACTAAGCCACCCAGGCGCCCCTAAGAGCAGCAGATTTAACGAGAAGTAGATGATCCACTAACAGGATAGTCCCCAAGGCTGCGCAGGGAGTGTGAGCACCCGGGGCTCAGAGGTGCGTGAGGCGCTCCTGATTAGTGGCTCATCTACTTTTTCAGGGAAGCTCACAAAATAAAAATGCAAAGCAGGTTTTGAAGCTTCTCAACAATTTTCTCTCAGTTTTGAAAAAAACTGTCTTACAAAAATGAGATTGTGAAATAAAGTAACAGGCTCAAGGGTAATTTCAATTTTTAACGAGACTCCTTTAAGATATTAACGTCAGGCTTACGTAGCCAGCTGTGATATAATTCTTTTAAATGTGCAGGTGGCCTGATGCTTTATGTGTGTGAGCCAGCAATTTAAATATCCAGTATAAGTATGGCAAATTTTCCCTAATTTGAAATAAACAGAGATAAGATACTATACAATGAATGTGTTAGAGCATCTTTCTTGAGAAACTTCTAAAAGGAAAAAATAAAAGATGTAATTATACTCACACCACCAGCCAAGCCTCTGGTCACCTGTTTTGGGTAGTGGAACGCCCCCAGCAGCCGAGAGACCTACATCAACATCAAAGAGAAATGTCATGCACAGAATTAAACCTCTCAGAGCCAGAGGTGGAGACCAGGACATTTCGGACGCTGACAATGTTACAAGTTTGCACACAGATATTCAGGAACTTCTGAGGAATATTATTCTCATGTATTAGCTCAATACGACAAGCTACATCAGATCTGAAAACCTAAACATTCAGTTTATCTTTGCTTTGAAAATTTAACTGCTGTATACTTTTAAAGGTGATTTGATGAATGTGAGTTGTCAAAAAATGTTCAAGGTGGAAGGAAACTGTACCTTTTTAGCTCAAACACTGGATTTTTCTCAGATGATCTGGAAGGTTTCATGTCAACATTCTTGGCCACTGGTTCAAGTTCAGGGTAACACATACTCTAAGAAATCCATCACTAATTTTAGAGCTGGAAGGGTCTTTAAAAATTCCAGAGCCCACTCACTCATCATACAGGTGGACACACTGGTGCCTAAAGGGTCAGGATGTGCCTAAGGCCACAGAGTGACCACAGAGACCAGAATTCAGGCCTCCTGACTCCTAGTCCAGTGCTCCTTCCATCACACATTACACCTGTTTTTCTCCATGAATACTTAGTACGTACACTTTATAATAACAAAAACTACCACGGTTCATTTAATGCCATTTGATACTTGTATCATACAAAATGAAAATTTTTAATAAATTACTTATTTTTTCTCATAATATAGGTAACACGGTCATTATTGTTAACTGCCGGGAAAGGGAGACCAAAAAAAGTCACCTACTAATCCCACTAGCCCAAGAGGCTACCGCTGGCATACCATTTTCCACTTAACACTATTAGACACTAGAAATAGAAACTTTAAAAGGTCATTTTGAACTTTAATAACTCGGGCGTTGAAAACTGGTACAAAGTGATAATAAACAGAATATAATCAAAGAAATTGAGTACATCAACCAAAGGTACGAAAAGCCATTAGAAGTTATAAAGGTAACTCTTTTTCATGCTGGATACACAAGCAAAGACACATTTGTTACATCCCGTCTTCCCTTTTGGGGACAGTTCTCATAAGGCCCGACCCTTTGCTGTAACAGTGGCATCTACTAACGAGCCACCAACCAACAGCCAAGAAGGTATGAATGAGCTGTATTCTGTCACCTGGTGTCTACCATCATCTGCCTGCACTGAAAAGACAAAACAGGGCCAGACCCAGAAGGACACTCTGCCAAAACCACTGGCAGACCCTTAACCTGGAACGTGACTCACCCATGGACAGACGGCTACTGGGAAACAGATTTGCCTGAGAGCTTCCCCCACCCCCACCCTGCCCCAGAAAGAGGGGGCAGACAGCCACACAGAACAGGCCCACGTGTCTGGGACCAAAGACCCAACCAAAAAGTGATCTCAGGGGTAAAGCCACAAGCACCTTGGGACCCCCAGGGCCTAGGGCAGCTCACAGTAGGTGTCAATGAATACCTTTTGGAAAAACCAAAGCCAGCCTCAATCACTTCTCTGTCTGACAATCTCTCACCCTGCAAACGCCTTTAATACTTGCCGTCATTTTCGCCACCAGTCCTGTCGGTGGCTGTCATCTGTCCAACATGATCTTAGAATAAGGCGGGATACGTCTAAGTCATTAAAATGACCCAGAACTTTAAGCAAGATTTTTTGGAACACAGACTGTCTTATATTTTACAATCTACTTGTACATACTTTAATTTATTTCTGCAAAACCTAGAGACATAGGTATCTTTTTTCTTTGCAGATAAGAAGACTGGGGCGGGGCTCACAGAACCTCCGCTTAACCTTGGACTTCGGGTCCTGGGCCTTCTTCATCCACAGCTCCTCACCTCCTCTGTCACCTTCCTCCCCAACTTAAAGACAGATAAACACAGTGTGGGATGTATGCCAGGTACTGTCTCAATAATGGCTTGTTGTAATCATAGCATTTTAGAACCAGAAAGGTCTTCAGAAACCTGATATTTTCTCCAAATAGAGCTTTTTATTTATTTATTTATTTTTTTAGGAAAAAAGCAATTTAAGCTGCAGATCACTTTTTTCAAACAAAACTTTAAAGGGAACCCCAGAAGAGGAACCGCTCTGATTGAAGCTCCCACTGCCTTGGCGCCTCCAACATCCTGGGGCGTTGGTCTCTGAGGCACCTGCTGCTCCAACCCCCACGGGGAGAGTAGGGCCCCACAGAGGTCAAAGGCCACATGGGGAGTCCATGTCAGAGGGGAACTTCATCCTCTATCCCACAACCCACGCTTTCTGAAGACCCACTGCACCCACAGTCCAGGCAAAGCACACTTACCAGCCTGTCCCCCACCAACTGGGCTACTTAGTCTACCATCTGAAGGCGTACTGAACCCGCCAAACATGAATCAGGTGTTAAGTGGGGCAACAGGGACATGGGAGCCACTCCACCTTCAGGAGCAAGCGTGGCCTAACTAACAGTCACCGTCCACACAAGCCCAGGTCTGAAGAGGGTAACCAAGCAGAACCGCGTCGCTGACGCCCCCGAATCGAGCGCGAGCTAGGAGAGCTTCCTATTTGTGTGTTCCCTCGCTAGCACCGGGTGCTTTCACGTTATTTGATTTAACCCCCAACAATTGAGAGCAAGCATAGGTGTTTCACGGACGGGCACCTATATAATAAGCCCAGAGATGCTAAGCAATTTGCTCAGGGTCATACAGCCCATCAGCAGCATGGTCCGGATTCAAACCTAAGACTCCCGGGCAGGCGTACGGGAGCGACGGAGCGAGACCCCTGGCACCGCCCGCAGCTTCGCCACCGACTCCCCTCGTGACCTTGAGCCGCACCATCTGCAGACGCAGGCTGGCTCCGCCGGGAACCAGCGAACTGCGGGGGCATCTGAAGCCGCTCCGGCTCCGGCCCCGAGCTGTCAAGGGCACCGCAGCTCTCCAGGTCGCAGCTTTCTCCCCAACACCAGGAGTGGGGGGCTCAGATGGGGACGCCCGCGTGCGGNAGCCGTGCGGTCCGGCCCGGGCCCCGCCCCCTGGTGACCACGCCCCCTCTCGGTCCACGCCCCGCCCCCCGGATTTTTCCCTGGCCAATCGCCTGGCTCCCCTCGCAGTGACGCGCGGAGGCCCGACCCGGAAGCCACCGGCGCGCGTCTCCAGGAAGGCCCCGCCCTCTCCTTGCGGCTGCCGGTGTCGGAATCCCCTGTGGGCTACGCGCCCCCGAGTCCCCGCGTCCGGGTGTGAGTGGGCGGCGGGCTCCCTGCCGCCGGCGCCTCCCCCAGACTCGCGGGCTTAGGCTACGGCTTCTCTCGCGGAGTTTGCGGTCTTGTGCAGGTAGGCGGACGGCTCGCTCGTTCCACAAACGCCTGTCGTGTGCCAGCTTCATGGACGTGTAAGTCACGGACCGTGAAACCCGCCGGGTGAGGCCAGCGGTCTGTGGTGAGCGCGCCCGCCCGCGCTCCGGGCCCCGCGGGGGCGAGGCGAACCCGGGGGCCCAGCTCCAGCCCACCTGGCCGCAGCAGGCCCCTTCTGGCCGCCCTCGCCCCACCCCGCGGGGGCCCCGACCCGGCGACTTACACGGGGCCTCCCCTCCCCGCCCTGCCAGGTCCGCCCGCCCGGAAAGGTGATGAATCGGAGGAGGGGCGGGGATGACGCCGAAGGCCTGGGGATAGAACAGGAACCTGCAGCTCCGCCTGTGGCCTGGTCGGGGCGAGGGGTCTCAGCAGCCTCCCGCGGGCCTGGCCGTCCTGCCTCCCCCACAGTCAGGCCTCGGGCACGGCGGCATCGGGGACCACCCTGGCTCCCCAGCCCCCGGCNTCCACCCACACCCCCCGCCACTCCCAGCCCCTCTGTCCTGGGGCACCAGCCAAGGACTGCTGGCCGCCCCCGCATGCTGCCCCCCGCGCTCCTGCCACTCCGGCGGCCCCCGTTTCCACCTGCTGAAATTCCAGCTCCTTGTTAAGACAGCCAGGATGTCCGTTCCCTTGGGAAGCACCCACCACCTGCCCAGCGATCCCGCTCCCT
>NW_027531904.1:11506328-11507370 GCF_008692635.1 Crocuta crocuta | reverse complement strand
CCCGGGCCCCCCCCCCCCCAGCATTTGGTTCCCCACACAGGGGACCTATGGCATTCTCTCCTGCTGTGTGTCGTGAGATCCCCCTCAAGCCCAGAGAGGCTCTCTCATGTCTTTGCTTCTGGAACAGAAACCAGCAAATCCAGAGCACTTGCTGCTCAGCGACTTTAAGACAAAGATTGGATGACTCTCTCCAGTCCCTACTCAATCTTCACATCAACCCCATGAGGACACCAGGGTCCAGCAAGTGGCAGTGATGCCGGCATGACACCGGGACACCTGATTGCCGAGACAGTTCTCCTAACCGCTGAGTTTCTCCAGGGGCCGCCCAGCCCCCACGGGCTTCCCAGGACAAGGCCCATCAGGTGCATGGTGAGGACACGGAATGAACACACTCCAGGCCTGCCCCCCAGGTCTAGGAGGGAGAGACACAAATTCAGTGACAGGTGCTTGAAGGGGTTTGGACAGGGTGAGGCCGGCTGGGGAAGACTGTCTGGGAGACGGTATCTACGGCAGTCCTTGAGGAGGTAGGAGGGCAGCAGCCCGAGCTGGGTCCCGACGGACTGGTGCCGGCAAAGACTTGGAGGCAGGAAAGCGTCGGGTTCTCAGGACTGAAATGGACCTCAGTTTCCCAGTGCAGCCCCCACGATGCGGTGCTCCCTGCCTCCCAAGCCGCTGGAGGGACATCGGGGAGACAAAAAGCTCCCTCAGCACCATCTGGGGGCTGTTGCCTAGATGGGCCCACACGCTCCAGAACCACTCATGGACGTTCTGGACTCCCTCCAACATGCAGGCCAGTCTCCCCTGGACAAGCCCCTTTGTCCTGTGCTGGCACTTAGGAGCGTCCAGAGGTGCCATCGGCAAGGCGCGTTGGGACCAAGGTATGCTGGCCACTCAGGAGAAGGATCTGGAAGGTGTGCCCTTGTTTGTGACTACAGCACTGCCCGTCCAGAGGTGCTGTACTCTAGAAAATGGTTTTAATGAGAGACTCTTGAATGCTGAGAACAAACTGAGGACTCATGGATGTGGGGGGAGGGGGGATGGG
>NW_027531904.1:11480652-11506089 GCF_008692635.1 Crocuta crocuta | reverse complement strand
AGGGGGGAGGGGGGCACGGAGGAGGGCACTTGTGGGGATGAGCACTGGGTGTTATGTGGAAACCAACTTGACAATAAACTATTTGTAAAAAAGAAAATGGTTTTAATCAGGATGGCAGCTTTTAAATTAATAAATCAGCAAAATACGTTATGTTTATTCACATGCCAAATGCTTCTTTTTACTTTTCTACAAAAGGGACACAAATTTATTCCAATAGACTTTCCCTAATTTATTTTCCTAAGTATTAGAACTTTAGTAAATAAATGGGCAAGGGACCTGAACAATCCGTCCACAGCCAAAGAAGCACCAATAAAGAAATTTTTAACCAACCTTAGCCATAATCAAGGGCATGCAAAATCTCTAAGAGTTAGAAACTTCTTTAGCCCTTTTACTAGAAAGTATGGATGAAATGCTGATGTCCCCTGCGGCCTAGTTGGCGGCGGGACGGCTGCACTGGGGGTCCCGGCCGGCCTCCCGAGTTCTGCGCTGCCACAGCCTTTCTGGAAAGGGCTCGGTGTGTCTTCACCTTTCACCTCGTATGAAAATCCATTCCTGAGAACTAATCCCTGGAAAAGCCCACGAAGACAAAGCCACCGGCACAGGGATGCTCACTGCACAGTTGTCTCTAATGTTAGTAACTGAAAGAAAAGCCGTCTTACCGACTAACGAGGGAACGGTCGCCGTTTAGGGTATAGAGTCGAATGCAGCCCCACGCAGCCCTAGAAGTGGTCCTTGTGAAGACTCTTTGGTGTCTTGGTAATTCTTTACAGCTCAGTGTTCAGAAAAAATAACATGGAAATCCAGCGTGTCTTCTCTGCTCTGCCGTCCCCTCTTCCTACGCGTGTGCGAAGGCCGGTGGGACCGACTCCCTCAGTCTTCCTCTCCATGAAACGCAACCCCCGTCTCCCATTGCCCGGATCAGAAGACTTGCGGGTCAGCTCGGTTTTTCTGGGGTGGAGCTAGAGTCCGATGGTCCCCCTTCCCGGGCCGAGGCCAGTCCTGTCCAGGCAGGACGAGTGCAGCAGCCTGCCCACGGGCCGTCCCGCTTCCCCCGGCCCCTCACGGTCCCCCTGCCTTAGGGATCCTGTTAAAGCGTAAGACAGACACCCCGCCCTCTGCTCAGAATAGCCAGCGACGTCTGTCCCTTGGCTAAAAGCCAGCACTCTGACCCCGGTGCCCAAGGCCCTGAGTAGTCTGGGCTTGCTCCCCGCCCCCGTCTCCCGGGCGTGCGGGTTTTCCCCACAACACGCATCCCTCTGTGGCACCAGCTGGTGTCCTACCACTTCACTCAATTCTGACGCCATCTTTCCGGAGACTGTCACATCCTGCGGGCCAAGGGTTCCGTCCTGTCAGACTGTCCCCACGACAGCACCGGGTGCGGGTCCGGGCAGTCCCTCGTGCCTCTGGCAGTCACCGTCGGAGCTCAGGGAGACACTTTGAGCAGCTGACTAAGGGCTGTCCCGAAGGTGCAGTGAACAGCCAGGTGCAGAGACAGAGGGCGGGGTCTGGGAGGGTCCCAGCTGCAGGAGCTTCTGTCTGTGGACTTGGGTGTGTCACCTCCGGCCCACGGCGTGTTCACCAACCCGGAAGTGCTCTGAACCTCATCCTTGTGGGACCTTTACGGAGGCTTCATCCCGTAGGCATGGTCAGCTTCTATTTCCAGCTTCTCTCTTAAGAGGATGAGAAGGGGGGATGAAAACTCCAAACTTCTGATCACGGCTGGATTTTTCTCTCGACCAGACCCCCTCCAGGAGCCCACCCAGGGTCGCCTCATTAGAACAAAAGACACTCCTATCCCTCACAGAGTTACAAAGGCTTCAGGGCCCTGTGTCAGAAACCAGGATCAAAGCTGTTATATGGTCTTTAAACATTTCAATTTAAATAGTGTGGTGTATATGTGAGTGTTAGTGGTTTGAACCCACTAACGGGCTGGGAAACGACAGGCCATGGCGAGCTCTGGCCCACCACCTCCTCTTGGACAGCTAAGAAGTGCCTTCACGCTTACACTTTGAAATGGCTCATAAAAATCAAAGAACAATTCTTTGTGAGACTTCGCGGATATAAATTGGAGCCGCAGTGCTGCTAAGTAACGTCTTGCTGGAAAGCAGCCAAGTCAACGTATCTGGTGACCTCATCCCCAGCAGATGGAAGTAGATGTCCCAGAGGCCATGCCTGTGGGGCCGGCAAAGCCTGAACTCTTTCCCATCTGGCCCAGACAGAAAAGGCTTGCTGGGCTATCCAGCAATGACGTGCAAACATTTTAGTCCTAAGACTGTTTCTCTTAAAATTTGAGGACCCGGGGCGCCTGGGTGGCTTAGTCGGTTGAGCGTCCGACTTTCGCTTAGGTCATGATCTCGCGGTTCGTGGGTTCGAGCCCCGCGTCGGACTCTGTGCTGCCTGCCAGCTCAGAGCCTGGAGCCTGTTTCAGTCTGTGACTCCCTCTCTCTCTGACCCTCCCCTGCTCACGCTGTCTCTCTCTCTCTCTCTCTCTCTCCTGGAAATAAATAAAACATTAAAAAAAAAAAAATTTTTTTAAAAATTTGAGGACCCTAACTTTGTTAATACAGATTATTAATATTGATCGTATTAGAAGTTAAAATTACACATGACCCCAACAGCTGTTTTAAAAATGTTTTAAATAATTGTAACAATAAACCTGCTATGTGTTAGCTTAGCTCACACATTTTTATGAAAAATAATATTCTCAAAGACAATAAACATTGAGAAGAGTGGCGTTATTTCACGTGTTTGCAAATGTCTTTAATGCCCGGCTTAATTTAGTGGAAGGCAGCTGGCTTCTCGTGTCTGCTGCTTCATGCGGCCTGCTGAAGCTTCTGGAGAATTCCAGAATTCTCGTGTCTGCTGCTTCGTGTAGCTTCTGGAGAATTCCGCCATGCACTTGTGAGAAGATGAGAGTGAAAACAGCAAATGATGTTTTACGTTGTGGGAAGAATAACGATGACCTCAGCCCCTCTGCAAAGGTCCAGGGGACTGTGCTTGGCCGAGTAGAGGCAGCCGGACTTTCCCAGAAGCCCACACTCCAAGGCTCGTTCTCAATGCATCCGAGGTACTAAAGCCATCCCAGCGGCAGAGGATCCGCTCATTAGCAAAATGGGTGGGCAAAGCGACTGTCCTTGCTCAGACAGCAGGGCTCCAGGCATGGAAGGTGCCACCCACGGGCCTCTACTCTCGGACAGAGCACGAGGCTCGACGGACTCTGGTCCCAGCAGGCCGTCTGGCCTCTGGGTCAGGCTGCTGAGTGAGGACACAGCGACCTGATCCCAAGTTGAAGGTTGTGTGAACCTTGATCTTTGAATATTGTCGCTTCTGCTTTGGACTGTTTCTCAGCACCTGTTAGGACACCTAACCACTCTGGTCACCACGCAGGTCACATAGCCACTGAGGACCCTGCTGACAGGTGACGGTCCGTGGCGCAGGACTCCGCCTGAGACGTCTTGCGTTGCCTCAGCCGCCCCGCTCCGCTCCAACCACGAAGCTCTGCTGTCTGCCGCTCACCGCTGGAGCTGACTCACATCCACGGCAAGACTGGGTCCAGTCCTGAGTGCCCTGCCCTGGTCACCTCCTGACAGACACCGCAGTGACCCCAGAGAGGCGAGGGGGCGGGGGCCACAGAGATGGGGATGCAGCACTCCAGGCAGGGGCTCTGGCTAGAGCAGGCCGTGCTGAGGGGTGAGTGTGGGGAGGGAGAACAGGGTCACAGATGTCCCGGAGGATTTTAAAGGCATCTGAAAGGACAGTTTGCAGGGGAGGCTGACCCATCTTTGCTCAACAACAGGAAGTCACCATCAGGTTGGCCCCATTCTCCGCCAGGAGCCTGGCACATCCAGAACGGGAGGGTCCAAAACAGGCCCACAGGGGCCATTCAGGGGCCATTCAGGGACAAAGTGGGCTCACCTCATTTGCTGAGCGCTAAAGGGCTTCATCACTTGATCCTCCAGCCGGAGAAGCTTCTCTAAGTCAGAATATTTGGGGAGTTACTTGATTCAGTGTGTGAACAGGCACAGGAAATGTATTCTTTTAAAGAACGTTGATTCAGTATTTACCAAGACTTTGTCCTAGACCCTGGGGATAGAGCCAAATAAGGTGTGGTGTGGCCGTCCTGAACCCTAGTGTTTGAGGGGAAATAGCACCTACTCCCCAAAAAAGAGACAGTCCCAGGCTGTGTATGCATCCATCCCAAATTAGTAAGATCTGTGTGCAAAATGCTGGCGAGACGGGAAGACAAGAAGACAAACTGCCCAGTGCTAGGACCGAGTCAGATTAAGTCGGCAGTTGCAGGCAAGTTGTGTATGAGATTGAGGCAGACCCAGTATGCGTGCCCAGAACATGAATAGCAGCTTGGGAGAGGCCAGGAGGCCAGGTGCTCTGTGCGCGGAGGCGAGACTTCTGGGAGCAATGAGGCTTGAATCGCCACAAAGACAGAGAAGTCTCAGAGCAGCCGAGTAGTGGCAGCGCACCCCAAGGGGGACCCCGAGGTGGGACAGCGCACCCCAAGGGGGACCCCGAGGTGGGACAGCGCACCCCTGGGGGACCCCGAGGTGGGACAGCGCACCCCAAGGGGGCCCCCGAGGTGGGACAGCGCACCCCTGGGGGGACCCCGAGGTGGGACAGCGCACCCCAAGGGGGACCCCGAGGTGGGACAGCACACCCCAGGGGCCCCCGAGGTGGGACAGCGCACCCCAGGGAGCCCTGAGGTGGGACAGCGCACCCCAGGGAGCCCTGAGGTGGGACAGCGCACTCCAGGGGGACCCCCAGAAGGTGGGGCAGCAAAGGCCTGGCCTGCAGGAGGCGTCTTCACTGTAGAAGACATTCTGCCCAGCCTTGGGCGTCTCCATCATAGAGATCCCCTCAGACTCCAAGTCGTAGAAGAACTGCTTGCAGACCAAGGACATTTCATCACAAGGAATAGCAGCTGGTGCAGGAGGGAAGAGGGATAGAGATTCATGTTTTATTGTAGAAGATCACTCCTCGGGCTTTGATCCCTCCCGTTTTCCTTCCAACTTTTAAAATAAACTTTATGGAGTGAGCAAGAAATGAAAAACGCTAACGTTTAATGAATGGAAAGCACCAGGCGCCACCCTGGGACCCTCCCCTCCCTCTCGTGTCGTGTCATTTACAAGAAGCAGCAGAGTAGGCGTCAGGCTCCTGGAAGCAGCGGTAACCCCGTGTTCCTGTCTCAGTGTAATCAAGACTGCAGTCCAGCTCTTCTCGGAGACTGTTTCTTCATCTGTGAAATGGGTAATAAGGCCAACTCGACAGACCTGAGAGGCGTCATGGAATAATCATATTTGGTAGTGTGAAGCATCCAGCACAGTCTTGGGCACGGGGTAGGTAATCAGTGTTTGACACTTCTCCGTCTGTCCACCCCCTTCAAACAAACACACCGCACATCTGGGACCACACCCCACATCTGGAAGCAGTGGAGACACATGATTTGGAATCAGAGAGGGAGGCTAGCGCTTTGTGTTGCCCCTTCCTCGCTGGGTGGCTCTGGGCAGGTCACTCTGCCTCTCTGAGCCCAAGGTTTCTCAACTGTAACATGGAAATGTAACTCGCCTTCCTCACGGCACTGCTGTAATAGTTTAGGACAGAGGGCCTCCTTTAGGGCAATGGCAGTAGTGATCACAAAGGTTTTAAGGGAATTTCCTTCACAGGAGTGTGAAGACGGAATCACAGAACTGAAAACAGTCCTCTTCACAGAGTTTCCGGCTTCTCTGCATGGAGCATATGTCACAAAAATACGCAAGCGTGTTAGAGAATATACCCGGGCGGGATCTGAACCCAGAATTCCAGCCTACTCAAGGGCAGCGTGGAGTCAAAGATGACAGGAAGGAAACGTGTCATAGTGATTGTGTCGTCTAAGGGGGCTTCCGTCTCCCCAGCTCTCACAAGGGAGAAAAGGGAGGTACAGAGAAACTCCGAGAAAGGTGTCTCTGCTCTAAAATTCCACATTCTCTGAATTTCTGGTCACATAGCCTGCCTTCTTGCCCACGGCTGAGACCCCCATCACACGTGGTCAACAATCCCCTGGGCTTCTGAATTGCTTCCTGCCCTTCTGATCGCCTCTCCTGATGCTTCAGATTTGAGCAGGGCGGCTTGTCTGTTTAGCTGATGGCTGCTGTTCTCACCTGGAGGTGACACAATGTTGGGAAACCCCAAACAGGTGCCTCTGGTAAAAGGAAAACGTAAAAACACCTGGGAATATCTGCCAAACGGAACCCCTAACCTCCAGTGTGGTCAGGGCCAGCAGCACCAGCGACGCCTGGGATCTTGTTAGACCCCCACCTTCCTGGCCATCCTGGACAAACGAAGTCAGAAACTCTGGGGGCGGAGCCTCCCAAGTGCTTCTAGAAAGGAACCCTTTATTTTTAAAGCATAACATCCTGAGTTCACGGAAGTCAGGTGTGGAACAGCGGGCTGACTCACACTTCCCAGCTGTGGGACCTAGAGTGTTACTGAACCGCTCTCCGCTGTTTCCCCACCTATAAAATGCAGATAATACCAGTAGAATCAACTGTCCTGGGGTTAGAAATAGCACGTGTATGGGTGGGATCCCTGAAAGAACTTAGCAGTGACTCTATTTGTTGTGGTCTTTGGCATTTGCTTAAACGTCCCAGGTGAGGCGCCTGGATGGCTCAGTCGGTGGAAAAACCGACTCTTGATTTTGGCTCAGGCTATGATCACAGGATTGTGGGATGGAGCTTTGCGACCGTCTGCACTGAGCTTGGAGTCAGCTTGGGATTCTCTCTCTTCCTCTGCCCCTCTCTTCTGCTGGCTCGCGCGCGCGCCCTCTCACTCTAAAATTTTTTTAACTCCCAGAAAACTTCCTGGCCTTTGTCACACTTCTCTGGACACAGTAAGTCCTGTAAATCCTCTCCAGTCTCACGTGTGCAGCCAAAGATGCAAAGAAAGGCTAGTGAATCCTGTCCGCCTCCCTAAGGAACCCAGGGGGCCCGACATGTCCTCCAGCGCAGCGGCCTGAGCTCCGCTCACCTGCAAAGAAAGGCCAGCTCACCCCCATCCTTTGCAGCGGGGACCCAGCTCGCCCAGCCGAAGCCCTGGCTCCACCCATCCTAAGCCCTGGCTCCGCCCAGCCGAAGGTCCTGGCCCCGCCCCGCTGGGGTCCTGGCCCCGCCCCGCTGGGGTCCTGGCCCCGCCCCGCTGGGGGTCCTGGCCCCGCCCAACTGGAGGACCAGGCTTCTCCCGGCCCCAGTCCTGGCCCCGCCCAGCTGGGGGTCCTGGCCACGCCCAACCGGGGGTCCTGGTCCCGCCCAGCTGGAGAGCCCNAGGCCGCGGGCTGGGGCTCCTGGGCTCCGGCGCCCTGGCGACGGCGCGGCGGCCGCCATGGGCAACAAGCAGACCATCTTCACGGAGGAGCAGCTGGACAACTACCAGGTGAGCCGGCGCCCGCCCTCCCCTGCTTTTGGCCGCGTGCCGAGGCCCCCGCAGCCAGTTACCGGGTTCAGCCTCTGCCCCTGCCTTCAGCATGGAGTGTGACCTTGGGCTATGACTTGCAGCCTCAGTTTCCCCACCGCTGCGTCGAGAGCGCTTTCCTCAGGGCAGTTCTTTTCACCCCCGTTCAGCCTCCTTACTCTTGGGCCCCAGCCCGCCTCGAACCCTCCCGGGCCACCTGTCCCGGCGCTCACCGCGGCACGCAGCTGGTGGGTCATTAAACGTGGGCTGCAGGGAGGGTCTCCCATCCCAGGAAGCAGCCGAGGAGACGGAGTCTCTCCAGAGCAGAAATGGCGTGTGGTCCTGTCTGGACGGGGAGTGAGGTGTGTCAGCCCCCAAGTTCAGATTTAAGTTGGGGTCTCCACCTCTGGCCCCAGCATGGAAATAATTGGAGCAAGAAGGCAGGCGAGGTGCCTGTCCCCACAGTCCCCTCCAAGGTCCTGTAGTCCCCAGCAGCCACCTGCTAAGACCCTTCTAGCACCTGCTGCCTCCAGAGCCAGGAGACTGTCCAGAGGCGAGACCCCCGAAGCCCTCCCGCCCTGGGGAAACTTCTGTGGTTGCAGGATGCAGCCCAGCCCCCTGACCGGCTGGGGGCCTGGCAGCCTCCAGGGCTCCTTCCCTGGGACCCCTTCCCCGCCCCTCCTTCCTCCCCGTGCGCATGCTCTGGGACACCCCTTCAGATGTTCCCTCATCCTTCAAGGCCCACCTGGGACGCCTCTGCCTGACCCCCCCGGGCAGGGGGGGCCTGTGTGGAGTGTGCTGCGGGAGAGAGGAACACCGGCTGTGCCTCCGTAGCCGCCTGTTGCCTTCACGAATATTTCTTCTGGTCGTGGGCCTAAAGCGTGAGCCCTCTGAGGCCCCTTCCTCTCAGAAGCCCTGGCCAGCAGTAACGGTCATCAGCTCCACGGGAGGCTCTGAGAAGGACCAAGGTCCACACTCATGAAGCACCTGCTGCGTGCCAGGCACTGGAGCGGATGCCCTCCAGGATCCTCACAGTGGGGAGGATCATCAGCCCCATTTCACAGAAGAGTAGACAAAGGCCAAGGAGCCATTCAGTGCCCAGCACGGTCCAGGCTCAAACTGGAATTTGAATTCTTTAATCCAAGGCCTACTGCTTTTGTTTGGAGGCAGGGCTTGGGTGTGCTCTTTGTCCAAGAGAAGCCAACCTTGTGAGAGTGCGGCGCACCCCAGGGGAGGCCACTCGCCGCCAGTGGAGGGCCGGGAGGCAAGGGGAACTTTTGCTTTGCACGGTGCAGAGATAACGCAGTGCTGGAGCAGGCCTTTGAAAGGTAGGCCCCGCAGGCCAGAAAGAGGCCTTCCCGCTGGAATCCCGTGGATGAGGCCCGGGAGGTGGGCACAGGCGAGCAGGGGGACCGGGCTCGGAAGCGAAGCGGAGCCCCGCGGGGGTGGGGAGCCTGGGTCTGCGCTCACACCAGCCTAGCATCGGGTTACACTGGCAGCCAGTCCCAGTGTTGGGCTGTGACCCTCCTCCAGAGCGGGGCAGGGTGAGAGACTTGAGAGCTGACGGAAACCTGAGAGCCCCAGTCTCCCTCCCTCTGCTCTCCAGCCAGGCTCCCAGCTACCGCCCCCTCCCCAGTTCTCAGGTGCCAGTGAGCCCCAAGTTCAGGTTTCTTTCCAGACTCCTCTGCCCTCCAGGTCCATCTCCCAGACCCCTCAACCTGCAAAGCAGGGCTCCTGGCCTCCCTCAGAACCCACCACCGCTCCTCCGGCCGTTTGAGCCTCGCAGGCAGCCTGCGTTTTCAGGAAGAGGGAGCCCTGTAACTCACCTGGGGGTCCCCTCCTCTAGCTCCCCAACACAGGACAGCCGAAATCTGACTGTGAGACCCTGTTCTCTGCCAGCACTGCCAGAACCCTGAGAAGCCTTTACGGCACTGACCGTGCTCATCCCGCACGAGCTGCCTCCCTGGGGTGAGTTCCAGGCAAGGTCAGCAGAGAAAAAGCAGAATGTCAGTTGGTGAGCAGGCTCGGGCAGCTGCGTTGCAACGTCGCACACCTACAGACAGCGGCTGCCGCGCGGAGAAGCTCCGTTGAGGCCAGTCAGTGCCTCTTGTGGGACATCCCGCAGCCAGGGAGCCCGCGTGACGCTGTGGAGGGTTTATGCGGGAAGGCCGCTCCTCATCCCGGGGCGCTGTGTGGGCACCCGTGGCGCTGGGTGTGGAATGCACAGCAGGGGCAGGACAGGAGTGGCCAGTGGCCAGTGGCCGTGGCTGGACTCTACAGCCAGTGGACCGCAGTCAAGAAGCACACACCCCAGGTTGCAGTCAGCCCCCTGGGGCTGCGTGTGCAACTTAGAGCAGGCCATTCAACTTCACTGAACCTCAGTTTTCCCATCTATAGAGTGGGGAGATAATGCCTGCCAGGGATGAGGATTGAACAAAACCCAATAACCAGAGCCCCAAGGGCCAGGCCAGTGGTAATCATGGGCGGGGCGGGGTGTGGTTCTCAGCCCCGGCTGCACACTGCAGTGAGGCTCTGTACTCTGACGCCAGGCTCCGCCCCAGGGATTCTGCTTGGATCAGTCTGTCCCGCGGCGGCGGTGGTGGTCGTGGTGGTCATGGTGGTGGCGGTGGCGGTCGTGGCGGCGGTCGTGGTGGCAGTGGGAGAGTGGGGGAGACACAGGGCTCCAGCATCTCCCAGGTGATTCTGCCCCAGAGCTGAGGCCCTCACTTTAGCAACACCAGCATCGCTGGGGGTGGAGGATCCTGTAAAGATTCAGATCCCTGGGCCCCGCCCCCAGAATTTCGGGTGCAGTGAGTCTGGACTGGAGCCTGAGAACCTGCATTTCCGCTAAGTCCCCAGGCGATGCTGGTGTGGCTGCTCCCGGAACCACACCTTGAGGACCATCATGTAGAGAGAGTGGTTGTGATGAGAGACCAGCGTCCTGTGAGGAGTTTTTGCATCTTTCACTCTAGGGCCCTCGGGTCAGGACATAGGGCATAGGAGAAAGGAGAGGAGAAGGGAAGAGGGGAGGCCAGGGACACAGAGCTCACAGGCCAGGGCCCCTCCCTGTCCCTGGTTATGCCGACACCCCCACCAGGTGGGTTGGGAGGGGCCGCGGACGGTCTATTCCTGAAGACTCGGCTAGGCTGCCTTTGGGGCCTGCTCCGCGTGTCTGGGGCCTTCAGGGAATCAGTCCACACAGCCCCCACCTGTCCGAGTCTGAGACCGTGGGTTCTCTGCCCATGCGTGCTGAGGATGGGGACCAGAGGAGCTGTTGCCTAGAGCAGAGGCTGGCCCCCCAGGAGAAGTCCCGAGGGTCCAGGAAAGGGCAGGGCACGTGAGGGCCTTTAGTCTAACTCCTGGGTGGCAGACTGGGCTCCGCGGGGCCCGGAAGTGCCCACCAGCTCCCCCTTTCCAGCCCTCCCGCAGGCACCTCCTCTCTCTGGGCTTCCTGGGCGTGCAGTCCAGCAGCTCTGGTGCCAGTGGCTCCCGGTCTCACCCAGGGCAGGCCTGGCTGCGGCTGTGAGCCCATCAGAGCCGGCTCCGCTCAGCTCACTGCCCCGGGGGGTCCCGGCGCAACACGGGCAAAGGCGAAGGGGCCAGAGCAGGGATATGCACAGCAGCCCTTCACTGCTGGGGTCTTACTGCCTCCATACCTCCCACCGTGGCCTGGCAGCCACCTCCAGCAGGCAGGCCAGCCTGTGGACAGAGGACCCCGGAGACCAGCTTATAACTGGGCGACCTTAGGACCCGAGCGCTGCCCCCACCCTGAGGGCCCCAGCAGCCGCCACGCTTGCCTCCTTGCCTCCCGTCCTCCCCTCGCTTCCCCTCACCTGGCGCCCACCGCCTCCCCATGTGACCTCCCTGTTCCTGTGGCTTCAGATGCCACGTCGATGCTGGTGCTTCCCCAGCCTGTGTGCCCGGGACGCCCCAACTCTGCACCTGGGGCTCTGCCCGCAGCCGTTGGGACACTCCCGCATGCGAGGCGCACACCGCATGCCACGCGAGGCGGGGCACTGTTCTCGGGCTGCAGCGTGGGTGGCGCCCCCTGCAGCTGAGACCCTGCCGGCCTCTCCTCCTGGCTGCTCCCCCTTCCCCCCGCCGGGCCGCAGAGCAGGCCACAGGTCAGCAGCTCCGCCTCCGGCCTGTGCAGCCCGAACGTGCGCACCCCCGGGGGTGCCTCCCGGCCCCCACCCCAGGTCGCAGTTCGCTGGGCCGTGTTACAAGCTTCAGGAGGCAGCCTGTGGGCCAGCAGGAGGCGTCCGCCCCAGGCCGAGGCGCGTCCTGAGAGGTCCCGAGGGCAGGCGGCGCAGGGCCTGCAGCGGACTGTGTGTGTGTTTTCCCTTCATAGGACTGCACCTTCTTCAACAAGAAGGACATCCTCAAGTAAGTGTGGCTTCCCGATCGCCCACCGGAGCTCGGCCGCGGCCGGGGCCCTCGCTGAGCCGGCCGCACGGGCTGGCACTGAGCGGGGCCGAGCGCAGACTGCTGTGAGCTGGAGAGCTTCCCGCCCCGCCCGGCGCCCAGACCCTCCCGCCAGGAATCGAGTGTCTCCGTCCTGCGTGTCAGGCACATTTTCGTTTTATCCTCCCTGCGACCTCGTAACAGGAGAACCTGCTTTGCCGTGGTGGGGGGGGGGGGGGCTGGACACAGAGGCCCGGTCTTCAGGCCCCTTGCTGTCTGACCGTGTCCTGAGATCTGTGAGGCTCGGGGTTCCGCTAATGCCCTGTGGCTCCAGGTCTGATGTCCCCGTGTCCCCGGGAGGCCCAGAAGGCAAAGGCCCGGCCTGCAGGCCCCCAGCACCCCTGAGCCGCCCGCCCAGGGCCCTTCCCTTTCCAGGACAGCCCCTTTCTTTGGGACGGAGGAGGTGGGCTTCGGGGGAAGAGACGTAGGGGGTTTGGCAGCCTTAGAGCCCCAGGACCAGGCAGTGAGCACGACCCACAGGATGGCAGGCCCGGCCCCTCGGGGCTCACGGGCCCTGTGCCTGAGCTCCCAGGTGGCGCGAAAAGCCGGCAAGGTCACAGGACCACTTTCCGTGGAGGTTGATGGCGGGGGGGCTGGGGCTGGAGCCGCTTCCCGGGCGAGCTGTGCTTTGTCACGGTCCTGCCACTCCGCTCCCGCGGGCCGCGTCGCCCTGGCCTTCTCCTCTGCCCGGCTGCCCTCAGCCGGCCCCCGGGTCGACAGGGACACCCACTTCTCCACCTTGGAGAGACAGGGCGACGGGCAGAGCCCCGCTGTGGCACCAGCAGACCCGGGCCCCATTCCTGCTTCCTAGCTCAGCGGCCCCCGGCCAGCCGCAAGCCTCGTTTCTTCTGTAAAGTGGGGACGCTGACGCTGACCTCACAGCGCAGCTGACAGCTGGGAGCCCAGGGCGTGGTGTCTGCACAGCGAATTGGTCTGTGGCTTCTGTGACGTGTGGGGTGGGGTCCCTGTCTGGACGCGATGGCCTCAGAGCTATAACAGCAGCCGTGGTCGGTGGCGTCCTGGACGTGAACGCTCAATGAACCTCGCCACGTTCCTCTGCGCGTCCCCTCCCCACCCCCCACCCCCCGGAGAGAGCCGCTCTGGCCGCTCGTCTTCCAAGGCCTGTGGCTATTCCTGCCCTGGTGGCGGAAGCTGTCCTCGCTGCCTGGCCCCTTCACCTCTGGTGCCACTGCATTCCCGTACACCCCTCTGGAGCCGCCTCTGTGGTCGTCTGTGCCGTGAGCGCCCCCACCCGGGGGCCCCGGGGGCTCACGGCTCACGTGCTCGGCTCCCCCCGGAGTCACGGTCAGCCGGGCCTCAGGCTCCCCGTGCCTGTCATTGGGCACAGCACCTGGTAGCCACTAGTGAGCACTTGTAGACCGTGTGGGTGAAGGAGGAGCAGGCTTGGCTGTGAGAGAACATTCCAGGCTAGGAGCAGCGGGGCCAAGGACTTGGGCCTGCTTCACCTCACCCCTCCCTGCGGCGGTCTCGCCGACAGCAGCACGCTTGCCCATGGTGCGGGCGCCGGGCGCGAAGGCCAGGCCAGGCGCTAGACTAAACGCGGTAGGTCTTTGGCAGTGTCCCTTGCCCCCTGGCAAGTGAGGAGCCCCAGGCAGATGGGGTGCCCCATGGTCCTGGCCTGCCAGTTCTGAGCCCTGCAGCACCCCGGCCTCTGTAGCTTGACCCAGAGTCGAGGCCAGGCCTGGGGTCCACACACGGGTAGGACCCCTTCTGGCCACGTGGTGTCCCTTCCAGCCTGAACTGCCCCTGCTTCACTCAGGCGCTGCCACTGTGTTAACACTCACTGGGGACCCACGGGACCTGGCCCGGGGTGGTTGTGTCAGGACGGGTAGGGGACAGAGCACCTGCTGTGGGTCATTCCTCGTGTCTGCACTGTCGCCCTGCCCCCAGGCCCCTGTGTTCAGCGCCGCATGGGGCTGCTTGTGGTTTTGTGGCCCAGCCGTGCACCCTCAGCAAGGGTGGTGAGAGCAGGCAGCGTGTGGGGCCGTGGCCCCTGGAAGAGCCACGGCAGCTCCTTCGGTCTTGGCCCCTTCTCTTTTCTCCAGCCTTCTCTCTGGGCCCCAGCAAGGGCCAGTGGCACCTACCAGGGACTGACCACCCCGGCCAGGTGAGCCCTCTCCGCTGTTCACACCTCAGGTCGAGGCCGGGCAACTGAGGCCCAGAGCCCAGCACGGCAGTGCCCAGCAGGCTGCCCACAGAGCCAGGCCCCAGCCCTGCCGAGTGGCGGGGAGGAAACCCGAGTGCAGGGTGTCCTTTGCAGCAGCCCTGGGTCACAGATAAGCATCGAGGTCCGTGCCTCCCCCGCCCAGGTGGATCCAATTGCGCGGAGCACAGAGCGCTTCCAGCGTCGCGGAGCCCCCACCCCGCCCCCTTCCTCCCCACAGGCCGGAGGTGCTGCTGGGTCTGCCTGTGCCAGGACCCCAGTCCTCGCCCCTCGGCGCCCAGAGGCCCAGCCGCGGGCGCCCCGGCGTGTTTCCCTGTGTGTCAGCGTTCCGTACTCTGGTTTCTCAACCTGCTAAAAACTCTGTGGGCTCTGTTTTAATTACTTAAGTGTTTTATTTTATATGTGGTACATGATGACTGTAGAAAAATTCGAGAACGGGGTGCCTGGGGGGCTTAGTAGGTTGAGCGTCTGACTCTTCATAAGGTTTTTGCCTCTGTGTGTGTGTCGGTGGTCCGCTGGGGTGCCAGCCGTGGGGCTCAGCGGGCAGGGTTCTTACTGAGCTTCTGAAATGACGGGGAGGCGCCCCCTGTCGGCCCTGTGCTGTGGGGCAGCTCAAGCAGCACAGGCATGACCTCTGCCCCGGGGTCTTGGGACAGGACCAGCTTGCCTTGCACTGGGGCCGGGTGACCGTTCGGAGTTTCCCCCACAGTGATTCAGCCTTCCGAATTCTCTTTGAGTTTTCCTTAAAATAAATAAATAAATAAAATAGCATCACCTTCGTCCTGGAGCCAGGGCAGGACTTGGCCTTCCCGCCCCAGGGGACACCCGGACCTGCCAGCACTCAGCCCTCTCCCCAGCCCCCGGGTAGGGGCCCCCTGGCAGGCAGGCAGCTAAGGGCCGGGTGGCCTTGCTAAC
Source organism: Crocuta crocuta (assembly GCF_008692635.1). Classification (NCBI taxonomy): domain Eukaryota; kingdom Metazoa; phylum Chordata; class Mammalia; order Carnivora; family Hyaenidae; genus Crocuta; species Crocuta crocuta. Next base: position 11,491,091 of record NW_027531904.1, on the reverse strand, counting down.
ACCACCCTCCCTGACCCCCAAGTGTGAGGACAGCGGGACGGCGTCTGTTTGCTGACAGGGAAGTCCGCGGGGTCCAACCTCAGTCTGCCGCCCGGCTCGTGCTGTGGCCGCCCCACATGCCTTCGGAGGTGGAGGGCAACGTCCACGGCACCCAGCATCGCACCCCGCACGTTAAAGGTCAAGGGCAGGGTGAAATGTAACGGCAGTTTAACACGTCTGTCAAGTACAGGAAACCGGCTGCATAAATTGTGATATGTAAGTGCTGGTTCTGAGTTTGGGAACAGTAAACAAGGACGGGGTTTCCCTCGACGCTGAGAGCAAGAGCAGAGATAGCCCTTGACTGGCCCTGGCGGCGAGTCCGGGCCCCATCCTGTCACTCCGGTATCTGCTGACCCTCTCCCCCCGAGGGTCGGGCTTGGGATTTCCCTCCAGCTCCGTGTTTCTCAGTGATGGCACTTCCACGTGATTCTGGGCCATTTTCGGGAACTTGTGGCTGGGGGCATGGCCTTATGGTGTTTTGCTCTGCATTCACGTGCCGGCCAGGGTGGCCTGATAGAGAGACCGGCATCCGCCTCTCAGGGTGCTTTAGGGATTAAGCTGGGTAATCCACACGGGGGATGGACCCACAGCCTGGCACAGGGAGCACCCGCTAAACGGGGCTGGCATTGTGTGTGTGCACCAGGCAGATAGTCAAGTCCCCGGCCCGAAGGGGCTGGTGGCCATGCTGCAGGTCTCCCGTGGGGGCCTTGGGGTGTGTCAGTGGGTCAGCCACTTAGAGCACTGGCTTTGGGTGAGCAGGGCAGGCGGGGCCGGGGGCTCTGGGGCCACTTTGGTCCAATTCCCCAGAGTCCTGGGCCTCCCCTTGGGTGGGTCGCCCACCTCACCCCTGGTCAGTGTCCCCTGCACTCGCGTCCCCATCTGACAGCACGTCGTGGACACAATTTCATCTGACCTAAGCTGCATTTGTGTGGGGTGGGAATCGGGGGCTCTCCTCCGGGATGTTGGGGACATCAGAGGACTGAATAACGGGGGTGGGGGGCTCCCTGTGAGTCAGTGACAGGAGGCCCCACACCCCGGAGGGGCCTCATGGTGCAGACCGGCTTGTGTTCTGGGGCCTCCTGAGCACGGACTGCGCAGGGTGGGGAGGCGGGGAGTGGCTGGGGGCCTGGCTCTGGCAGGGCCAGCAAGGCTCGACGGCTAAGGACCGGAGAGCAGTGGTAAAGAATTCCTGCCCTGGATTTCCAGGCCATCGTTCCAGCCACGTGCCTCGTACTTACAGTTGTGTGGCCCTAGGCAGATGGCTCTTAACCTCTCTAGGCCTCGACTTCCTGCACGGATAGCTGGGGGCGCAGCGCACCTGTGTGCAGAGCCGTGGGAGACTTGGTGGGGTGATGCCACTGGCATACGGAAGCCCTTATAGGGCCCGGGGGGGGCATGGAGAAGGGGGGCGGGGACACAACCTGGCCATCAGCACAGGGGCCTGCCGCCCCCTCCCAGGCCCCACATCCTGTGTGCACAGCAAGGCGAGGGGGTCTGCGGTGTGGGAGGCTGGGTGTGGGTAGGGCAGCACCGGCCGTCGGGCTCAGGGGATGCACCCCCCCCCCCAGCTCTTTTCCTCTGTGTCCCTCGCAGGCTGCACGCACGGTTCTACGAGCTGGCCCCCAACCTCGTCCCCACAGACTACAGGAAGAGCCCCATTGTCCACGTGCCCATGAGCCTCATCGTCCAGATGCCGGAGCTCCGGGTACGACAGAGGCCGCTGCTGCCGGGCAGGTGGGCTGGGGGGCCGGCAGCGGAGGCCCCCAGACCTGGGTGGAAGCCGGCTCAGCCCTTGGTGGCTGTGTGGCCCTGAGAGGGTCACTGAACCTCTCTGTGCCTGTTTCTTCCCCTGCACTCTCTGAATGAATGAGTTCCACGTGCGGAGGCTGCATGTGGGTGGTCAGCGCTGCCCTGTAGTCCATGCTCACCTGCTTTGTGACATGGCTGGTCGGCTCTGCATGGCCAACCTTGTGTCTGCTCTTCTAGATAACTCCTGTCTTCCTGTCTGGCATTAGCCTCTCACAGCACGGCTGTCCACACCATCACTTCTCAGACTTTAACATGCACAGGACTCGCCTGCAGATCTTGTCAGGGTCAGCAGGTCTGGGCCAGCAGGTCAGAGCCCCCAGGTCTGGGCCGGCCGGTCAGGGTCAGCAGGTCAGGGTGGTGGGCACCAAGATTGTGTTTTCCAGCATGCTCCCAGGTGAGGCAGATGCTGCTGGACCCCAGACCACTTAGGTATTTGACACAAAGGTTTCATTTCACGAGCTCCTTGCCCGTAGGACGTCGAGTGCACTCCCACAGTAGGGAAGGCTGGCATTCAGGGCACGACTCCACACGGCTGCACGACTCTGCCAGCGACTCTACCAGCAGCCCCTCGACAACCCTTGGGTCAGGGCACCACATGGCAACCACTCCAGCCTGTGTCCTGGTTGTGACCTCTGTCCCGAGGGACAGTGAGGTACCAGCGTGGCCGTGGCTTGAGGGGTGGGCAGTCTGGCAGCAGCCTCTCGGGCTGTTCCAGAGCCTCCTGGGCTCAGCACAGAGTGGGGGTGGCCCAGCCCAGCTGGGGTGAGGGCTCCAGGAAACATGAGCCCCCAGAGACTCAGGATCAGAGGAAGGAGTCGCGTGTGGCTCCCCAGAGTAGGTGGCCCTGGAGGTGACGGAGGCCTGGGCTCGGAGTACTTGTTCCGGCTCTTTTCTCTGAGCCTTTGGGGCCCCACTCCTGCCTGGCAGGACCTTGGCCTGACCTGGCATAGCCGAGGGCTGCCCGTGCCCTGAGCCTCCTCTTTTCCTCCCCATGGCAGCAGCACCCCCATGCGCCCCTTGGGGCAGTGGGGAGCACACCCCGACGCTGCTCCGTGCGGGTCTGAGCAATGGGACACGAAGCGTGGTGGCCGGCCTGGCGCCCACACCTCTGTGCCTTGTCCGCCCTCACAAGCCAGTCAAGCAGGTGCAGTCATTCTGTTTGCAGGTGGGACAGGGCAGGGGGTTCAGGGGGTTCAGGGGGCCAGGTCACTGGTCCAGGGGCGTCCTGCACCCACACAGCCACCATGGCTGTTTCCTCCAGGAGAACCCCTTCAAGGAAAGGATCGTAGAGGCTTTTTCAGAGGACGGCGAGGGCAACCTCACCTTCAACGACTTTGTGGACATGTTCTCTGTGCTCTGTGAGTCGGCTCCCCGAGAGCTCAAGGCAAACTACGCCTTCAAGATCTACGGTACGGCCCGCAGGGGCTGCGCTGATGGTGGTGGGGACACTCGGGGACGCCGGGGGCCCTGGGAGCGTGCCTGTCCTGTGGGGACAGACAGTGTGCGAGCGACACTGCGGGGTCCTGGCTCCTGGCGGGGGCGGGGGGTCCCTGGACAGGACAAGGCGGGGGCGTGCCCAGTGGAGGGAGTGACAAGGAGGTGCCAGGCCTGGGGAGGTGAGACACAGGTGGTGTGAGCCCAGGGAGGTCACAGGACAGGCTGTGAGGAGCCAGCCAAGGAGTTTGGACCTGGTGCCCAGGACTTCGGGTCCACTGCAGGGTTCCGGGTAAGGCAGGACAGTTTTGGGCTCTGGAGAGGTCACTGGGCGTCCTGGAGGTGTGGACCAGAGGCCAGCAGCTGGGGAGGGGGCCTCTGCCAAGCAGCGCGGCTCCCAGGGCCCCCACACCGCACAGGTGGAGATGGGCAGCCTGGCTTCTCATCCCAGCTCCTCCCACAGCCGTGGTCACACGGCCACCAGAGGGCGCTGGGCCCCCAGAGGAGAGCCCCTCACAGGCTGGGCCTGCCCAGGGCAGGTAGTCCTCAGTGGGGACATCGAGGCCCAGGGAGGGGCTGGGACCCGTCCTGGACCACAGGAGCCACGGATACACCTCCTGTCCCAGCACTTTTGATCAGCCAGTGGCTCCCGAGCCTCTCAGGCTTTTTCACTTTGTAGCAGGCCTGTCCGTTCCAGAGGCCTGGTCTGGGCCCACGCACGCACCCCTTGTGGTTGCTGGTCTGCCCTCCAGTCCTGGGGCCCCGGCATCGCTCCTGGGGAAGGCTGTTGTCTGCCAGGCGGGGGGGGGGGGGGGGCGGTGCAGNGCTGGGCAGGCGGGGGCAGGGAAGGGGGGCCCAGGCCCCTTGCTGCCCTGGCTGCGGGACAGAGGGGGTGCGGTGCTGGGGAGAGTCAGGGCCCCACTCCAGCAGGGGTCACCCCTCCTGCGCCTCAGCTTGTGCACGTGAAGCGGGCCCAGGAGTCCAGCCATCAGCCAGCACGTGTGCACGGAGCTTACTGGGCGCCCCTGTGGGGTGGAGATGAGTCCTGCCTGGCCTGTCCCGGAGGCGGTGCCGTGGGCCCCAGGGGGAGGCGCTGGGCTCTGGAGTCCAGCACCAGCTGGGGCTGTCCGTGCAGGGCCCTGCCGCTTCGTCGAGCCCAGTGGGGACCCTGCTGGGCCTGCCAGTCGGCTTGGGTGGGGCAGGGGCAGGCGGCGGAGCCTGGCCTTGCCACCAGCAGCCACCTCTTCACTGCAGCGGCTGGGTGTGGCCCGCGCAGGGGCTCCGCAGGCAGGGCCCAGAGGCCTGGAAAGCCCCCCTGAAGGTGGTGTTTGAGCTGAGACTTGAGGGACCAGTGGGAGTTTGCTGGACAGACAAGTGGGGGGCAGTCTGGACAGAAGAAGGCCAGAGATCTGGGAGCGGGGCTGGAGACGGGGGCACATGTCAGGGTCACTGCCGTGAGCCACACGCCTCTCTGGGCTGTGTGGCTGCGCTGTGGGCAGTGGGCTCAAACCATGCGCCCAGCTCTGTGCACGAAGGCCAGCCTGGGCCTCCCTCCGACGGGCTCCTGAGTCTTCTGATGCCCTCGGTGCCTGGCAGGCGGCCTGCGGGCGGTCGCATGGTGCAGTTTAGAGAGGGGGGTGCAGACTGGCCAACAGGCTCGGTCGGTGGCCCGGCTCCCGCTCCAAGCCACCCTCGGACCTGGATTTAGTCACTTGGCCTTTCCTCTGTTCCAGGGGGGCACAGGGCTCGCTGCGGGGTGTGGCCAGAGGGCCCGGTGTCCCCACAAGCCTCAGATTCAGACTCTGAAGTATCAGGTTTGTACCCGTGGATGCTTGACGGGGTCATAAATGCTAACCTGGCAGATGTGATGCCTGTGGGTGAGGCCCCTTGGGGCCCCAGAGTGAGAGTGGCCTGAGGGCCGTGGGGTGCCAGGCGGGACCCCCGGCCTGAACACCTCCACCTGCCCGCAGACTTCAACACAGACAACTTTATCTGCAAGGAGGACCTGGAGCGGACGCTGGCCCGGCTCACCAAGTCTGAGCTGGACGACGACGAGGTGGTGCTCGTGTGCGACAAGGTCATCGAGGAGGCCGACCTGGACGGTGACGGCAAGCTGGGCTTCGCCGACTTTGAGGACATGATCGCCAAGGCCCCCGACTTCCTCAGGTGTGGCCCTGTGGGCGTGGCCGTGGCTGGGGTCCCAGGGACAGCTGGGCGCCCAGCCTCCCGCCTTGTCCTCGGAGTCGGTCAGTTGTGTCCTCCGCTTCCTCCCTAAGGGACCGTCCAGCGCTGGGCCAGGGCCTGTTGGCTTTCTGCCAAGGGGCCCTCACCCAGACGGCCCTTCCTCTTTTTCTAGCACCTTCCACATCCGGATCTGAGGATACTGCTGAGGGTGCAGGGCCCAGAAGCTGATCATCTGGCTCTGCTGTCCACACAAGTGACCTCCAAGCTGCCCAGAAAAGACGCTGTGGCCTCTGGGGTTGTACCCACCAACACGTCCTCGGCCCTTTCAGCAAAAAATCCGTAACCGAGGAAGGGGGGTGTGAGGGCAGGGCCCTTCCCAGACCCCCGGCCCCGCCACAGGCCCTCCTCCATCCCCCCGAGCTCCCCAGACCCCCGTCCTCTCCCCACCAGAAGGAGAAGGCACAGGCCTCGCGACGCAGGGGATACAGACGCGTCCAGTGCTGGGCAGGCGGCGGGTCCCAGTGGCCCAGGGCACAGTGAGAAACAAGAGACCGAGGCTTGACGAGCTGTGGGGTCTTTCTCCAGAGCCCAGCGTGAAGCTGTGTGGACGGCTCCGTCCCCGTCCCTGGTGCTGGGCCCCGGGCGCCCCTGCCCTCCCCAAGACAGAATGCTCACTGGTGCGTGCTGTCCACACACTTGTGAGCTCCTGGGAGTAAAGCACGTCCGCGTCCCTGTGCTCTGCCTGCCATCGTTACCCTGGCCCTTGAAATCCCACGACTAGCGCGTCACCTCAGGGTCAAGCGTTGCCCTCCTGCTTTGGGTACAGACTTTTTATTTCAATGCTTGTGTCTTTGAGAGGAAGACACATCGGTGCCCCAGATCTCCAAGGTGACAACCGTGTCCATTCCCCTCATGGCAGCGGTCATTCCAGTGACAGTTTGTGGAGCGCTTGCTAACCCCATGTCCAGCCCCGGGGAGGTAGGGGCTCCCAGGGCCCCACTTCTCGGGGGAGAGGCTGCCAAGGACAGAGTCCCCACAGGTGTGAACTGAGCGAGCTGGGGACCGTGGGCGGGGGCCCAGGGCGCTCTCCCTGGAGAGGGTCAGTCAGCCCTCTGCCTCCGGCGCCTGCTCAGTCTTACACAAGGGGGCACATGGCTAAGAGGGGAGGTGGGACGCAGAAGGGACCCTGTGGGTGGGGACCCAGGGGGCGCCGGAGACGGGGTGCCTGCGTCCAGAGCTGGCCCTGGGGCAGGCCCGCCGGGGCCGGTCTGGGTCTCGGGAGAGGTCTGCCAACTACCCTAGAGGCCAAGACTGGCNAGGGGTCGGTGCCCGGGCTGTCGCCGGAACATCGAGCCGCCGGCTGCTCCCCTCTGGGCCTCGGCCTCCCCATCTGCACCAGGAAGGGCTGGATCGGGGTCTGCCGGGCTTGCAGGGTGTGGCTGGGATGAGGGCCCCCCGGGTCCGAACTGGGGCCTGGCTCCGGCCCCCCGCCCCTTTCTGCTGACGGGAGGGAACTGGCCGGGGCCTCGGGGTGTCGCTCCACCCGCGGGACAGCTGCCCCAGCACAGGGCTGGCCGCGGGCTCGGCGAGGGCTCAGCGAGGGCCATAGGGTGAGGGGCGGACGGGCGGGCCGCTCAGTGAGCTCAGGCCTCCACCCCCCTGGGGGTGAGTGGGGGGCCCTGGGGAGTCGGGGTGGGCAGGGGCTCCCCAGGAAGGCCACCTGGCTCTCCTCAGGATCTGTGCTTCTTGTCTGTGAAGAAGATTCTCCGGAGCTTGTCAGGCTGNCCCCTGGCAGAGCTGCTGGTGCAGAGCCCTGTGAGGCCCTTGGGCTGGGAACCCAGCCTTCGCTGCCCAGGCCGGAGCAGCTGCACGTGCCTGGGGTCCGAGGCCGGCCCGCGGTGTAGGCAGAATGTGTTGGGGCTGAGGCCCTCTGCCCACGGGAGCCCCTCACCAGCTCCCCCTGCCCTCCACCCCGCCCTCCTGACTCCACTCCCCGTTCTCTTCCTGTCAGACCCTCGGAAAGGACAGCTGCGTTCGGCCGTGTCTGGGCCGTGTCCTCAGCACATGACCGCGTCTAGTGTGATCTCTGGGCAGACACGCTGGTCACAACCAGGACCAGGCTGTCCCACAGATGAAGGAATGGAGGCCCCGGGCAGGGTTGCTGAATGAGCACGCAGGGTGCCCAGTGAAGCTTGAGTTTCAGATAAACGGGGTGATTGCAGAACTTGGGACACACTCTTTGCTAGTTTCCTGCCAGAGAAACTGCTGTGCTCAAAGCCGTGTGGCTGGGGAGTGGCTGAGCTGTGATGGGGCCGAGGCAAGTGTGACCTGCAGCCTCAGGGCACCTGTCACCGGCTCTGAGACCCCAGCAGCGGCCTGGACAGGAAAGCTGGTCCGCAAACGAAGACCCCTTGGGCCCAGAGACACCCCCCCCCAAGCACCTGCAAGCATATGATGGAGCTGGGAAATCTCTGGGCCCCTCTGGGCAGTAGCAGCGACCTGAGCTGCTCATGCACGAGGGTCCCTGTCACCCACTGGCGGCCGCCCCTCCCACCGCGGGGCCCACCTTTCGTGTCCGCCCAGTCTCCCTGCTCCTGGCCGCTGGGATTTGTTCGTAGGTGTTCCTGGACCCGGGGGGCCCCGAGGCGCTCTCGTAGCCGCAGTCTGTGGGTGGCGGCAGCTCGCGGGACGGGGCACCGGCTGAGCCGCCCCAGCAGACGGGGGCCTGTGCACAGCCACTGCCTTCGTGCTGTGGCGCGTCCCCGGGCTCTGGTGGGCCGCCCGCCGTCTGCAGCAGCTCATACGTGTCTGCAGAGGCGCCCTGGGCGCTGGGCCGAGCCCCGGGGCTCAGCTTTGGAGACGCCTGGCTCCAGGAGGCGGCGGAGGGTCCTGGGGCCTCAGGGGCGGGGGCCAGGAGGTGGCCCCGGTCCGGGCTCACCCCAGAGAGGGCAGGCCCTGGGCCATCAGGCCTGTTCTGGCCTCCATCCGAGAGTCTCCTCAGGGCCTCCTTGCCTGGGGAGCCAGCCCGGCTGCCAGCGGCGCCCGGGCCGTGCCTGCCGGACAGCTCCACGCCCAGGCCTGGCCGCGCCTGGGTCACCTTCCTCAGGTCCGAGTAGAGGATGTCGCTGGAGCTTCCAAAAGACTGGCTCAGAAGGAAGGCACTCCTCTCGGGGAGGGGAGGCACCCCGACAGGGACCTGAGCGGACGGAAACGGGACCTCTTGCACGTGGCCTCGTGGCTGAGATGCCCTCGGGTAAACGGAAGCTGTCTTGGACAGACTGAGACCCCCGCACTGCCTCAGTTTACCTGCTACGTGTCAGCACTTACTGACATTCAGGTCTCTGCCGGACCCCACGCTCCTGAGTCTGGTCTCTACCTTGGCATTCGAGGCCTGCTGTCAGCATGCACGTGTGTCCTGGGCTGTCCTCCCTCCAGAGCCCCCCGAGCCCACCCACTCGCTGCTCCCCTTCCCTCAGAACAGACCACCCCGAGTTCGTCGTTTGTGTATTTATTCCACACATGTTTGCTGCACAAACCGTGTGCCGTGCAGCGTCCCGGGTGCTGGGGACTGAGTGGTGAGCGGGTTCCCGTTCTCAGCAGGGAGACGGGCCAACAGCCCACTCTGTTACGTCATTGAACGTGACCAGTACGTGATCAGAGGCCACGAGGTGATCAACTGTCAGGTCAGGATCGCGGGATGGAGAAGAGCAAAGCAGGGTGACAAGACAGACAGAATGACGGGTGTGAAGGGGCATTTGCTGCAGCCTCAGGGGTCTTTCTGGAGAAGTGACATGCAAGTGGAGAATGGAGCGCAAGCCATGCAGACATGTGCGGGAAGGGCACTGCGGCCGGGGCCCGGCAAGTGCAAAGGCCCCGAGGTGGGAGCGAGGTTGGCGTGATCAGGGCAGGTCCACAGCCAGCGAGGCTGGAGAAGACTGAGAAGGGGGGGTGTCAGGAGCCCCGCTGAGGCCCCCGCGGGCCCTGGGGAAGGCCTCCAGCCTGGGGCGGGCTGTGACCTGCTGTGGAGGAGGAAACCCTCCCTGCGCCCCTCTCAGGAGGTGAGGTGGAGGGAAAGTAGCAACTCACAGGCATCTCACCTACACTTTAGAGGAAGTTTCAGCCATTTTTTTTATATATAAGTTTTTTAAAATATTTATTTTGGGGCACCTGAGTGGCTCAGTCGGTTAAGCTTCTGACTTCGGCTCAGGTCATGATCTCGCAGTTAGTGGGTTCGAGCCCCGCGTCGGGCTCTGTGCTGACAGCTCGGAGCCTGGAGCTGCTTCAGATTCTGTGTCTCCCTCTCTGCCCCTCCCCTGCTCGCACTGTCTCTCTCTCAAAAATAAACATTAAAAAAAATATTTTTGAGGTGGAGATGGGCAGAGAGAGATAAAAAGGACCCCAAATAGGCTCCGCACAGACAGTGCAGAGGCAGACGTGGGGCTCAAACCCATGAACTGTGAGGTCATGACCTGAGCCTAAATTGGATGCTCAGCCGACTGAGCCCCCAGGGGGCTCCTTTCAGGCATTTCTTACTCATTTTCTCACTCAAGCCTCAGAGGAAGCTTAGGAATGGTAAACTGAGGCGCACAGCTAGAAAGGCCCAGCCAAGGCTTGAGCACACCCGGCGGGCCAGAGGCAGGCCTGGCATAGGTGAGCCCGCACCTCTCTGGGCCTGGATCTCACGCCCCACAGCCCGAGGGCTGGACCTGGGGGCGCAGGCACAGACCCGGCCCCCCGGGCCCAGAACCGTCCTCACCGCCAACCATTCGTCCTCAGAGAAGCTGCCGGAACTGGCATCCAGGCTCTTCTTTGCGTGCAGGAAGGACACCTGCGGCTGTGGACGGGGCCCGCGGCCGGCAGCCTCGTCGGGGCCCCCCGGGGTGGGTGCCCGGGCAGGTGGGGCTTCCAGGCCCGGGGTGATGGCGTCGTACAGATCGCTGGCCTCTGGCTGGGGCGGCGGGGGCACAGCAGGC
>NW_027531904.1:11474614-11480602 GCF_008692635.1 Crocuta crocuta | reverse complement strand
CAGAGAGGGGCCGCGAGCCGGCACTGAGTGGACACGCGAGGCCTGGGCACCCTGCCCCGCCACCCCCACTCTGGAGGAGAGGGGTGCGTACCCGGGGGCAGGCAGCAGACAGGGTCTCCCCAAAAGGCTCAAGCTGCACCTCCTGGTAATGGCGCACAAGCTCGGCCAGCGAGCCGTGGCTGCACGTGTCCCCCGAGACGAGGTAGCGCCGGTCTTGGAGCTGGTTGATGACAAAGTGACGACAGCGGTCACTGCCCCTGCAACACAAGGACATGCGGCCTGGGGCTGCGGGCGGGGCGGGGAGGGNGCTTCCCGGGAGGAGGCAAGGCAAGGGTGCAGGGCAGGGGTGGGGGCTGCCATCCCGGAGGGCGCAGGGCAGGGGCTCCAGCACAGACTGCCCAGCCTGGCAGGTGGTTGCACAGGGTGGGCATTCCTGGGGGTGCCTGGGGCTGCTGCAGCCGGGGGTGGCACTGGGGTGCAGAATTTACAGGGTCACCACGAAGCTTCGTAGTCAGAATAACCACTGAGGCAACATTTTAGAAAATCCAAATCAACACCAAAGGTCCTTAACGGACAAAGTATCACAGTGCTCACTGTGCCTCACTGCCCCCCCGTCCTGCTGTAAAGATGGGGCTGCACCCCACCCCCAATCCAGCCTGTAAAATCCTGCCCCCTGACCATCCTCCTTCAGGGAAGACTAATTCTGCCGTGACACGCATGCGCCCCAACTGCGCACAGGGACGGTCTCCACAGGCGGACCCTCCCGCGGGACCAGCACCCGGAGCAGAACCGGAACCATGCCCAGCTCTCCCCAGACCCCTCCCGCCCCCTCCCGCCCCCGCCAGCAGAGCCGGGCTTCCTGGTCACGGAGCTGCCCGTACGCGGAATCAGTGTGTCCCTGCGTCTGGCTTCTCTGGCTCAGCACCATCTCTGAGACTGACCCGCGTCCACGCGGACTATGCTTCCCCCCCCCCGCTGTGTGCTGTTCCCCTGAGCGGAAGGTCCACCTTCACCCATCCTGTGGGTGGGCGTTTAGGTCATTTCCAGATTGGGGGCGCTGTAAACGCAGCTGCCGAGGACATCCTTGTACGTGTGTTTTGGGGGCTCGAGGTCAGGATCTGAAGCCTGGCGGTCTGACCAGTGGTCATTTTGAATCTGACCCCAGCCTCTGACTGGAGCCCTGGCCTCCCTTCCTGACGGCGGGAGACTTCTCTCCCTTGGCCTTCCCCACCCAGCCTCCCCTGCGGACTGGGCCTGACGTCGCCATCTCCTGAACATGCCCTCGTCATTTCACGGGACACACGGGCCTCCCCCCTCAGGCTGCCCGTCTGACCTGATGGCCGTCCTGCGCAGGCTGCCCTCCGCACGAGCCCGCGCCCTGTGCCCCGCCCCCGGCTCCCGAGCCTCAGTACCTTTGCACGCGCGGTCCCGTCTGCTGGAAAAGCCCTCCCGACCTTTTCTCCTGGGCCGATGGCACTTCCTCCTTCTCTGCCCCGGGCGCAGAGCTCACTCCCGGGAAGCCCTCCTCAGCCTGCCCCCCGCTGCCATGAAGGCTGGGGCTCCGGCCTGGGCCCCTGCTGCTGAGCCTGTGACGGGCGGGCGTGGGGGAGGGGAGGCCAGCCCCGGGGATGGCTGCGGCCCCTGTGGTTACCTGCGGGCCTGCCTCCTCTCCTACCTGTAGGACAAGATGTAGGCGGTGGCCCGGTCGCTGAGGCGGATGAGGAAGGAGCCGACGGCCTTGTCCCCAAGCAGCTGCTCCGTCTGCCTGGGCAGAGCACATGCAGGTAAGGGGGGCCTGCGCCCCCAGACAGCGCACCCCGACCTGCCTCCGAGCCCCTGCCGGCCGCGCGCCTCCAGCCTCTTGGGGGATCCTCAGGCCTTCGGCTGGGACAGGCCTGTCCAGGCTCAGCCAGGCAGACTCGGGGCTCCCTCCTGGGCCGGGCTGGAGCCTGGCGCCCCCGCTCCACGCCCCACCCTCCACTGCAGCCTCACTGTCAGGCACGATAGTAGCGCCCAGCCCTGGCCACCACTCTCCACCTGAGTAGCTCCGTGGTGAGAGTGACTCCATACAGCTAGGGGCGCTCCGGTTTGGGGAGCTCCCTGCCACAGGACCACTGCGCACAGCTGTGCACGTTGTGCACCACACAAGACGTTTCTGCAGGGGGGCGGCCGTTCTGTCTGGAACCTGGCCACAACAGCAGCCCCTAGGTTCTCGTCTCCCCTGCATGACCCGCCCAGCTCTAGGCAGCTATGGGTATTTCTGAACGGTGCCAAGCACTTGCAGACACGGTGGAAAATTCTGGCTGTCTTCAGGTCTGGCAGTACGTAGACCACTTGTTCACCAAATACTGACCGCCTGCTCTGTGGGGGCGACTGCAGATTTTGCACAGCCCAGAACTGAAGGGAAATGCAGAGCCCCAGGGCGCCGGGGGCCCAGCTCGTAGTGCGTCCGGCTTCAGCTCAGGTCATGACCTCACGGTTCGTGGGTTCGAGCCCCGCGTCAGGCTCTGTGCTGACAGCTCGGAGCCTGGAGCTGCTTAGGATTCTGTGTCTCCCTCTCTCTCTGCCCCTCCCCTGCTCGCGCTCTGTCTCTCTCTCAAAAATGAATATACGTTAAAAAAATTTTTAAAAAGAAAGCGTGGAGCCCCTTCCTCAAAAACTAAGCATTTCAAGACGGGGACAGCAGGGGGCTGAGCCGAGTGCAGGGCCCCCTGAGCGCTGCTGCCCCGGCCCGCGGCCGGCACCTGCTGCGGGAGGGCCCGGCGGGATCTGCCCTTCCTTCGTCTCCTGCGCGGACACCGGCAGCTCCGGCCTAATCACCAAGCAAAGCCCCAGGTCGCAGCCTTGATTCCGGGCTTGCAGGGCGACTCCCACCCCAAACGGCCCCGTCAGCCTCCTCGTGAGCCGTGTTGTGATTTGGGCGGTAGGTGACATGGTCCCCGGTCACTCGCCCGGTTCTCCAGGGCGGGTCTGCTCTCACCCTGCGCCTGCCTGTCCTCACAGTCAGATTGGGGGCCCGCGTGCCCCCACCCTGCCCGCAGGAGCGGCGCCCAGAGAACCCGGCGCGCCTCAGTCCGCCCCCGCCTGCCCAGGGAGGACGCAGGAGGCAGGCCTGTCCCAGGGCCCCCAGACCACCCTCGTGGCCCCGAGGGGCCGTGGGCCTGGCTGGGCGTGTGGACGGGGAGCCTTACTTGCGGCTGATGAACCCGTGAAACCAGGGGGGCAGGGCTCCGTCGTGCAGAACGAGGGGCGCCTGCGTCTCCATGAACCACGTCGAGGCCAGCTGCTGCAGCTTGGCCCGGGCCTGGCTGTCGTCTGCCGCTTCGGGGCCCTTCGCTCGGCCCGGCTGCCTCAGGCCGCCCTCCATCGTGGCCCGCACCCAGGGGGGGCAGGGGCCCTCGCCCACGCGCCTCTATATCTGCGCCCCTCATTTGCCTGCGTCCCCGCCCCCTCCGCCCGCGCACAGGAGCCCTATTGTCACCTCTGGCTGGTCTCCTCCCTGACTCCTGGGCGGACCCTGGTCACACTGGCAGCTGGGGGGCTGGGGGTGGATGGGGAGGGGACCCCGGACTTCCTGGCCCGCTTCCCCCAACCTCCAGTCTCTGCCCTGGCGCGGCTCCTTGGCCGGCTACCGCCCGCCGCGCCGCGGGTCTAAATTCTAGTTCCTTTTCCTCATGGAGGCCGCTTGTAGTTTGGTAAAAGTTCTGTGCTGACTAATCTCCTTCCTCTCAGGGTTTATTGAGCGTCTGCCGTGTGCATGAACTCTGGCTGTGGGCGTAAAGTCTTGCCCAAAACAGCATTTTGCCCTCAGGGCTGCAGGAGCCTTGCGGGCAGGGGGGCCCGGAGCAGGCAGGTGCCAGGGAGGGACTGGGTGGGTCTTTGCCGGAGGCTCGTGTGCTGAAGTGGAGGGGCCTCTGGTGTAGACGGGGCCCCCTGGAAGGGCCGGGAGGGGGTCAGGGCACAGGATGCCTGTTCACCCGGGCAGCAGGTGCAACGTGCCAGCCCTGGGGAGAGGGTCCGGCTGGCGTCCTGCCTCCGCGGGACCTCAGGCCTCTTCGTTATGATGTTGCTGCAGGTCCGTTTCTTCGTGTGTGAACGGGGAGCAGGAAACAGCAGCTACTCGCGACTTGGGGGCAGGATCGTGAGGGCAGGCATCAAGGTGACACACGCGGACATTCAAATCCAGAGGGCGCTGTGCAGTGGGGGCAAACGCAGGGACCGCGGCTGCCCGGGGGACTCACCTGGGGGCTCCTGTCTCCGGGTCTGGGCTTCGAGAGAGAAACGTGTCCCCTGCGGCTCCCGGAGCCCAGCACCCGGGCCTGGGCGCCCCTGCCTGCGGTCCACACGGCAGCCCCGGTCCTGGGCTCCGGCTCTGGCCGTGGGGCTCTGCGCAAGGGACGGGCCCCCCGGGCTTCAGCGTCTCTCTCTGCAGCCGGGACAACACTCCCACGGCCGGAGCGGCTGAGCCAGGTCCCGCGAGGTCCTGGGAGTCTGGGAAGAGACAACACCGGCTGTTACCTTGACCGTGAGTAGGCCCCGACCTGACGGCTCCGAAACGGCTCTACACGAGGTTTAGACCTACAAAGTCAAGGTCTAAAGCCTCGGCGGCTCTGTGATGCACTGGGCGTGAGGCTCACCCCCCGTCTCTGAGTCTCCCTGTCCACGTCCACAGAAAGGGTGTCAGGCCGACCGTCGCCTCCACACAGGGACGGGCGCACCAGCCCCACTAAGTGCTTCCGGGGGGGGGTCCCCTGCTGGGAACGTCGCCTGCACAGTTAACTTCCAGCCTTCACAGCGAGCAGCCCCGGGGGCTCCAGGACGATGCAGGCCTGCGGCTGCTTCCTCACCGGTCTTCCTGCCACACGTNGGGGGGGGAGGCGGCAGTGTGTGGATTATGTCTTTACTTTCCCTAATCTCTAGCTGAAATTCAGCAGTGACTCCCATGAAGAGAACAGAGGAGAAGCCTCATTAGTGTTCACATCACCTGTGACTTTGTCACCAACAGAAATGACAAGACATTTTCATGTCACATTCCAGCTACTGCAGACATCTTGAGATACTGGATTTTCCTCATCATTACGTCAGGATGACAGTAGTGAGACCCAAGGCCAGTGCTGGTTACTCAACCCGCTCGTGTTATCGCATCACAGATACTTTGATAGTCCGACTCTGGTGTAACTGATTTCCACTGTAATGCTACGTATCTCATTATGTATATATATTTTAAAATTTTTTAGAGTTTATTTTTATTTTTAAGAGAGAGAGAGAGACAGAGCATGAGCGGGGGAGGGTCAGAGAGAGAGAGAAGGAGACACAGAATCTGAAACAGGCTCCAGGCTCTGAGCTGTCAGCACAGAGCCCGACGCGGGGCTCGAACCCACAAACCACGAGATCATGACCTGAGCCGACGTCGGGTGCTTAACCGACTGAGCCACCCAGGCGCCCCTATTATGTGTTTTTAAAAACACTTTTCTGCGAAGTCCATGGGCTTCAGCAGACACCAAAGGGGCCCAGGGCTCAGAAAAGCTGAAGGAAGCTGGGGTTTGCCACTTTCCTGGAAGTATTCAAATGCAAAGAAATATGTTTCTATAATTTTCCATAAGGTTCTCCTCCCCCCCTTCAGGAGGACACTGTTGTGAGCAGAACCTGGTCGTTTGCATGAGAAGACAAAGGCGGTCTGTGCTGAGGGGCCAGGGTGAGGAGTCCCCTGGCCGGAGTCTGCGTCTGTGCTCGGGGAAGCCTGGGCCCAGGCCGGAAGCGGCCCAGGTTTGGGGGCATCAGGAGCCCCCTGAAGGCCTGGGGGTGGGTGGTCTCTGACAGGGCTTCGTACCCCACTGCTCAGCCTTGCGCCCCGCCCACCCCGCCCATTACCTACGGGCAGGGCAGGGCACAGAGGTGACCCTGGCGTGGGCCTGCCCCTTGGAGTCCTCCTCCCCAGGGTGCCTGAGGGCACAGGCTCTAGAGTCAGACTGCCAGAGCTTGGACCCT
>NW_027531904.1:11471729-11474288 GCF_008692635.1 Crocuta crocuta | reverse complement strand
CCTAGAGGTGGGGGCTTAACCTCCCCCATCTCAGGGTTTCCATCAATGACACGGAGGGGAGAAGCCCCCCAGCAGGGTTCGGGGACTCAGAAGCTGATCCCGGTGACGGGACGGCAGGGAGGCACCCGTGCATGTCGGCTGCGAAGTCCTCGGAAGCCGGGCTGCCTGTCTGACCAAGGCCTCCCCGTGCTGCACCCCCCCCCCATCATGCTCCGCCTCCAGGACCAGGGATGCTCCCATCCAGGAGGTGAGCCCTGCCTGCGGGGACTCTGGCTCGCCCTCCTGGGAGGCCATGCCCACGTCTGCCGAGGACCCCACACCAACCCTCCCGGAGTCCACGTAGCGGGAACCAGATGCCCACGTGGCCTTTTCAGTGCATCCTGGCCACGCGCGTGGCCATTCGTGGACGCTGTGTTTTCACACCCTCCGTTATCCCGGCAGCGGGTGTGGATTTGCTCCCTCAAGTGAGGGGGTGCAGAGCAGATGGGCCAATTTCCTTCTTCTCAAATCGTCCGCCTCATTCTCCACGCTCTTCTGTGCCAAGAAGGGTGCTTGCTGTAGTGAGATGCTCAACAGGCGCCGTTTAACTTGTCATTCAGTGGTAGGCGACAGCCACATGGCTTTAAGAAATGAAAACATGTTAAAAAGTTGGAGTGCCTGGTGGCTCAGTTATAAGTGTCCGACTCCGACTCAGGTGCTGATCTCCCTGTCTGTGGGTTCAAGTCCCCCGCCGGGCTCTGTGCTGACAGCTCAGAGCCCGGAGCCGCTTCGGAGTCTGTGTCTCCCTCTCCCCTGGCCCTCCCCTGCTCACGCTCTGTCTCTCTCTGCTTCTGAGAAATGAATAAACCTTCAAAAACATTTTAAATACAATTTTTTAAAATACGTAAACAAGTACCCATAAAAATACTTCCCCCCAAGCATTAAATACTGTTGGGCCCAGGCCCCCCTAAGCCCCCAGGCACCACCCTCCCTGACCGCCCTCCTGGGTTTCTCGGTGCCTGGCCAGGCCCACGCGTGTCTTCGCACATCCCCCTTCCTACATACAGGGCAGGGTCTACATGGTGCTCTGGGCACGCCAGGGAGTTGCTGTGTAAGCACGTAAGCTCCTCTGTGCCGGGGAGCTCGCTCAGGAGTGGACTCGCAGACACGCCGCCCCTCTGCCCGGGCCACCGCCACGGCCTCCTCGCACCGCAAGCTCTGCAGCCGGCCCCACGGGAGGCCCTCTGCGTGGTTTCTGAGGCCCTCCTGGTCCCAGCACGGACTTGACAGCGCACATCAGCGAGCACACCCACGGGCGCCTTCCCTCCAGGGGGCCCGCCGTTCAGGGGGTGGTTAACTGGGAATCCTGACGGATGTTGCCAACTTGCCTTCTTTGAGGGCTGTTCTCATTCATGCTCGGTACGGTGAATGAATGGGTAGAGGAACGGATCATATTTTGAAGCTCAGTCATTGCAGGCCGTCCGCTTGCAAGGAAAACTGGGGGAGGGGCTGACACGGGTCGGTCACCGGTGTCACTGGGAGTCTTTTCGGCCCTCGGTGCCACTGAGCAAACTTGTTTCTGCACAGCTGCTGGGGCGGAGGGAGGGGCCCAGAGACGGCCTTCCAGCCGCCCTCCCGCCCCAGGCGGGCAGCTCGGTTGTGCCCACAGCAAAACGTCTGTGACCCGAACGAGGAAACGCCTCCACCCGGAAACGGTACTGGCTCCAAAATCCCGAGCGCAAGTCGTAAAGTCACAACGAATAGGTGTGTGAGTAAATGTCTGTGCGATAGCGACTATTCACGAAAGGTTCGTCGCGCCCGATCATGGCTGGAGGTCAGACTGCCTGATCCCACCGGAGTCCCCGAGTGTGCGGGAAAACCGCCACGCGTGATCACCGGTCTCAGTTCAATGACTTCTCAAAGCGAGATAGTTCCAAAGCAAATTCACAAACAATATTTTCCCAAAAGCTCGGAGCAAAAGAAATATGTGTATGTGTTTACACAGCTTATCACGTACAATGTGACTGTGGGTACAAACTCGTACGATCGATACGAAGTGATGTGAGGAGTCCACAGAGCGCCCCGGCCTTCCGCGGTCCCAGGGCTCGGCCGGCGCACCCGCTCCCTGAGCCGCTGCTCTGGGCCCGTGGGCTCCTGACCGCCCAGAGGGAGGGGAACCCCCATCACACCAGTGGTTTTCCCCGTTGGCGACCTCTCAGGTTTCGCGGCAGGGACGAGTTAACTTCTCTATAGACCATGTGGCCTCACCAGCGAAGGTGAGCCCCGCGTGAAAATGAAAATCTGTAGGATTGTGTGCCGTGTGCTTGTGAGGCCCGAGGAAGGGACAGCCGGCGAGGGGCCCTACGGCCACATGTGTAGAGCCCTTGCTGTATAGTCTCCTCGGAGGCCAGACGGCTGCCCTGGGGCCTGGCACAGGGAACATGCCCCCTCCCCCGCAGCTGGGGCAGCGGAGCCCGCAGCCGTCCCCACTGCGGAGACAGGAGACTGACCCGGGACCAGAGACAGAGACACGCACCTGCCTGCCCGCCCTCGACCTTTGCCCCCGCCCCGCCCCCGCCC
>NW_027531904.1:11467225-11471315 GCF_008692635.1 Crocuta crocuta | reverse complement strand
CCCCCGCCCAGTGCCCCTTTCCCAGCCACTCAGGTGCTGTGTGCGCCTCAACAAGGCATCAAGTCAAAATAAACAGATATCTAGCCAATATATTCAAACTTCAAAAGACAAACGAGACTCGAAACAGACTCCAAATGGGCTCTTTCGGGGTCTCCTCACTGCCCACTATCACATCCCCGCTGCCTTTAGGGGGCTCCCTCCCAGCTCCGGGCTCCTCTGTGTCAGCGCCTCTTTCCTTTTGGAAACCCCTTCCCCGAACCAAGGTGGGGCCTGAACTCTGCTGGGACAGCCCCCCCCCCCACAGTCAGCGGCAACGCCCCCACCACCCAGGCGGCCTCGCAGGCAGAGAATTCGGTACCTAGAGGTTGTGTGCGGAGGGGCTGGAAGCTGAGGGCAGGGAGCCTGGGGAGAGGAGCCCTGCAGGCAGGTGGGCCGGGGTCCTGAGCACAGAGCCAGGCTGAGTGAGGAGCAGGGCAGGGAAGAGGAAGGACCCAGGGCCTCTGCTCCCCGGGGTCCAGGCCTCAGCTGCTCCCNTGGAGAGTCAGCAGTCCCCGCGGGAGGCGGAGGCAGGGAGCCCGGCCGGGATGTGTTGGATTAGCCACCGCTCTGGGGCCTCACTGCGGGTGGGGCACTGTGCCCAGTACTCCGCGTTTGTTAGCTTCAGCTGTGCGACGGCTCTGGGAGGGAATGCCACTGCTGGCCCCATTCTGCAGATGAGGAAAGTGAGGCCCAGGGCGGCGGGCGATCCGCCCAGGGTCACACAGCCCCTCTCTTACTTTGGCCCCTCCCACTGGCCCTCTCGGGGCAGGAGGCACAGGGCCTGGTGGGAGCGAGTGGACAGCCCTTCCCCCCACGCGGCGGTCTCCCTGTGGGGGTGTGGAGGGGGGTGCTCACCGGTCACCGCCGCCTCTGCTCTGAGGCCTGCGCTGTTCTTCCTGTTCCCCCTCCGGCACCGCCCCCTGGCCCCTGAGCGCCAGCTTCCTCCGGACATGCTCTGGGGTTAGGAAGGCCCTACCAGGATGCACTGTGTCCCCAGCCTCCAAACCATAGAGCCATCTCTGCGCTCTCCGCCTCAGGGACAGGAGTGCCCCACTGGAGGCTTCGGGCGGGGGAGCTGCGGGAGGAAGGACCACAGGCCTCACGGCTGTGCCTCGGGCCACTGATACCTTCCTAGCACCAGGGCAGGTCCCCGAGGTCACCTCGCCACCCGTTCCCCGCGGCGCTGGGAGGGCACTGACGGTCTAAGGACACGCGTCTCAGGTGGTGAGGTGGTGCGGCCTACTTCCTCCCCCCGCGGGACCGCGAGCCTCTCCTGTGGCTGGCGTCCCTGCGGTGTGACACGCACAGGGGCCGTGCGTGGCTGGGCCTCCCACCCCATCCCTCTCCAGGGAAACTGGCCCAGGATGAATCACTGGCTGTGTGCTCCCCCGGGGCTTGCCCAGAGGCTGGCCATGTGGGCGCAAGTTCACTGCCCAAATTTCCCCTTTCCAGTAAACAGCGGCCACTTCCTCCTGGCCACCGGGCTCCGAGAGGGCCTCTGGCACCAAGCACGCCCGTCCCGGACACAGGGGAGGTGTGCAGGCTGCACAAGCCGCCCCCTGACCACAGGACCTCGACGCGTAGTCTCAGAGATTTGGCCAACTGCAAAATGTCCATTCCAAGAAGGGGTCCCAGGGAGAAATCAGGAGCCACCAGCGAGGGGGGAGGTTGGGTGGGGGGGCTGGTTAGAAAAGAAAGGAACCGGCCCCAGAGTCTCCTTGTGGGAGGCCCTGTGGGGGGGAGGGTCTGGTTCAGCATTTTACATAAACTGTAAAAAAACGGCAGGGGAGGGAGGGGCGGCGGGGCAGGGCAGNGGGACTCCACTCAGGTGCTGTGGCCACAGGGCCTGTCACCGGGGCTCAGGGGGAGGCTGAGCGCTCCCCACAGAGGGCCGCATTCCGCGCCTGGCCAGGGCGGCTCACGCCCTAGACTGTAGGCCCAGAGCTCAGCTCGGCCGGCTTTCCCGGGGCCCACGGACTGTCTGTAGCCTAAGGCCAATATACCCGGGCTCCAGAACCCAAGAAGAAGCACGAAATCTACATAAACACTTAATTAGATGTCCTCAAAGTGTGACCTTATGTCAACACCATAGTAATCATAAAAACGTCACCCCTGGGCGCTGGCCGGCTCAGCCGGTGGAGCCGCTGTCGACCTTGGGGTCGTGGGTCTGAGCCCCTGTTGGGTGTAGAGATGACTTAAAAATAAACTTTAAAAAATGTCACCCCCTTTGAGAACTGTGTGGGCTGGACTTCTCTTACTCAGTCAAGGTTCCCACACAGACATGAGGAGTGCCAGGAAATAGTCAGCCAAACACAAATTAAAATGAATTCCTGACAGTCAGATAATATCAAGATCATGCTTATAAAAATTCCTTCAAACGTTTTTAGAGCAAAGTCTACTATGGACGTGGGGCATTTGGACATGTTCACTGTGGTGCGGGGTGTGGCCCCGCGCAGGGAGCGGGCCCGGGGCCTGCAGGCCAGCTAACACGGCGCCACTGGCCCCCACGGGCGACGCAGGACGGAGTGGAGGCCCCGGCGCAGGACGGTCGGGCTCGGGGTCCAGCTTGCCCGCTGAGAAGCACGGACGACAGCCAAGGAGCCACAGAAGCCACAGAAGCTGTCCCGGTCCAGCGTGGTCTGGCTGGCTGGGGGCGCCGCCCTGTGCCTGGGAGGGCCTTCCCCACACTCAGCAAGGTGGGCCACAGGCCATGGGCACCCCCCCATTTGCACACCCGGCCCACAGAACTGAGGACAACGGCTGTCCCCTCTCTTCCCTGTGCCTGCTGCAGCCACGGGGATCCAGCGCTCCCAGCTGTTCCCCTTTCCATAGGATTCCCCGGTCACCCCGCATGCCCATTAGTCACTGCCCCCCTCACCCTCAGGGCGAGGCCCAGATGGACTTGGATACCCGACTCCGCAGGGTGACCCACCCCACTCCTGCTCTCTGGCCTCCCCCATGGGGGGCTGGCCTCGCAGATGCTGCTGACTCAGGGCAGCCGTTCACTGTTCGGCAATAGCAACGACAGCGGGTACCTACGGAGGGCCTACTATGTGCTAGACACGCGCTGAGCACTCTGACACGCATTTCTCCTGTAACCCTCACAAGGACATCGTATGAGCTGTAATAAATTGCCATTCTGTGGATGAAGAGGCTGAGGCTCAAGAGGTTAAGTTGCCCAAGGTGACACCTCCGGTTAGTGGCAGAGCTGTAAGGTGGGATCCCATCATTCTGGCTCCAGAAATCACCCTCAACACTTGGTGGGCTCAAAGAGAACCCACGGGCGAAGGCGGGCCGCGCCAGCCAGGTCCTGGGGGCTTCTAGGGGCTGGCTGAGCGGGAGCCCCCCCCTCTCGGGAACCGGTGCTGCCGGTCCATCTCGGAAAGCTAAGCTGTCCAGCTTTTACTGCGCCTGGGGACCGACCCGTGCAAAAGCACACGGAAGAAGGCGCCCTATTTGCTTTGATTTGACCCTTTCGCAAACTCGGCTGTTCCCGTCCTCAGTCTTTCAACGGAAGTGCACTTGACACAGGCGCCCCTCTGGTCTCAGATGCGCGACAGTGACCCGGTCGGGGTCGCTGCTGCACAAGCACCGACGGTTCCCCGAGCTGCACCTGGAGGCCTGGACCCCCGCCCCCCAGGGGTGTGCCAGGTTCCTCTCTGCACCGAAGACGCGTCTTCGTTTTCCAGTTTGCACACCAGGGCCCGGGGTCCACGCTGCCGCCACCAGCGGGGCCTCTCCTTTCTGGCGCTTCCTCCCCTCCGGCTGNCCTGGCCGTTCGTGACCGCAGGCTTCTTGACCGGCCTCGGTTACGACCCCTTTTGTGCCCCCGTTGCCTCGTCTGTAACGTGGGGGTAACGGTGCGTCTCCCTCGTGGGGCGTGGGGCTGAGTGGGACCCGCCGGTTGCCCCCGCGCGGGGCCCTTACAGGTCGGTCGCCGCGGCCCCTCGGTGGGCAGGGGCGCTCCGCCAGGTCGCGCAGCGCGAAAGCGGCGGAGCCTTTCCGGGGAGAGGTGGGAAGCGGGCGCTGGAACCGGGTCCGCCCAAGTGAG
>NW_027531904.1:11464215-11467140 GCF_008692635.1 Crocuta crocuta | reverse complement strand
CGGGCGGCAGCAGCTGGGGCAGGGGCCGGCCGTGCGCAGGGCCGCCGCGGCTCAGCTGTTGCCGGTCGAGCGGGCTCTGCGTCCCGGGGTCTTCCAGGCCCTTCCACGCTGCCTCCCAGCGGGTGCCGACGGCCTGTTCCTCCAGAGGGAGCCAGGCAGGGCTGCGGTTCAGCTCAGCCTGACTTAGAAACCGTTTGTGTAAACTTGGGAACGACTCCAGGAGCACCCGGACTTGTGCCAGAGAAGGGCTGTCCTCGGCGCGGGGGCAGCCCTGCCGCAGATGCGTTTCCCGCCGGACTGTTTGTTGAGGAAGAAAACAGAGCATCCTGTTTCAGATGGTCTCCTGACTTTCGAGTCCCCTCTGAGGTTTTTCATGTAGAAGAATGCGGATAAGGGAGGGATGCCCCCGAGCGGGGCTTTGAGGCCGAGCCTGAAGGCTGTGGCAGGAGAGCTGCCTGGTCCCCAGCTTGCCGGGGCCGGCGGCTGGCTTGTGCGGGGCGCTGACACCGGCCGTCTGTCCCCGTGTCCTCTCCGGCCCATGGGAATCCCCCCTTCCTCAGGGGGTCGTGAGCGGTCAGGAAACGCGGCACACGGCTGGCGCAGAACGGGCTCCACGTGGCAGCCACGCGACACAAGTAGTATCCGTGGCCAAATACGTGGTGTAGTCACGTAATGGACTATTACGCAGCAGTGAACATAAATATCCGTGGACGTGAATGACTCTGGTGAAGTTGAGCAAGAAAAGGTTAGAGAATGGTCGCATACAGACGGTACCATTTACGGAGAGGTTAAAAAGGTCACGCAGGTTGTGTGGTGACTGGGGCGCCGCCGCGGGCAGGGATGCGCCCCGGGCTCAGGACGGCGTTTACCACTTCGGAAGAGTTTATCAGCTGCAGTGTTTATTCTAAGACTGGGTGGTGGGTGCACCGTGTTTTTTATGGTGTTCTGTCCATCTTCGTGTGCATTCGGAATACTTTAAGCAGGAAATCAGTTTTCACGCGGAGTTCGTGTGGGTCACCGACTGCGAGAGTCCGTAAAGCGGAGGGTCTGCCTTACAAACCCAGTGGGAGCAGACCCAGGCGGGGCTGGGCCCCAGAGCAGGGGCTCGCTTTGAGGAGGAGGAATCTTCGTGTACAGTGATACTTCGGAGCCGCGGGCATAAAACTTCTGTGGTGGTAAAGGTGGAAATTCATAATTTATCTTCCTCCCCACCTTTCGGGGTCCTCGGCCTTGGGGAGCCTCTGACTCGCAGCGGGGAGTCTCATGCTAGTGAGCAGTAAGCCCTGTGCAGGCCTCAGCTGGTCGGGAGTCATTTTACAGATACCATTTCTTTTGACAGATGAGCTAAAAAGGAAAAGAAAAATCAGCAGTTTGCTTACCGCACTATCATGTGTTTCTTGTTTTCAAGCATCTTTCGGCCCTCTCGGGCAAAGCTGCGGTTTCGCTGCTTTTTTCAAAATGTTTTACTGCTTGACTCTTAATGAAAGCTGATACTGGAATTTCTTGCTAAGCTTCTCTGTTCCTGAATTCAGGGATCTGGTCCAGGGCCTGATTTTACGGGGAATGGAGGCCAGAGAGTGGCTGTGATTTGCCTGAGATTGGAAGCTAGACTCAGGCCCTCTTTGAAAGCAGAGACTCTGGGAGTAGTTGCGTGTTCAAAATGCAGAGTATCTCATTGTGTTATCTGTTTCTTGACTCTCAATACCAGCGGTTTTGGATTAGATACGGTGTGGTTTTCCCTTTACTTCATTTCCTTTCTGCCTTTTTCATGCAGTAAAAAAGCACGTTGTACTTGGAAGTCGGTACGTGGTCAGGCAGGAGGCCGATGCTTCCGGGGCAGGGGAGTGTGGTGTGCTGGAGGCTTCTCACCAGGGCAGGGGACAGCTGTGGCGTGAGCTGGCGCACGGGGCGGACTGACAATGGGTGAAGCAGAGCAGGAACCCCCCACCCCCGCCGGGTCTCTGCAGTCTGGGGAGCACAGGGCGTCATCAGATGGTCAGCAGATGAATTCCCCTCCTGGGGCCCCTTGCGTGGAGCCACTTGGGGCTCGTATGGACATGGTGTTGGTTTCTGAATCACATGTAACTGCACAGTCGTGCCTTCTTATTCTTAACCTGCTTTTGTGGGGAGGATGCACGTTTCTCTGGTGTTGAAACTGCTGACAGCTTAATGACAGATGTGTGGCAGCTCAGGGGACCCTGGTGTGTCCCACACAGAACGGAGACGCTGAACCGGCCTTCTGGGTGGAGTGGTTCTGCTAGGCTGTTCCTGGGGCTCCACTCAGGAGCCTTAAGGGGTCATGTAGCTCTTTTATCAAGAGATAACTTCTCACGGGTTTGTTGTGGCTTCCCAGTTAGTAAGCTCTGACCCACCGCCCATGGTGTGGCCCATTTCTCGACGTTTGTGTCCTTACCTTGCGGACGGTGCCCGCAGAGAAAGTGCCCAGGCAGACGTCGGTGGAATGAAAGCATAGAAGGGGGTCATGTTCTGGATTTGGGGTGTGCTTCAGCCCTCCAGAAGGGTGAGCCAGACCCTCAGGTGTGCTGACAGACACTTGGATCGTGGCGCGCAGTGAGCACCTGCTGAATACAGCTGGCATCAGCTCTTCAGAGAGCCTCACCCAGATTACGGGCGGCCCTGATTGGCAGTCTCTTGCGTGTCATGTCCGTGGCTGGACTCCGAGGTCACTGGGACAGCCGGGAGGGCGGGGGGAAGGCTTTGAGGAAAAGGCCGTGTAGTAAATACTTTAGGTCTCGCGGCCGTACCACCCTTGTGACCACTCCGCTCTCACGGGACAGAAAGGACCATAAAGTGAGCGTAGCAGCGTTGCTGTCGTTCTTACTTATGGACTGAGATTTGAGTTTCGTGTGATTTTCACATGTCACAACATATTGTTCTTTCCGTCTTTCCCCGCCCCCCCCCCCC
>NW_027531904.1:11451339-11463728 GCF_008692635.1 Crocuta crocuta | reverse complement strand
TCCTTACTCATAGGTGTATAAAAACAGGCCAAGGGCTAGGGGTGGCTCCGGGCTGTGGTTCCCGGAAGCTCCTGTTTTAGGAGGGCCTCAGCCACTTCTCATCCGCTCACTCGCTCCCTCTGCTCAGGCACTGGGGCACAGCTGAACAGAGCAGGTCCCGTCGCTACCCCTGTGGAACTTTCTGGAATGTGGGGAGACACGGATAACACCAGCCAGCACTGCGCAGCGTGGAGGGGACCAGGTCGGTGTGTGTGACAGGGGTCCCGGTTTGTGGGAGGGGAGGCTGGGAAGGACTTGCAGAGGAGGAGGGGGAGGGGAGCGGCGGCAGCGCTGGTTGCCCGTGTGGCGCCAAGGACGGCCAGGTGGCAGCCGGGGAGACGGGGGCGCAGCCTTTGGAAGGGAGGCCTCTGGGGCCGGAGCTACAGGAACCGGCAGTGTTCAGCAGCGCTGGACAGTGTTTTCCCTCTTCCACACTGGTGGTGGGGTCGTGTCCGATACTCTGCTCTAACTACGCTGGCGGATTAGCTGGTCTGCGTGTGAGGGTTGAAGTATTTATGTCCCACGCTGGCAGGAAGGTTTGAATTGTGAAGTGGAGATACGGTTGCCCTGTGCTTCTTAAGCACCACGGTTTCGGGGGGGCGGGGGCGGCAGCGGGGTCTAGGAAGCTGCCCCACCCAGTGGACTGCCTTTGCTAGAACATTCCCAAATCCACCTTCACCACTGTTCCATGTGCTCTGCTCATATGCACCTTACCAATTTCCTTCCTCCTCGGATGTGGCTCTTTCTTGAGGAGAGGCCACCAGCTGCCACGTCACCGAGGCTTCTGAGGGGCGGACAGGTCTTCTCATTTAGGCGCCTTTACCCATCAGCCACTGGGTTACAGGCTTCCTGTCTGATCAGAGCAAAATCCTTCCACTCAAAGGACAGAACCCTGTTATTGTAGAAGTGACTCTCGGAGCGAGGCGTGATCAGGAACCGTCATTTCTCTGAGGTTTGCGCAGGAGGATCTGAGTGACACTGGGGTGGGCGCTTGCCTACATCCCCTCGGGTCTGGTCCTCAGCTGTCCCAGAGTGAGCGCAGTGTGGACGGTGATGCTTCTAACTGATGCCCCCTAAACCCTAAATACTCGGCCCGCAGCGCTCAGTGGCGTGCGAGGCCCCCTGGGTGGCAAGAGGCTAGGACGGTCCCCAGGGAGCCTGTGGGTCCCACAGTTTCCCGGATAAGCTGTGGCTCCCCAGGCCGCACGGGAAGCCTCGAGCAGACGGCGGCTCCGTGCTGCTGTTCCGGGAGGTGGGTCCTGCCCCGTTGGGGTGCTGAGCACTAGTGCTGTGCCCTGCTGGGCACACAGCCGGGGGCAGAGACCGGCCAGGAGCCCCCCCCCGCCCAGCGCTCAGAGGAGCGACGGCGCGTCAGGGATGCTCAGTGTGCCCGAGCGCCCCCAGCACGTGTCAGAGCAGCTGCCGCGCTGCGAGAGTACGCGTTTCCCGCAGCCGTGGCCGTGATGGTTCTGTGCACTTAAGAGACTACAGTAGTGAGACGTTAAAAGGAGACCAGCGCCTGACGGCTTTGGCTCTGGCAAACCTTCGCAGAGAAGCCGTGTTTGTGTGCGGGAGTCGGGGCTGGTGTCTCCCTTCTGGGGGCGGCCTGGCATCTTCCCAGAGTGAGTGAACCGGAGGGGGTCCTGTGTGTGCAGGACTGACCTGGGTGTGGCCCGGAGCCAGGCGTCTGTGGTCCCTGCGATAATCCTGTGAACACTGCCGCGTTGGGGAGGCCTTGTGACTGGTCGCCGAGGGCTCCCCGGAGGAGGTGGCCTGGGAGTGGTTCGGTTTGGTACACTATTGCGTAGCTGCTCGCAGACATCGCTCCTCTTGGGCCAGCAGGATGCGCTCCCAGTCATCCTTTGCTTACATTTCTCAGACCGATTTTGTGGGAGAACTGGAACCTGGTGGGGAGGGGTCTGGAGCCGCGTCCTTTGGACTTCGGGCCCTTCCCAGGCCCCCCAAAGGGAGTCATGTTCCGTGTGCGCTGGGTCTGAGGGCTGGACGGCAGGCCTGGCGGTGGACAGGGTGGGTGGGCTGTGCTGTCAGAGGGGTTCATCTCGGATTACAGGACCTAATTGTAGGCAGCGGGCCCGAGTTTCATTTCCCTTCAGCTCTCTGATGCCCCGGGAAGACTGTGCTTGCGGACAAGGTGGCCTGACTTTCTAGGAGTGGCGCTGCCAGTCAGCCCTTCGCCTAACGGGTCCTGTTGGGTGAGGCCATGATGGGCACCTGGGGAGAGCCGGGCACTGTCTCTGGTTCGGGGAGCTTGTCCCGTCCTGTTCTGGGCTGTGATTGGGGCATTGTCCTCAGTGGCTCTGTGGGTTGGAGGAAGTCATGATGTGCTTTTGCTCCAAGGGTCATCTGTCCCTGAGTCAGGCCTGAAGGGGCCCTCAGAGGGCAGCCTGCCCCGACCCCGGGTGCTGAGTGAGGGATTGGGGTTCCTCTGCGGGGCGGCGGCCGCTCGGGCGCTAGAGCCTTCCCCAGACACGCAAGCGATGTGTTCTTATCTAAACCTAGCTGTCCGATGACACTGGCTTTGTGTTTTGACTTTAATCCATCTGGAGGAAGGCAGGACACGTGGCGGGTTGGGCACAGACACCTGAATTGTCCCGTTACCCAATCCGGCTGCAGCGGAGGCTTGAGACCGTCAGCCACGTGTGATTTGGAAACGGACAGTGTGGACGCTAAGATTCCTGAGGGGTTGACGTAGCAGTGAGGGTGAGGCGGTGGCGGCTCCCTGGCGGGGACGAGGTGTGCGCCAGAAGGGGACGGACCTGCTGCCCCCTGGGAGTCGTGGCTGGTGCCCCTGCAGACCTTGTCCCCGCGGCCTTTCTCTCAAATGTGCTGCTTAAAGGAAGCATCTTTTTCGGAACTATGGTTGTCAGACTGCACGTGGGAAAGGAGCCTCCTGGGCCCGTGTTTCTGCACACTGTGCAGTCCCACCCTGGGGATCCCCACTCGGTTGGTAGGCTGGGGTGCACCTCGGGGATCCACATGTCACCCGTCCCCCCCGCCCTCCCGCCACAGCTCCGGGGCCTCCAGGAACCACAGCTGTCCTCCGGATCATGACGGGGCCTCCTCCCGGCTGTGGGGTTGAGCGGCCCGGCCGCGGACGGCTTTCTGTGCAGCCTGCAAGTAGCTGCACTGTGTGGACGGAGACTAATGAAGCGCGCGCCCCTTAGCCTCAGGGGGATGCTCTGTGGTTTCTGCCTGCACATCTGCTTTGCATTCTGAGTCTCTGCGAGTGGCGGTTTGGGGCCTGGCACCCTCCCCAATCCCCTAGGCCCTGAGGTTTGTGCCTCCTGGGCTCTCAGACGGCAGTGGTGCCACCCGGTGTCCGGGGGGTATTTCTGGGAGGGTGTGGTTTAGTGATTGCCTCCACCCGGGAGCTCACGAGGACTCTCAGAGCCCCCAGATCCTTACCTGGGGAAAGGTGGGTAACAGTGGCCTGGGGGAGCCCCCCAGCACTTCCTGAGGCGCCAGCTCTGCCCAGAAGACTGTTAGAGATCATCAGTCTCCCAGATGGCTCACAAACTCCCCTGACCCCCGGGTCTTTGGTGGGTGGGGCCTGAGAGCCTGCCCTTCCCAAGCTCCAGTTCCTAAAACTTCATTAAGTCATTCATTCCTGTGTCCTTTTTTTTTTTTAGGTTTATTTATTTATTTTGAGAGTGGGAGAGCGGGAGGGGCAGAGTGGGGGAGAGACAATCCCAGGCAGGTTCTCTGCTGTCCGCACAGAACCAGCTGCAGCGCCTGATCCCACAAGCCATGAGATCGTGACCTGAGCCCAAATCAAGAGTCCGACGCTTAACCAACTGAGCCGCTCGCTCACGTGCCCCTCCCGTGTCCTACTTTTAAGTTGAAAAAACGAAGGTGGAATGCTTAGCACTGCACCGCGTGTGTGTGTCAACATCGCAGGCAGGCGGGCGCCGTCCAGCCGGCTGCCGGCTGTGGTGTGCGTTGCTCCCGAGCCCTGCAGCCCCCAGCTCTCCCTGATTGTGCAACAGCACAGCTGATCGGAGCCACAGGAATGCAGCCCCGTGGCCGCTCGGCGGCCACGTGTCCCCTTTCTCTCTGAAACAGAAAGCGCCTTGGCGGCCTTCCGCACTTCCTAAAGGGTGAGCAGACCCAGAGGGCGGCCTCGCCCTTGTCACCTGGCCCGGCCCCCCATGGGGCCTTATCTGTAGTGCCTCCTTGTCTGCGAATGTGCGTGCGTTTGCTTCACCGCCTTCCATGTCTGGGCCCCCCTCCCCGTCGTTGCCCTCGGTGGCTCATCTCGGTGATGTCGTCAAAGCCGGAAGGTGTCGGCCGATGGGTCGGTCTCAGGAGATTTGCTCTTTAAAAGAGGGAGCTCGGGCGCCAGGGTGGCTCCATCAGTTAAGCATCCGGCTTTAGCTCGGGTCACGATCTCACGGTTTGAGGCCTACATTGGGCTCTGTGCTGACAGCTCAGAGCCGGGAGCCTGCTCCAGATTCTGCCTCCCTCTATCTGCCCCTCTCCTGCTCACTCTCTCTCTCGCTCTCTCTCTCAAAAATAAACATTAAAAAAAAAAGGGAGCTCGAGGGGTGAAGGGGGAGCCCCTCTGACTTCCGCGTCCCCGAAGTGGGTGGCGGTGGGGTCTGGGCTCTTGCCCAAGCTTTGGACAGGATGGAGACCACACTCGTGTGATTATTTTCATAGCTAATTTGAAAATGCCATTTCGAGTTAGTGGTTAGAAAAGGTAGGAGGTAAGAGCTCGTGGCACCCACCAGAGGATAAAGGTCGGTGCAGGCCGCGCCCTGCTTTCTGGGGGCTCAGGGGTCCTGCGTGGGCGCCCTTCTCTGCGTCTGCTGCTGGCGCAGACGCGGCTTCAGAGCCTCCTAGAGAACAGCTCCAGCTGTCTCATTGGTACAGGGCCAGATCTCCGGAGATCCTGTCCAGGCTCGTGATTTTGAAACATTCAGAAGAAAATTTGGAACCTAAAGTTATTCATCAGATTTGGGTTGTTGTCTGTTTTTCATCTGAGTCTTATATCATCAGGCCACTTACCATATTCTCGTGTTTTTTACTGCTTACAGAAGAATTAGCTTAGACGCGCCTTGAGCGTCTAGATCTTCAGATTTCAGAAACAAAACTCTTTCATTACAAGCAGATGTGTCCTTTTAAGCAACGTGGCCTGTGAGATGTGCAGACTAAGTCCGTCCCGCTGCGTCCCCTCATTTTTGTGGCTCATCCAGACCCGTGGTCATGCTGTTCTTCCCCGCTCTGCAGACATGGGTGTGCCCCGAGCCTTTGGGGAGGAGCCCAGGATCTGCACCCCGAGTGTGTGACTGAAGCGCGGTGTCATCACATACACACTGATTGGTCCTGCCGAGGATGGCAGGTGGGGCGTCTGGACCGGGTCTTAAGGCATCGGTAGGAATTCGCAGGCGGTTGCCAGGGCAGCTGGAAGGGGGTTGTGGAGGGAACTTGGTCTCTGTGTGTCTGTGGCGTGGGGGAAGGGCTACCGCCCCGCAGGTGGGGTGACGCTGGACCAGTGAGTCCTGACGCTGCACTGCGCAGGCGGAAGCCGTCAGAGAGTCTGGAAGCTTGGGGTCTCACTGGGCGGCCGTGAGAAGAGGGTTTGGAGTATGCTGCTGGGGGTGCCGAGGTGGATGAACCAGGAGAATGCCGGGGAGTGCGAGCCGGTGAGATGGATGGATGGGGTCTTGACCTTGGAGAGCTGGCGACGCCCTCAGGCTGGAGAGCGCTTCTCTCTTGGGTGTGTGCCGTGCATGCAGTGTGTTCCTGAGATGTGTGCTTAGCTCGGAGCCGTGGCTGGGAGTGTCCAGTGGACCCTGCAGACTGCCGGCCACGCTCCTCGGGACCCCGCACTGTGTCGCTGGTGGGTGTGGAAGCTGCCCTTGGCGCCAACCCAGCATGCCCCCGGGTTTTACGTTCACCATCTCAGTATTTGGGAAGAGCCGTGGGGCGGCCTCTGAGCCCGGGGAGATGTGGAGATGGGCTGGAGCTTTCAGAGCCAGTGGCTGCAAGGTCTGAGGTGTCGGAGGGGATGCGGGTCGTGACTGCCCAGTGAGCAGGTGCCGCCTGTGGCGCCCCCTCTGAGCCAGACGCGCGCGACTTCCTGTGGCCCTCGGAGCCGCCACAGCTGGTGGGTTCTTGCCGTCACTCCTGTCCCACCGCCCGCCAGCGGCATATGTTGCCTAACACAGCACGCGGTGGGGTGGGGGGTGGTGATCGTGAACGGACAGTTAGGCTGCAGGGCCCAGGGCGCGACCCCGGGCCCAGCGAGTGATGCTGCCCTGGCCGCGATGAGCTTCCCAGGACCGCGTGTGCGCGATGTTCAGTGCGACGCGGCCCAGACGGCGTCCGCGCTGTTGCGCACGTCATGGAAGGGGCGGTACGGTTTCTCTCAGCGGGTGGAGCAGCTCGGGGTGTGTGTGCATGGATGAACGTCGTGTGAGCGGATGCAGCCGCAGGGTCCCCTGGGGTTCGTTTCCCTCTTTTTCCACGTTTCCCACATTTTGCACAGCAACTGTTACTGCTATTCGAAATAAAAGTCTAAAGCACGCTGTGACTTTTTTTTAAACACTTGAGAGAGCGCGAGCGGAGGAGGGAAACGTAGACATTTCCTCTGCCTTCCTTTCTGGGATTAGACAGGTGTCTGCGGTCCAAGATGACGGGATGTGGCAGGAGCGACGGTCCTCTGTTGCCTAGGGAGCCGCCGCCCGGGCCGCCCGGTGCCTGTTCTGCAGGCTTTCAGCCTGGGGCTCCTCCCGGGCTCCTGCGGCCCTCGTGGGCACCGAGGGCGCCTCGGGGTCCTGTTCACACCTCCCCGAGTTCCTGCTCCCGCTCGCGGCATCCGTCAGCTCTTCGGAAGTGAGCGAAATCCACACAATTCCTGTTGCCAGACGCAGGAAGAGACAGACTTGCTTTTCATCCTGGAGGCATTTTTCCTGGTGACTTAAATGATTTTTGTTACACATTCAAATCTGGAATCAAATTTGATTCCACTTTATTTCTTTCCAAACTTTTAACCAGTTGTCCTCTTGACGTCATTTAATAATTAAGGTTTTTCCTGCTGATTTTCCTTGAAACATGACATTTGGTATTGCCTGTGTCTGAGTCGCCGCCGAATGGGCCTTTACCATGTGCCTCCCAGCTTTGCAAGGCACAGCCCCACGCCTGGTATTTTTTGTTCAGAATGTTGCAGGTTAAACTGAAGACAGATTTTAGAATTTCTTTGCTGTGCTTTGAAGAGCTCCTGTAGAATTTTGACTGGATTTTTGGAGTTTCTACGATGCGTCAGGATTTCTGAAGCCAGGCATTTTGTATTCTGTTCGTGATGGGGAACGTGACTCTAGCTGGTTGTTGCTGTCATGAAGGAGGCTGCTCGCCGGGTGTCTCCGGGGACTGGTCTCCCGGTTCTGTGCACGTGGTGGCTCTTGGCCTGAGTTGGCGCTCGGTATGTGTTTGCCAAGGGAACGAACAGATATTTCTGTGTACGTGGCATCATCCCTTTTCCGCCTTTTGGATGGATCACCCCAGATAGGCCCCCAGTAAGGCCGCGGACTCCAAGTGGGTGAGTGCGAGCACAGCTTCTCACGTGTGCTGAGGTTTGATGGGCAGGGACCCTTCACCAGAGGAATGAAGGGCAGGGATCTGTGGCTTGGGGGGTGTCCTGGGGTCTGGGGAAGGGATGGGTGGGGCCCTGCTCCCCCAGGTGTGGGGGCTTCTGGGTTTGGGGCTGGCGGAGGTCTGGGGACAGAGGCCTGTGGGAGCAGCTAGGACAGACGCACGAGGGACACAGGAGTGCCCCTGCCTCTGTGGGAAGCTTCCCAGGGGTACGTGACGCGAGCTCTGGAGGTCGCGTTTGCACTGGGCGTGGAAGGGTGTGTAGGAGCTGCAGAGTCTGTTGTTCCAGGAGATTCAGTCTGTGGCCCCTGTGAGTCTTCAGACAGATGCTGGTCGCTGCTTCGTGCGGGCACCTGCCGCGTGTTGAGCTGAGCCTGGGCTCTGCCCCTTGCAGCGTGACCGGAATGCCCGTGTGGCTCTCCAGAATTTGGGATCAGAGCGTTTCAGTGGGGGTGGGGCGGGGCAGATCCTGACTCCCCACCCTGCTCCCCACCCCTCTGGCCAGTGGGCGCTTGGCAGATGTGGCGATAGGCTTTAGCACCGACTGGCTCCGTTGTCACCAGCAGGGTGTAGCTTAGCGCTGGACTCCGGGTGACAAACCCACTGAGGTGTTCCGTATCGCCAGATTGCGCGGGGCCCCGCCCCCTCCTGGAAGGGCAGTAGAGGCACCGGACGAGCCGGGCCTGTTGTTTTGGTCCCTAAAGAGTGCTGGCATTTCTGTGGGTAAAGCCTTCTCGAGTCATAGTGTCCTTGGGAGGAGCAGCGGTGGCTGTCCGCCCCCCCCACCCCCCCAGGAACAGGCTGCCCTTGGTCTGGGTTTCAGTTCCCGAGGCCACTGCCCACTCCCTGGGTTTGGCCGTCCTCCAGCCTTCCGTGGCGGGTGTTACGTGGTGGCATCCCGGGTCGTGGGAAGGCTCCCGTTGGGGCTGGATTCCTGGCATTCACGCTATTTACTGGCCACATGAGCGAAACCGCTGGTCCTGGCTGGGAGATGCCCTTGGCCTGTTCTTCCTGACGCTCCCCCGAGGGGTGGGGTGCGTCCCAGCCCTGCGTCCCGTGGGCAGTAATACGCGCTCCCCTTCTCTCCCAGGCCCCGAACCGCCAGCTCATGACCTACTGGCTGCAGGAGCTCCAGCAGAAGCGGTGGGAATACTGCACCAGCCTGGACGCGGTCGCCGGGGACAGCAGGGCCCCCCCGGCCCCAGGGGACTTCTCGCAGGGGCTCGTGGCCAGAGACACCCCAGGTGAGTCAAGGGTGCGGGCCGGCGGCGCTTCCTCGTGTGATGTGTGACCGGGTGGGTGAGGCCAGTGTGGAAGCCTGGGACGAGGATGGTGGCGTGGACCCCTCCGATGGCGGCCCTGCCTGGCTCCTGGGCGCTTCCGCGCGTGGAGTCCTCTTCAACCCGATAACGACCTTGGGGGTCAGCGAGGTCCGTGCCCAGCACCCCAAGCAGACGGGCGGCAGGGGTCCGCCAGCCGTGACCCCCGTCTTGACTGCAGGGCCAGGCCCGTGTCTGCCTTGCTGACGTGCTCGTGGCCAGAGGTCACTCACGTTTTTCCATACTGTTCTTGACACGCTTGGCCCGTGACTCCATCGCGTCCTTGAGGGAGAGTAACTGTTAGAGGCAATTCCGTGTTCTAGCTCTGTGGGATTTCCACGACTCCAGGTGGTTTGCGGTGTGGAGATCGTGTGGCTTTACGTTAGACACTCGGACGTTAAAGCCGCAGGGTCTTCTCAGGCCTGGTGCGGAGCCCCTTACAGAAAAGAGCAGGAGACAGTTACTCGCTGACCATCCCTGCAAGACCATGGGGGGCCGTGTTGCGCCTGTGTCCCCGAGGGGACACACAGGGGTGTGCAGAGGGCCACCCGGAGGAAGCCAGCCGCCGAGGCCGCTGCGCCCATGTGTCTTGATGATCAGAGGTGCTCACGTGAAAGCCTGGATGGCGAGGGCTGCTTCTCACGCCTGCAAAGATGTGTGCCTTGAGCTTCATGATGCCCGTGGGCCTACTCAGCTCCCCGTGAGCCGCAGCCAGTCCCAACACCCAAGCAGCCCGCGTTTCAGACACGGATGCTGGGACTCCTCCGAGCCTTCCCCCCACAAACCCGATGTCCCGCCCGCCACGTGTTCACCAAACACGGTGTTTTCTGCTCTGGTCAGTGAGACACGGCTGAACGTCAGCCACACCTGTCGGTGCACGCTTCTCACAGACGCGGACACCCGAGGGGATGCCCCTGCGTCTGGCTCCAAGTTCTCTGTTGGCTGTGGCTTTGGAAGGCGCTGTTTTAGGACTTTGGATCAGAAGAGGCTCTGTAGCTCAGCCTGGACACCACGTGAGCATTGGATACGCTGCAGGGAAATGGGCAGATTCCTGGTGCCGCTGGTGCCTTGCATGGGGTACACACTCTTTGCCCCAGTTTCTTCATTCAAGTTGATTTATTTATAATCTCTGCGTGCAACATGGAGCTCGAACTCACGACCCCGAGATCAAGAGTCACAGGCTCCACTGACCGAGCCAGCTGGCCACCGCCTGGTTCTTCGTCCTGAGGATGTAGTGCGTGTGACAGACCCAGGGCGCCAGACCAGAGGGAGTTTGTAACATAAATCTTTCCTTTTCTGGAGGGTGTCTGTGGCCGGGAAGCTGAGGAAGCATCTGATGCCCATGGTGCTTCTCTTCATTTGGTTTGGGGCCAAGCGTGGCCTCTGAGGGGTGCTCGTTTGTCCAGCCACGTGGCCACGCAAGTTGGGCCTGGTCCCTCCTCTTGCAGTGTTCCGGTCTCACCGTGTGAAGAGAAAGTTGGGGCAGCAGGGGTGCTCGGGACTGAGCTCATAGGGACATCCCCTCTGCAGAAGTGGAGTCTAGGCCAGGTCCTGAAGATGACCTGGGGGAGGGGAGCAATCCAGCACGGCCCGAGCAGGTACCTTTGCAGGGCTAGAGGGGGCCGAGCCGGGCGTGGGGGCCAGCGTGGAGAGTGCCTCTCCCTCTGGGTTTGGGACTTGGGGCTTCCCTGTCAGAGCAGGGGTGGCCATGAACGTTCCGTGTGTAGACATGACTCTAACGGCAGACTTAGACTGGGTTTTGGCGTCTAAGAAAAGATAATGGAACTTTGGACCGCTGGGCGGTTGTGAGGCTGTTGTCGTGTGGGGAGTCAAGAAGCAGCTGTATTTTAGCCCTTTTATCGTCAGAGAGAGGAGTTGGTCAGAGGATAAAGTGCAGGAGAATAGGGAGGGTGTGCGAAGGTGTGTGAGGGAGGGAGGGAGGGCGCCCCGTGGTGCTGCTGCAGCCGCGCTGGCCGCTGGCCGGGCTGACTCCAGCTACGATTGTTTGCAACTCCAGCCTGCACGAAAGTAACCCTTTACCTCTCTGCCCCCCGTCCAGGGCGTTCCCAGGTGTCCAGCACTGGCTGCACCCACCCCCCTACTGGGGGCGGGGTCACGGGAGTGGACACCTCCCCTTGGCAGGCGGTGGTGCATCTCGGGAGGCGTGAGAAGCCCTGGGGCCCGTGATTAGGGCTTGTCAGACTCGGTCCCGGGGCAGCCGATGTGGCCTGCCACGCATCGTTTTACTGAAGCCGCAGTTCATCTGTACGTTGCTTTTGGCCGCTTGTGCACAATAACCAATCAGTGGCCAAGACCATGCGGCCCATGAGCCAACAGTCTGCCACCTGGGCCTTCAGGAAGTTTGCCGATGCTGCTCTAGGGCCCTGGGCATGTCTCTCCTTCTGAGCCATGGTTTCCGCATCTGGGGGACAGAGAGTGTTCGTGCCGCCTCCTCTGGCAGCCTGTGTTCTGGGCAGTGTGCCACACACCTGCTATTTAGGGACCACGGAGTCACAGTCTGTGTGTCCAAGGAGTCTGTCTGTGGCCTGGTGAGGCCAGGCCAGTTCAGAGGCGGGGGCAGGGTGAGCATGGTGTCGGCCTCAGGAAGTGGAAGGAGCGGCTGTTTGGGGCCCCGGGCTCTGAGGCTGAGGGGCATGAGAGGGCCCCCCAGAAAGCTGGGTGGACGATCAGGGGCCGGGCCTGGAGGGGTTTTTACAAGCAAGAGCACAGTGAGCGATGGGTCAGACGTGCCGAGTGGGGAAGGGCCCCTTGGCCAGATGGGGGGCTGGGGTTGGGCTAGAAACCACAGCGGTCACGGCAAGGTTTATGGCAGAGTGGGTGGAAAGAGGCTGGAGGCGGGGAGGGTGTGGGGGAAGCTGCAGGGTCTGGATGTGGGGTCGGGTGTGGGGGAGGGGAGGCCCCCTTGCAGCTCTGTTATGTGGGTCACACGTCAGGCTGCCTGAGGTGCAGATCATGTCCAGCTGTCGTCAGCAGGAAACCTAACGAGTGTATTTGCCTCTTGGTGGGCTGCTTCCGCGGTAAGGCTGCTGCCCGCTGCCCGCCGTCCTTGGCACATCCACTTCCCACTCAGGGCTGCCCCTGTGTCAGGAAGGAGCCCTCATCCTGTGCCTCACTAGCCGGGATGCTGCCGCATGGCCTCCCCAGGCCGGAAGGGAGGCGCGGAAGCGGGTGTCGGAGCTGAGCACGTGGCCATCAGCAGAACCGGCATCTGTAGGGAAGGGAGGGCCGAGGCGAGCCTGGAGAGGCAGCGCGCACTGTCACGCAGCTCCTGAATTTGTTCTCTGGAGCCCTCGTCTTCCGAGCGAGAGCGTGGCGTTGTGCCTGGGGTCTGCAGCTTCGGGTCAGCCCGGCTGCAGATGGAGGGACGGCCTGGCCGCCCCCGCCTCCGCTCCCCCC
>NW_027531904.1:11449958-11450799 GCF_008692635.1 Crocuta crocuta | reverse complement strand
CCCCCCCCCCCCCCCCCCCCGCCGTGGCCTGGCCTCCGGAAGTGCGCTTTGCCTCAGACATGGCTCTGCACGGCTCTGAGCTTGCGTGATCAAGACCTAGTTCAGCCCAAAGGAATGCTTTGCGAAGACCTTCCCGCTGCTGGGCGGGGGTTGACTGGACCCACAGGAGGCCGCACAGTAGCTGAGAGCCTCGTTGCGAGCGTCATACCCGGCTGGTTCTCACTTCTTTCCTGTGTAAACTGATCAGACGAGCAGGCCCGAGTGCCTGTCCGAGGACGGGGTGTCTCCTGCAGCACAGACAAGTTGAGGGGTGGCTGGTGAGGTGGGGTGGCCGGCAGCCGCTGCCCTCAGCCCCACAGCCTGTGCGTCAGGGGCCCACGCCCGTGGGTGGGATGCGACCCCGCCCTGCGGAGTCACACCAGTTCCACGTGCTCACTTAAGCCGTCCGTCCTGCGAGGTGACCCCAGAAGCTGTGCTTCTCTGTGGTCCTGTCTGTAGGATGCCACAAGTCGTGTTTCACGTCGTGTCCGTAGGCAGCCTGTCCCGGTGGGGAAAGCTCTCGGGACCATGGGCTCATGGCGCTTCCCCATCTGTGAGCAAGATGCTCAGTGAGGCTCCTTCTGCTCTAAAGGGGAGTCCTCAAATCAGATCGCGAGAGGGAGTGTGTGAGAGGTGGGATTCCAGTCCCAGCTGGGAGGAACCTCCTTGGAGCTGTGGGCAAATGGGGTGCAGGTGGGCTGGGGGTGGGTGTTGCTGGGTAGGGTGGAGGCGAGCTGGGGGGGTTGCTGGGTAGGGTGGAGGCGAGCTGGGGGAGTTGCTGGGTAGGGTGGAGGCGAGCTGG
>NW_027531904.1:11446882-11449498 GCF_008692635.1 Crocuta crocuta | reverse complement strand
AGCCATCAGCCGGGTGTGGGGCCTCCCCCAGGACTCCTGGGTCTCTGAGGGAGGTGGCGGGACAGGTCAGACGGCGCGTGAGCACCCAGACCCTCCTGCCCCGGCTCCTCGTCCCTCTGTCGTTTACTCACTGGTTCGTTTGATTCACAGTCGTCATCCCACCCCTCCGCCCTGCTGGTCACAAGACTTGACGTCCAAGGTGGGAGCAGCCAGGCCAGATGCGTGGGGGCCCCGAGAGCCCCCCCTCGTTGGTGCCTGTGTCCACACTCTGCCCTCGGGTCTTTCTGCGGCCTCCGACCGCCGCTGCGCAGTCGGGGTTGGCACTCGCCCTGATGGCAGGAAAGCAGCTTTGCCCGCCGAGGCCGTGCTGTCCGGCTCCCACAGAGCCGTGTCTCCGGCGGCGTGTGCTCCGTCACCTGTGGGAATGGCCTCTCCCCATTGCTTCCCCCTTTCGTGGCCGGGCCAGCGGGCCCGGTGCGGGAGAGGAGCTGCCGTCAGGACACGCCCGAGTGGCCCACGGCCAGGGCTCTGGGTCTGGGAAGCCGGGCGCCACCAAGGCGCATGGGAACGTGTGAGCACACAGCGGCCCCTCCCGGGCGAGGCTGCGGGGCTCTGCCCGAGCTGGGGGTCGGCTCACTGCCCTTCAGGACTTCCGGGAAGCGCTGCTGTGGCCTAGCTCGCGTCCCGAGGTGGCTCCTGAATGCTGATGCGGGAGGCGTGTTGAGGAAGAGCCAGCAGCTCTCCCTTAATTAAGTCAGTCTTCCGAGGCCTTCTAAACACCGGAAACGAGGCAGAATGACAGTGACAGCCCACGCTGGGGGATTGCTGCTTTTTCACGCTGAGTGATTCCTCGCAGCGTCTGTCTGTTCCACCAGTGCCCCCCCGGCCCCCGGCCGTTTGCTGCCCCCAGGCCCGGGGCCCAGAGCTCCCGAGGGCTTCCAGCGCAGGACTGGAGTGTTCTGCGCGCACAGAGGCCGCTCTCCCTGCGCCCCCGGCCCACACGGCCGGCTCGTCGTGGATGTGGGCGCCACGCGCTGGGGTCACTTCCTGGCTCGCTGCAGTGCTTCCCCAGGGCACGTGTGGACCCCCCCCTCGGGGGAGCCCCGGCCTCCACGTCCCCTGCTCCGGAGGAGCGGAGTGCCGCCTCATGGCTGCGGTCACTGCACCTGCCGTGCCGCCTTCCAGGGGACAGGCCACTTGTCCCCGGCCCTGGCTCTGGGCTCAGTGTCTTAACAGATGAGTCAGGTGCAGGGGGCCAGACCCGGCTAACAGCGTTGGGCTTGTTTGTTTACTGGCTCTCTTTCCGGGTGAAATCTTAGGGGGACTCCAGTCCGTGAAGAGTGAAGAGGAAGGCAGTGCTTGGCGCCCAGGACGAACCCTCGGGAACGCGTCTTCCAGGACCCCAGGGTCCTGTGGCGACGGGGCCTCAGTGCATCCTGCTTGGCATGTTATTCTGTGTCTCTTTCCGAGACGGGTTCCCGTTGGGGGCAGGCACTCGGTCCTGCCGCCTTGGTACCCAGAGCCCGTGGCGCCCGCCATGTGCCGGTAACTTGGAAGCAAGAGGTGGGAACCCGTGCTCACGGGTAACTTCTGGCCGCCTTCCCGGAGTCTCGCGAGCTGTTGCCGGCCCGCGTGGCTCCCAGCACCCTCCCGCTTCGC
Source organism: Crocuta crocuta (assembly GCF_008692635.1). Taxonomy (NCBI): domain Eukaryota; kingdom Metazoa; phylum Chordata; class Mammalia; order Carnivora; family Hyaenidae; genus Crocuta; species Crocuta crocuta. The sequence goes on along the minus strand of NW_027531904.1, from coordinate 11,447,839 downwards.
CTACTCAGAGCCCTGCTCGAGATGCGCGCCGATGCTCAGGGCCGGGGCCGCGTCCCCGGAAGGACCCGCAGCCGTGCCTTCGTCGTGTCGCCCGGGGAGCCCTCGCCAGGCTGCCCAGCGAGAGCCCAGGGCCCGCGGCCCGTTCCCCGCGCTCGGCCTCTCGCACGCGTGCCCGGTGCGTTCCTCAGACCCCCGGCCGAGCCGCTCGGGTCCCGCACCCCTCTGACCAGAAGCACCTTTTCCTCAACGTCTGTGTTGAGCAGGCCGCCCTGAGCCTGTTCCCAGGGCCGGTCAGCGCTGCCAGACTGCGGGCGCCTCCGCAAAGGGCAGCGCAGAGCGAGCCGTCTGGCCAGCTTCTGTTTGCAGACATGTCCTGTTCTCAGAGAGACGGGTGCCGTTTGGGAGAACGCAAAGTAGTCGTAGCCGGGTACTTTTTTTTCAAAACTTTAAAATAAGTTTTTATCGGGGCACCCAGGTGGCTGAGTCATTCATTTAAGTATCTGACTCTTGATCTTGGCTCAGGTCATGATCTCAGGGTTCGTGAGTTTGAGCCCATGTTGGGCTCTGTGCTAACAGTGTGCACTCTGCTTGGGATTCTCTCTTTCTCAAAAATAAACATACATTTAAAAAACGTTTCTTCAAAAAAGTAAGGTTTTGGGGCGCCTGGGTGGCTCAGTGAGTTAAGTGTCCAACTTCGGCTCAGGTCACGATCTCACAGTTCATGGGTTCGAGCCCTGTGTCTGGCTCTGTGCTGACAGCTCCGAGCCTGGAGCCTGTTGTGGATTCTGTGTCTCCCTCTCTCTCTGACCCTTGCCTGCTCACACTGTCTCTCTTTCTCTCAGAAATAAATTATAAAAAAAAAAAGAAAAAGAAAAAAATTGAGGTTTTATTATGGGGAGTTTTATGTAAAGAAAGAGTACTGGAATATCATCCCCATGTTCGGGTGATTCCCACAGT
>NW_027531904.1:11430654-11446810 GCF_008692635.1 Crocuta crocuta | reverse complement strand
CCCCCCCCCCCCCCCCCCCATGTTTTATTTGAAGCAAATGTTATTTATTAAATAATCAAATATAGTCATTTTGAAGCAAATCCCACATAGCATATGGTTAAAACGTTCAGTATTTCAGAAGCTTGCATTTTAAAGCTGTTCTGAAATTGGTTGTGACTTAGCGTCGGAGCTTCTGCTGTGACTTTCCCGAGCCACTGCTCTGGGACCTGCATGCCGGTCGTCTCAGGCCACGGTTACAGATATTAGCAAAATGTGCATAATATTCATATTCCCCGTTTTCTCGGAGACACAGAGTGAGTATAATCTACTTTGTACTTCGCTTTCTCGCCCCCCTGGTTCATCCTGGGGGTGGTTCCTCCCGGTGCAGGTGAGTGCAGCTTAGCCACAGCTCTGTGCCAGCTTCCTGCTCTGGGGACAGCGGACGGGACCGTGGCTCTCCTGTCCTGGGCTCCTGGTGCTCTGAGGCTTGTCACAGCCTCCCCGTGACGAACATGGAACTTCTTTAGGTGACAACAGCTGCAGACGCTGGAAGCCACCCACAGGTTGCACTTTTGTGCAGTTTACGTTGAAAACACCCTGTAACAGATGGAGTCCACGTGGACGCTCTGAGGAACTGACGTTTGTTTGCCTGTCTTTCAGATGTAATTTACCCGCACCCAGATGCCTCCGCAGAAAAAGCCAGAAATGTCCTCGCCGTGGAAACCGTCCCCGGAGAGCTGGGGCAAGCAGCTCACCAGCCAGCCGCAGGGCCCCCCAATTCCATTAATTTCTCTTTCAAACAGTGGGGCACTGAGCTCAAGTGAGTCTTTGGAAGGCAACGTATGAATTGAAAATGGGTTATTTCTGATGATACGTTATAATTTTATATATGGGATTGTAAAGCTGCCTTACATTTATGAAGGTCTTTGTCATTTGCGAGGTCCTCTCAGGTCCTGGTTGTTTTTCTAGCTTGTAGAGAGGGCCCGTTCTGTGCCGCGCACGGTGCCCGATGTTTTCACACCCGTGGTTTATTTTAATTCGCTTGACTGTGAGGTCGGTTGTATGGTCGAGTTCTGCAGAAGCAGAGACCTGCTGGGGAAGAGCCCTCGTCTGGGTCTCCAGGTGCCCAGGCTGCCCAGCCAAGAGTCTTCCCAGGGGCCAGCCCCCTCCCCGCCCCGGGTTGCCCCAGGGCACGGGTTCGACGAGGAGAGGGGAGGTGGGCTTGTGCGTGTCTGTGTCTTTAAGAAAAGCTTTGCTGAGGTACAGCGCGTGTGCCGTGCAGCTCACCCACCCGGGGTGTACAGCGCCCTGCTTTCCGGCGCGTCCTGCGAGGTGAACAGCCGTCCCTGTGGTCGGTTATAGGGCAGTTCTGTCACCCCGAAAAGAAAGCCACCGATTTCCCTGCAGCCCTGTGACCACTAGCCCACTTTCTGTGTCCGTGGGTTTGCCTGCCCTGGACGTTTCGTCTAAATGGCCTCCTACGTGGGAGACTTTGCACCTGGCTTCTCCACCGAGCGCGGCGTCTTCCGGCCCGTCTGTGTTCTGGGAGGTGTTAGTACTTCCTTTCTCTTGATTGCGCACAAGTGCTCCGTGGTCCGGATAGACCACGTTCTGTGTGTCCACTCGTCAGGCCATGCATGTGTGGGCTGCTTCCCTCTGTGGCTGCTGTGAGCAGTGCTGCCGCGAGCACTAGGTCCCGTGGGGACACGCCTTGGTCTCTGGTGGGTGCGTACCGGGAGCGGAGCTGCCGGCTCGTCCGGGAACTCTGGGTCCACGTGAGGGCCTGTCCGGCGTTTGCCTACGTCCTCCCCTCCCCCGCGCTCATGGTTCCGCTGTCGCTGGTGGTGAAGCGCGACCTCGTGGTCGTGATGGGCGTCTCCCTGGTGACCGCCGATACCGAGCGGCTCCCCACGTGCTCTTTGGCCGCTGGTGGATCTTTGGGAAGATCTCTGCGCAGATCCTTGGTCCGCGTCTCAATTGCATTGTCGTCTTCTTCAAAATTTTTTGTTTAAATTTTTCATTTTTAAATATTTTATTTATTTTTGAGAGAAAGAGCACAAACCGGCAAGGGGCAGAGAAGGGAGACAGAGGATCCCAAATGGGCTGTGCCGACAGCACAGAGCCCGACGTGGGGCTTGAACTCACGAACCATGAGATCATGACCCGAGCTGGTCAGACATTCAACCGACTGAGCCCCCAGGTGGCCTTGTCTTTTTTTTTTTTTTAATACTTAATTTTCTTAGGGCAGCTTTAGGGCTGCAGTAAAATTGAGAGGAAGCCAGAGATCTTTATACGTCCCTTGCCGCACACGTGCGTGCCCCGCCCCGTTCTCAGCAGAGTGGTACGGCTCTTACCGAGGGTGAGCCTGCATTAACGCGTCGTGATGACCAGAGGCCACGGCGTCCCTTCGGGTTCAGGCTTGCTGGTGTGCGCTGCGGGTCTGGGCACGTGGGTAATGACACACGTCCAGCATGGTGTCATACGGGGTATTTTCTCTGCCCTGAAAATTCTGTCTTCTGCTCGTTAACCTCACTCACTCATAACCTCACCGGCAACCACTGGACCTTCGTTGTGTCCGTGCCCTCGCTTGTCCACGTCAGTTTTGTGGGAATCAGAGTATCAGCCTTTTCAGATCAGCTTCTTGCACCGAGTGATATGCATTCAAGTTTCCTCTGCGTCTTTTCAGCCTGATGGCTCGTTTGTCTTTCGTGCTGGGTGACGTTCCGTTGTCTAGATGCAGACGGGTGCCCACTCACCCGCCGAAGGTGGTGAAGCAAACCTTCGCTGCTCCCAGGTTTCGGCGACTGCGAGCAGAGCTGCGGCAGACACCCGTGCGCGGGTTTTCGTGTGGACGTAAGTTTTCAGCTCCTTTGGGGAAGTGCCGAGGAGCGGGACTGCGTGTGAGAGCGCGTGCGCTTCTTCCCAAGGGGCTGCCCTTGTTGCGTCCCCCAGCACGGGGCTTCCTGACGCCCCGCGGCCCGCCCGCAGCTGGTGGTGTCGCGTTCCAGCGTTTGGCCGTTCTTCTCCACGTGTGGCGGCGGCGGCTCGCTCACACTCTCATTTGCATCTCCCTGACGGCCACTGCGTAGCCTCCTTGGTGGGGCGTCCGGTGAGGCCTGCGGCCCATTTCTTAGCTGGTTGTCCATTTTCTTATTGTTGAGTTTTAAGAGTTCTTTGTATATTTTGGATAACAGTCGTCTGTCAGATGTGTCTCGTGCAGATGCCGCCCCCCCCCCGCCCTGGTCTGTGGCTTGTCTTCTACTTCTCTTGCCGGTGTCTTTCCCAAAGCAGACAGTTTGAATTTTAATGAAGTCCGGTTAATCATCATTTCTTTCATGAATTGTGTCTTTGGTGTTGTGTCTAAAAAGGCATCACCTAATCCAAGGTCATCTGGGTTTTCTCCTCTGTGATCTTCTGGGAGTTTTATAGTTTTGCATTTTACATTTTGATCTCTGGCCCATTTTGAGTTGATTTTTGTGAAGCACGTAAGGTCCTCACCTCGTCATCAGTTTGCACACGGACATCCGGCTGCTCCAGCACCATTTGTTGGAGGGACTGTCTTTGCTCTTTTGTCAGGGATCAATGGATTGTGTTTATGGGGTTCATTTCTGAGCTCTCTGTTTTGTTCCATTAACGTGTCTGTCTGTCCCTCCTCTGGTATCACGCTGTTTTGATTAGTGTAGCTTTACACTGTCCTAAGTCTCGAAGTGCGGTGGTTTCGTCTTCGTCAGTATCATGAAGAATCTGGGTCTTTCGCCTCTCTCCGTAGAAACCTGAGAATCAGTTTATCGACAGCCACAAAATAACATGCTGGGATTTCATTGCATGGATAGATCAGGTTGGGAAGAACTGACCATCTTGACAATATTGAGTCTTCCTGCCCGTGATCATGAAATCTCTCTCCGTTATTTTGTTCTTTGATTTCACTAATCAGTTTTATAGTTTTCCTCATAGATATGCTCTGTTTTTTTAGGTTTATATCTAAGTATTGCATTTTCTTAGTGCTGCTATAAATGATGTGTTTTTAATTTCAAATTCCACTTGTTCATTGATGGCATATAGGAAAACAGTTGCCTTTTGTATATTAACCTTGTATCCAACCTCACTATAATCACTTATTAATTTTGGGTTTTTTTTTTAATTCTTTGAGAGTTTTAAAATTATTTATTTATTTTAATATTTATCCATTTTTTGAGAGAGCACGAGCGGGGGAGGGGCAGAGAGAGAGAGACACACAGAATCTAAAGCAGGCTCCAGGCTTAGTGCAGTCAGCACAGAGCCGGACGCAGAGTTCAGACCCACGAGCCGTGAGGTATGACCTGAGCCGAAGTTGGCCGCCTAACTGACTGAGCCCCCCAGGCGCCCCTGGGTCCTCTCATTTCTGACCCAGGGTGTCAAAGTCTCAGACTGCAGTAGTTTGTTCTGATTCTCCTGCGGTTTCCCCGATACTGTTCGGGTGTTCACATGAAGAACTGTTGTCTTTGTGGAGACTTGACCCCTCGTCGTTACGAGGTGCCTTCGTTATCCCTCACGACCTCCCTGCCTTTGAAGCCGGCTCTGTCTGAAATCCACACTGCTGCTTCTGCTTGCTTTTGAGCAGCGTTAGCCCACTGTTTTTCTCCGTGGACTTTTAATCTGTGTGTGTCTGTATTTAAAGCAGGTTCCTGAAGACAACACGCAGTTAGGTCCCGTTTTTGTCTTCCACTCTTTTTCTGCATTTTGTGGTTTTATTTTTTTAAGTGATCTCTATATGCAGTGTGGGGCTTGAACTCACGACCTCGAGATCAAGAGTCATGTGCTCCACCGACAGCCAGCGGGGCGCCTGTTCCTCTTGTGGTTTTCATGGAGCATTTTATAGCATTCCATTTTCCTCTTTCTTAATGTATCAGTTATTCTTTTGTAACTTTTTTTTTTTTAGTGATTGCTCTGGAGTTTGCACCACACGTTTCCGCTTATCCAGGTTCCCTTTAAAGTCACTGTGCTGCCCCACAGGTGGGCGGGGGCCTCAGACAGCAACGCCGCCTCACTTCCCGCGTCCGTCTCTGTGTCGCCACCGTCAGTACGTGTGGGGCACACAGGGCGCATGCACACAGCACACACCTCAGCAAACATGTCACTTGTGTTAGTATTTTCAATGAGCTCTTATCTGGTGGATTAATCAGGATACGGAAAACACAGTTCTGTATTTGACTTCCCCTGCCCCACCTTCCGGTCTTTCCGACTAAAGAACTTAACCTTCTCTTGCAAAGCAGGTCCACCAGCAACAAGCAGGTGTGTGGGCGGGATGGGGAAGGCGTGGGCCTGGGCATGTGGTATGTGCTCCGGAGCTCGTGCAGGGCGTGAGCGAGACGGGCGTGTGCAGGTGTGCGTGGGCCGCTGCCGAGCTGCGGGTTGTGTGACGACCATGAGCGATGTCCTGTGGCCTGGACGCAGGGTCCACTGCCAGGTGCTGAGCTCTGCCTACGGCCTGACCACCAGCTCTCAGGTCCCCTCCCTCCCATCGGTGCTCTGTGCAGTCAGCTGGTTACGCATTAGCTGTGTGGTGTTGAGCTCTGTAGTCTCCATTAGTGACCTGGTGTGTGTGTGTGCGCGTGCATGTGTATGCACGTGTGTAGACACCCTCCCCCAGGGTGGGTGTGGGTGCTCCGTGGTGATGAAGTGACTTGGTCCTGCTGCTGCTGTCTTTACAGTGTGTGTCGGGCCCCATCAGGGGGACGGTGGCTGTAGGGACCACACTAGCAAGCAGTCCTGTCTGTGTCTAACGGGTCTTGAGCCCGGCCCTTCCCTGACCCCTCGATCTGACTTCTCTCCTAACCCTCAGGCCTGGCGAAGGGGTTACGGATGTGCCCAGCCGCTGATCTGGGGGGGACCATCTCAGTCTTGGGGGCTGGGCCACGCCAGAGGGCCTGACGTGGGCGCACAGAGGTTTGGTGACTTGGGGAGGGCACAGATGTAGCTGCGGCGTGGTCATGTGCGGTTGTCCCTGCAAGACACAGCTCTGTCTGTGTCGAGAGGCGAGGTGCCAGAGCCCCAGTGCAGGACCCAGGAGTCCCTGCAAACTCTCCTAGTGTTTGATGAGTGTTAAGATGCGATAATGTAGAATGAATGTGCACAGGAATGAATAATGCATATTTTTATGTAAATGCCTCAGGCCTCAAAAAAAAAAACACCCAAGGAATTTAGTCACGCTAATATTTATTTGTTTGCTTGTTTATTTTAAGTTTACTTATTTATTTTGAGAGAGAGGGAGTGTGAGCCCAAGTTGGGGCGGGGCAAAGAGGGAAGGAGGGAGGAGGGGAGAGAGAGAGAGAGAGAGAGAGGGAGAGTCAGAGTGAGTCAGAGTCCCGAGCAGGCTCCATGCTGTCAGTGTGGAGCCCTATGATGCAGGGCTCGAACTTACGAACCGTATCGTGACCTGAGCTGAAATCAAGAGTGGGACACTGGGGGTCCCTGGGGCTCAGTCGGTTGAGCGTCTGACTTCTGCTCAGGTCATGATCTCACGGTTTATGAGTTCAGGCCGTGTGTCGGGCTCTGTGCTGACAGCTCGGAGCCTGGAGCTGCTTCAGATCCTGTGTCTCCCTCTTTCTCTGCCTCTTCTGCTCACTCTCTGTCTCTCTCTCTCTCAAAAATAAACAAACATTAAAAAATTTTTTTTAATAAAAAAAGAGTGGGGCGCTCAACCAACTGAGCCCCCCCAGCTCCCCGGCACTGGTGTTAAAGCCACAGCTCCCCAAAGGGCAGCACAGAGAAGGGGTGGAGGGCCCTGGCCCCCGGGGGTGCGGTGATTATGGGGTCGATAGCCCCGGGGAGTGTGAGCGCATGTTCCGCGCATCNTGATGCAGGGCTCGAACTTACGAACCGTATCGTGACCTGAGCTGAAATCAAGAGTGGGACACTGGGGGTCCCTGGGGCTCAGTCGGTTGAGCGTCTGACTTCTGCTCAGGTCATGATCTCACGGTTTATGAGTTCAGGCCGTGTGTCGGGCTCTGTGCTGACAGCTCGGAGCCTGGAGCTGCTTCAGATCCTGTGTCTCCCTCTCTCTCTGCCTCTTCTGCTCACTCTCTGTCTCTCTCTCTCTCAAAAATAAACAAACATTAAAAAAATTTTTTTAATAAAAAAAGAGTGGGGCGCTCAACCAACTGAGCCCTCCCAGCTCCCCGGCACTGGTGTTGAAGCCACAGCTCCCCAAAGGGCAGCACAGAGAAGGGGTGGAGGGCCCTGGCCCCCGGGGGTGCGGTGATTATGGGGTCGATAGCCCCGGGGAGTGTGAGCGCATGTTCCGCGCATCCATCTGGCCTCTCCCTTGACCTCTACTATCTCTGGACTTCATTTCTGAGGCCACGCATCACCTGCGGGAGATGCCGCTGCCTGGAAACCGCTGTGGCCACTGCGGGAGCTCAGGCTCGTGGACGTCAGCCCGCCAGGCCCGGCCCGTGTCTGCTGTCGTGTTCGGAGTTGGGGGCTGGGAAGGGGACCCTGTCTGCATTGTGTGCTGCTCCTGGACCCTCCTGGTGCAGGGAACCCAGTCCCCGTGACCGTGAATCACGTCTTCCTGCTCCCTCAGGCTTTTCAGGGGCTTCTCCTCGCCTTGGGCGCGAGGCCGTGCTCTGAACATGCCTCGCGGTCCCCCGGGCGGCTCCTCAGTGCCGGCTGCCTGGCTTCCGCCAGCTCCCCAGGTGCAGAGTCTCGCCTCCAGGCCCCTCTTCAGGCCGTCCCCCTGCTGGGAGCGTTCTCTCTCCCGGGGACCCCCACCCCGGGCGTCTCCACAGCCCTCCCACCGCTCTGCACCCTGGCCCGCCCCCCATGGGAGCCCCCCGCGCAGCGCCCACCCGGGCGGGACGCCCCGTGCACCTGCTGTGCTGGGTGAGAGCGGCATCCCTGCCCGCGGCTCCTGGGACAGGTTTGCCTCCAGAGCAGTGGCGCCCGCCTTTCCGCCCGCGAGCGCGGAGACTGGCGCACGCGTCCGTGTGGACGTGCACAGCGTGTGAGCACACGGCCCCGACAGACCTCGTGGAATGTCAGCGTTGATCTGGTGAAGCCGAGTAGCGTCTTTCCTTCCGGTGCGATGGCAGCGTGCTCCTCACAACCCTCAGAATTCGTGGCTCCCCGGGGTCACCCCAAGCAGCAGTCTCTGAAGGACCATGCCAGCCACGCAGCCTGGCATCCGTCCCAGCCACCTCCCTGCCTCCCGTGGCCTCTGCCTCCTGCCATCGAGCGCCTGTGCCGTCAGGAGGCTGGGGCGGGCGGGGCGCAGGGGAGGGCTGAGCCAGCGGCCTCCACCCCCCTGGTTGCACTGAGGGGCCTTGGGGGACGCCCTGCGGGATGGCGGGGGTCGACTTAGGTGCTGAAGTGCAAGGAGGGCCCTGCAGGGGGGACGCGGGGAGTCCCCGGGGCCACGTGCCGGGAGCTGGGGTGCTGGGCACAGGTGGTGCAGGTGCTGAGCACTGGGCGGCTCTCAAGGCACGTGGCACTAGATGCCGTAGCGGGTTCACGAGGGGAAGGACGGCGTACACACTGATCCATGTCAGGTGGATGGGCCCCTTGCAGAGCGCCTTCCTGACGACCCCGCTTTGCCACGTTGTCTGGTCGGCGGTAAATGGCTCTCCCCGTAGACGTGGTGTCCCACACTTGAGTGCCTGCCGAGGTTTGGAATGAGAAGCGTGTCTCGGAGCCTGTGGTCTGTGAGCAAGCCAGTCACCGTGTCAGGAGCCAGAAGTCCGAGACCCATGTCCCACGGCTGCTGCCAGGGCGTCCGCGGCTGGTTCCTCCTGGAGCCCCTCAGGGAGTCCGTCTGTGGCCTTGCCCAGCTCCTGGTGGCTGCGGCCGCCCCGGGCCGGTGGCGCGCCCCCCTCCTCCCTCCTGTGATGACACTGATGCGCCCGTCTCGAGGTCCGTAGTCATGTCCATAGGCCCCTTCCAGTCAGATGGTGTCTCTGGATGGCTTTGTGTGCGTCCGTGTTCTCGTGAGAGTCTGTGCGAGACCTGATCTGTACGAGAGGACGGGCTGTGTCACTGTCACTGGGGGCAGCTGTTGGGTCCCCTCCGTTGGTGACCCCGATGCAGCCTGTGTCCAGGGTGGGGAGCCTTCCTGCCACTGGGGAAGCCGGTGGAGCCCGACCCGAGCGGGCAGGGCGCTCCCCAGCTGTACCGTCAGGCCTGGGTCCCAGCTTGAACCTGTGTTGGATAAGTTATTTCTCGGGGCGCCTGGGGGCTCAGTGGATTCGGCTCAGGTCATGATCTCACGGTTCGTGGGCTCGAGCCCCGCGTCGGGCTCTGTGCTGACAGCTCGGAGCCTGGAGCTGCTTCGGATTCTGTGTCTCCCTCTCGCTCTGCCCCTCCCCCATTCTTGGTCTGTCTGTCTGTCTGTCTGTCTCAAAAAAAATTGTTGGTTGGACATTGTGAATGTCTGTGGAGAAGTCGATCTGAAATATGTAAATTTGGAAACAAAGCTTTTCTTGTCGATTCTGGAGATGGCTATGTTTACGGAAAGTTCCGGCTGAACTTGGCAGGTCACTAGGTGCCGTTTGGCCTCCTGGCGGCCTCTCACCTTCTGTTCTGGTCCATTTATTGAACAAAAGAGCAGATGCCCGTCACAGCGCCTGGGGGACATGGAAGCGTCTCAAAGATTTGTCAGTGGAGGGTGGGGTCTTCAAAGAGCAAGGGCTGCCCACAGAGGGGCTGCGACCCGGGTCCTGGCCGTCCTTGGCTGGAGCGGGCGGGACGCGTGTGTTCAGGGGCCTCGTGTCGCAGCCACAGAACCTCTGAACCTCACAGGGCCCTGTGCTGTTTTGGCTTAAGGAGCTTTCGCTTCGAGCCTGATCCCGTTTCTTCCTTGACTGGGGCTTGGCAGGTGTGTGTCCCTGTGAGGGAGAGCCCGGCCCGGGGCGAGCAGCCTGGCCGAGGGGACAGAGGGGTGCGGGGTGTGCATGCAAGTTTCAGGTTGTGTAAATAGCTGTTCTTGCCCCAGACCGCCCCCTCCCCCCCCCGTCTCCTTCCCGCGCTCTCCCCATGAGACCTGGGGCTCAGAGCCCCTCACCCCTTCTGTTCAGGGCTGGTGCCCACATGCTGCATGTCCATGGCGGCCACGGCCGGGCCACTGAAACCGCCGTGTTGTGGGTCCGGTGGCACCCGCGCACAGCCAAGTAACGAACCAGTTGTGTCTAAGAGATCGGCAGGTTTTCTTTCTCTTTCTCTCTTTCTTCCGGAGCAGCTGTTCTGCAGCGGTTCCTTCTGCAAACGTGCCGTCCTCTGCAAGGCCTCGCTGGGGTGACGGCGGGAACCCGTGGGGGGGCGGCGGCCGCCGGCACCTGCGTAAGCAACCCGGGGAAGGCGCTGCTCTGGTCCACGTACGCTCTGTGAGCCTGGAGCCGGGGTCCGTGCCCGGCTCTGGGGGCGCTCGGCGGAGCAGGTGGTGACGTGGATGGTGACGTGGATGGAGTGGCGGGAACTGAAGTGGTTTCTCTGCGTTTGTATTAAAAGCACTTCGGTACGGTTCCTGTCGGGCAAAAACAGTGACGCTTTACAGACACACCGCGCGTTGGGACGTGACTGTTGTCCGTGAGGGTGTCCTCTGTCTGCTCCCCACAGACGTGCACCCCCCTCCTCCTCTCCTGTTCGTTCAGCCTCGGGAAACCCCACACGACACAGCTGTGTTTTAACCACCTTAGTGTAACTTACGTAGTTAACTCGCTTACGTGACGTGTGCAGGGCCCGCACGTGGGCGTGTGAACACCTCTGTGCTGGAGGCGCTGAGCGGTTCTGCTGCCCCTGGGCCCCTGCGCTGACCCCCCAAAGCCTGTCCCCTGGCGGCCCCTGGTCCGTGTGCTGTCACTGTCTCTGGCGAGACACGTGTGGATGGAGTCACACTATGTGGTCTTCTGTTCTCGTCCTTCACTGACGGTGATCTTTCCGAGACTCCTGTGCGTTGGTGAGCGTTTCGTATTTCATCCCCTTTATAGTTGGACAGCACGGAGAGTGCATGGCTGTGACCCGCTGGGTGACCCACTCACCATGGTGCACTTGGGGCCAGCACCCCGTGTGAATGAAGGGGCTGTGAAGGTCCATGGGCAGATCCTGTGTACAGAGATGGTCTCGTTTCTCTGGGGACACACCTGGGCTTGGGGGGGTTGTGGGATCGCTCCGCTGAGTGTCAATTCGGTGGTGTAAACTGCCGCCACACTGCGCCTGTTCGGCCGCACGTGGGCCTCCTCACCTTGACCTTCCTGTGGGCAACATGTCGTGTACGCTCTGACCACACACGCGTGCCCAGCATCTGTTACCGCTGTGACTTCGTGAACTCGAAGATTTAAAACACGTCACGTTAGGGGCGCCTGGGGGGCTCAGTCGGTTGAGCGTCCGACTTCGGCTCAGGTCATGATCTCACGGTTCGTGGGTTCGAGCCCCGCGTCGGGCTCTGTGCTGACAGCTCGGAGCCTGGAGCTGCTTCGGATTCTGTGTCCCCCTCTCTCTCTGCCCCTCCCCCACTCACGCTCTGTCTCTCTGATTCTCTGTCTCAAAAATAAAAGTTAAAATTTTTTTTTTAATTTTAAAATATGTCACGTTGTACACGTCATTGTTGGATTTTATTTTTTTCTTGCTCAGCTTTTTTTTTTTTTTAATATTTTTTATTTATTTCTAGGAGAGAGAGAGAGAGACAGCGTGAGCAGGGGAGGGTCAGAGAGAGAGGGAGTCACAGGCTGAAACAGGCTCCAGGCTCTGAGCTGGCAGTCAGCACAGAGCCCGACGCGGGGCCCGAACCCACAACCGCGAGATCATGACCCAAGTGAAAGTCGGACGCTCAACCGACTGAGCCACCCAGGCGCCCCTTGCTCAGCTTTTAAAGCGCACTTGCCATGTAACACGTGTGGTGCTGCTCCAGGGTGGGAACGTGTCTCTGCTTGGGTGGGTCCGGGCACCTCGAGTGGTGGCCATGGGCACCAGTGAGCGTTTGTGGGGTGGACGCACTCCAGCTCCGCGGAGGTGTATTTGTCGTGTCTGTACTGGTGGCCGTCAGGCTCCCACCGCTACGTTGTTCCCAGAGTGAGCGGTGCTGCCGCGGGCGCCCCCCTCGGTCCTGCCCACGTCTGGGAGCTCGGGACACGCTGGGTCGTGGGCTGGCAGCTCTTGAACGGAGCCGCGTGGCGCTGTCTCCGCGTGGCGCTGCCGCTTCCTCCGTGTCCTCCCCGTTTGAGGTCAGATCTGTTCGTTTTCACCTGTTGTGCGTGTGAAGTTACGTCTTCTTTTGCTGTTCTTTCAACAACACGCTTCATCCTTCCTGACAGAAATTCAATGTCGTCTTTCCGCCCTGGAAGAGGACACGGTGAGAGTCGCAAGAGCGTGTTTTATACGAATGAAGAGTGGGAGCTTTTAGACCCGAGCCCCAGGGACCTGGAGGAGTCGATGGTGCAGGAAGAGAGGAGGAAGCAGGCGCCCGAAGGAAACAAAGGTAGGACGGGGCCTGCTGCCTGACCCCCCACTGCCCCCCGGGGCCCGGGGCCCTTCCGTCGCAGGAGGCGCCGTGGGCACTCGCATCCTGTCTGTGGGAGACGAGCCGCAAGGGCCTGTGAAGTTGGGGCACAAACATCCAGGGCTCGTGTTGCTCTTGACGGATGTGTGGATTGTTTGTTTTTTTTTAAATATTTTTTTATTTATTTCTAGGAGAGAGAGATTGAGAGAGACAGCGTGAGCAGGGGAGGGTCAGAGAGAGAGGGAGACACAGACTCCAAAATAGGCTCCAGGCTCCAGGCTCCGAGCTGGCAGTCAGCACAGAGCCCGACGCGGGCCCCGAACCCACGAACCGCGAGATCATGACCTAAGCGAAAGTCGGACGCTTAACCGACTAACCCACCCAGGCGCCCCATGTGGATTGTTTTTAAAACCTTGTGTTTACAGAATTCTGTACCAGACATGAAGGTAGAACACGTGGTCATGGATTCGGGCGCGGCCCCGCCCGACTTGTGCCTTTGTGAATTTACGGCCACTCTTTCCTCCCAGCCCCTCCCCCTCCCCGCGGTCACCATCGCTATTTCAAAGTCAAGTCTAGACATCAACCCATCACATCTAAATGTTTCATCTAGTACCTGTCTCTGAGAGATAAGTCATTTAAAAAGTTACGGCAGCTTTGCTCTTACACGTAGAAACAGTGAAGTGTGGTCGAATAATTTAACCCTGCACGTGTTCCACAGCTGTGTGCCCAGGAGGTGATGCCAGGGCAGCTAATGCGCTGACAAAGCCTGCGGGCGGGCAGGTTTACTTGCCGCTCTGCTTAGGCCTCTTCCCGTCTGAGCAGCCCCCCGCCCCGGTCTGCCCTTTGCAGTGATGTGCGTGTGGCAGAAAGCGTCTCCCTGCCAAGGAATTCCCCTCACTCTCGAGTCCGAGTGTGTTTCTGTGGGTCACTTACGCGCCTGTGCCTGTGTGCGCCCCGTACGTGGTTGCGGGTCAGGGCTGACCTTCAGTTAAGACGAGGGGGCTCTTTGCAGGGGGGCCAGGGGCTGTGTGCCCCTCTGGCCTTGCCCCTGGGACCACCGCATGCCCGGCTCCCGCAGGTTGGGGGCTGGATTTCAGTTTGGGCGTCGTCAGCCCGACCCTGTCTGTGCAGCCGTTCGTGGTGCCCTGTCCAGGGGGCCCTGAGGGAGGATTGATGTTTCATGTAAAACGATGACAATTTTGAGGTTCTGCCCCATGCTTGAGTCTAGAGTGGGCTGAGGGGAGGAGCAGGATTGTAGGGAGTGTTTACGGGGAGGCAAGAGTTCACGAAAGGAAAACTCTTCCCGTCCCCTGGGAGGGTGGCCAGCACTAGCTTCGTTTGCTGGGTCATCCTTCAAGGCCCTTGGTCCCATGTGATAGGGTGGGAGCCATGGCCCGGCCGTGCTGCGCTCCCCGGTGCTGGCCCAGTGGGCCTGAGGCCAAGCGGGAGCGCCTCCTGAGGAAGGGTGCCTGGGCCCTGGGGGTGGCCTTGCCGGCCCCCACGTCTGGTAGAGGCTCGGGGGCTGAACTGGAAAGAGGCATCTGCAAGGCCGAGGGGCCCGGGGGCCGGGCCTGGGNGCGGGGAGGTGATGGGCCTGTGGACCCCTCCTGTACCTGCTGAGGGTCGTCGCCCTGTCGCCCATGGCAGCTGAGCTGCTCCCCCTTTGTGTTTGCCTCCTGCTGTGTCCCCTGCTCGGTTTCTTTTCAAATGTTTATTTAAATCCAAGCTAGTTGTGTATAGTTAGTAATACTGATTTCAGGAGTAGACTCAGTGATTCATCGTTTACTGTGACACTCAGTGCTTATCCCAGCAAGTGTCCTCCTTAATGCCCATCCCCCACTCAGCCCACCCACCCCCACCCAACACCTCTCCAGCAACCCTTGGTTTATTCTCTGTATTTAAGAGCCTCTTAGGGTTTGCTAAGTGGAATTTAAAAAAATTTAATGTTTATTTACTTTTTTGGGAGAGAGCACAAGTGGAGGGTCAGAGAGAGAGGGAGACACAGAATCTGAAGCAGCTCCAGGCTCCAGGCCGTCAGCACAGAGCCCGACGCGGGGCTCGAACGCACGAACCAGGAGATCCTGACCTGAGCTGAAATGGAGTCAGACCCTTAACTGACTGAGCCCCCCGGGCGCCCCTGCTAAGTCGACTTTTTAATCACAAGCATAACACACGAGGTTCTCTGACTGGAAATGTGTACTCAGAGGGTCTTCCCTGTGAGCACACTGGACCAACCCCATCGGACACCGGCCCCTCCCAGGGCAGCCCCTGTCCTGAAACAGCAGGGAGTCGGGGCCTGTTTTCTAGCTTGGCGGGGCCTGTGTGGTTTGTACTATTTCACGTTTCCTCCTTTCAGCTTGAATATACATTTGAGTCCATTGATGCAAAAACGTATTTGGATTCATCAGTATTTTTAAATACCCATTTTTTAAAAAATATTTATTTTGAGAAAGAGTGTGCAAGCAGGGGAGGGGCAGACAGAGAGGGAGAGAGAGTCTCAGGCAGGTTCCTGCTGTCAGCACAGAGCTCGACGCAGGACTTGAACCCACAAACTGTGAGATCGTGATCTGAGCTGATATCAGGGGTTGGATGCTCAAACAACGGAGCCACCCAGGCCCCCCTTTATCTTTTTTATTGTAACTTTTTAATTGTTTATTTTTGAGAGAGAGAGAGAGTATGTGAGCAGGGGAGGGTCAGAGAGAGAGGGAGACACAGAATCAGAAGCAGGATCCAGGCTCTGAGCTGTCAGCACAGAGCCCGACGTGGGGCTCGAACCCACAAACCACGAGATCATGACCTGAGCCGAAGTCGGACGCTTAAGCGACTGAGCCCCCCGGGTGTCCCTTTAAAAATACCCTTTTTAAGGAAGAGAATGGGTTCACGCTCAAAAGCACGTATTCACAATTAAGAAAACGTACATTTATGGAGGGGTTTTGTCTTGTTTTATTTTACTGGGAACAGATGAGCAAAGGAAGCCGAGGGTCTCTGAGGTGTGCGGGTCCCCCGGGGAACCCGCTGTCCTGCAGGTGGGGCCCCGAGAGGCCTCGAGCGCCGTGCTCCTCTCTGGCCTGATCTCTTTCTGTTTGGTCCTGGAAGTGGCCGATGTGGGGGAGTGAACTGAAAGGAACTTAGCAGGGAGATGCGATGAGCGCGTGCAGGGAGGCCTCTTCGTAAAGTCGCCGGTGCCAAGGGCCGCACGTTAGAAATTGAGCAGAACGTGTTTGCGCCACCAGTGATCACGTGAGGGGCGTGGTGCGGGCGGGTCCCGCTCCTGGAGTTTAGGCTTGGTTTTCATCCAGGAGGAGTCGGGCCGAGAGGCGCCCCCGCTGCCCGCCTGTGTGCCCTGCGCGAGGGACACAGCACTTCCCGCAGGGGAGCGGGTGGGACGCTCCAGTGTCTCACTGGACTCTCCAGAACGAGGGTTTGCCCTGCACTTAAACAAGTTTTGTTTTCATGTAGGAGTAACTGGCTCAGGATTTCCCTTTGATTTTGGACGTTTTCCCTACAAAGGAAAGCGCCCTTTGAGAGACATGATCGGATCATACAAGAGCCGTCACGTGAGTGGGGACCCTTCCGCGGAGGGCGCCCAGGGCGGCGGCGGCGGCAGGCTGGCCTGCGAGACGCAGCTGCAGGTGCGGAGCCAGCAGGAGGAGCTGGAGCGGCTGAGGAAAGACCTGTCCAGTCAGAAGGTGACTTCTGTCCTCGTGTGTC
>NW_027531904.1:11418984-11430610 GCF_008692635.1 Crocuta crocuta | reverse complement strand
GGCCCCCCCCCCCCAGTCAGCCACCAGCACCAGAGAGCAAGGCCTGGCTTTCGTGGGTCTCGGCATGTTTTGTTCCCCAGAGGCACCCCCTCGGGGTTTCACGCTGCGGGGGGCGCTTGTTTAGTCGTGCGCGTCGGTCTCTCTGAACACGAGCGCCTCGCCGGCCCGGCGCCCCTTCACCGCTGGTAGCGGCCGCCACGTGGTGTCAGACGACACTGAGTGCGCGTGGTTGTTTCGACCCAAGCTGAGGTTTCAGAGCTCTGTCTTCTCAGCAAGGATGCACGCTTGCTGGGGCCACGGCCGGTCATGGCGCGAGTTCGCGGTCTCCTGCTTCCTCTTGCTGCTCTCTGCACACGGGCTCTGCTGCTAACGGCTCTTCCTCTCCGCTTCGGAGAGCCTTTGAGAGGAAGTTGGGTCCTAACACCCTCCCAGCTGGGCGTCTGCATTTCCTCCGCCTCGTGTGGCCCCGTGTGGCCCCGTGTGGCAGGGCGCCTGCGTGTCCTCTACCCCGTGTGGCCCCACGTGGCCCCGTGAAGCGGGGCGCCTGCATGTCCTCTGCCGCGTGGCCCCGCGTGCGTGCTCAGGGTCTCTGCTTCCCCTCTGGCTCCAGGAGCTTGTGCGGCTGCTGCAGCAGACGGTCCGCTCATCGCAGTATGACAAGTACTTCGCCGGCAGCCGGCTCGCCGAGGGGGTCCCCAGGGACGCGCTCGAGCTTCTGCACCGCAAGGACGACCAGATCCTGGGCCTCAGCGGCCAGCTGGAGAGGCTCACCCTGGAGAGAGAGAGTCTGCAGCAAGAAGCGAGAGCGCTCAAGGGCAAGGTGGGCGAGCTCAGCGAGCAGCTGGGGATGCTGGTGGAGACCATCCAGGCCAAGGACGAGGTCATCATGAAGCTCTCGCACCAGCTCAGCGCCGGCGAGGACAGCATGCCGTCTCCCATGGGTCTGCCCGGCTCCCCCGCCGCCGCCAGCAGGGAGCAGCTGGAGCTGGACAGGCTGAAAGTGAGTGGGGCGTGGGCGCCGGCTGCTGGCCGGGGTGCCCTCCGTGCCGTCCATGGCCGCTGGCCTCCGCTCCTGGCCGGGGAGCAGAGCGTGGCCCCCGGCGGCTGGTGTGGGGTCGGCGCCCCTGTGGCCAAGGTGGGAGGGGCCTGGGGCGGGGGCTACTTCCTGAACACTTTCGGTCTCCATGTCGTCCCCGAAGTGGGGACCAGCTGGCGGGTCGGGGGCGCACGGTGCTGTGGGAGGCAGGGGTGGTGTCCGTGCCTGCAGAGAAGCCAGCCGTCCCCCCAGGAGAGCGAGGGCCCGTGGCCTGTCAGGCTGCAGGGGGACGCTGGTGTAGTCCCGTCGACCCCACACGGGTCTCTGGCCGCAGGTGTGGCCCTGCCCCATCGCACCCCTCACCTGGCTACCCTCATTCTGTAGACAACTTGGCACCGAGGCTGTTTGGCGCCTGAGTGCAGTGTATCCTCGAAGGCCAAGGTTGGCCACGTTGAGGTTGTTAGCGAGGGCCTGCTGCGTGCCTGTCAGGGCAGAGGATGGCGAGTGGCGGACGTGCGGGGGTCTCAGAGCGTTCTAGAATGGGAGGTAACACGGGGCCGACAGCAGCATCGCTGGGATGTGCGCACGGCCTCCTGTCGTGGCCGTTTCCCGGTGACACGTGGGAGGCCAGGAGGGTGCGTCCTCGAGGGGAGCCGGCCTCCTTCCCTCGTGGTTCCGTCTCCTACGAACCCAGCTGTGACCCCAGAAACCGTGGTGGTCGGTGTTGCCAGCGGGCGGGCTTTGCCAACGCGGCCTAGGACACGCCCGGCCTTCACCACACCGCGTTGCTGACGCGCATTTTACACCTTGTTTGACGGCAACTACGGTTCATGCTTTGCGAGCCTGCGTGTTTCCGCAAGGCCTGCTCGCCGGCCGCGGTGAGCATTCTCTCTGGGGACGCGTGCGGGCCGCTTTTCACGGGCGCCGGGCCAGCGGCTTCTTGTCCTCGGTCCACGCGGCTCCCTCTGGAGACTTCGACTTCTCGCCCTGATCTACCTTTCTGTTTTTGTGGCATGTTGGGTGGGCTGGTTTCAGTCACTTCGGGATTTCGTGACTTTTTCTCTGGCCGCCACGGGGTCCAGGCAGGATGGTCGGGCACCAGCCTCACACTCTCGCCCTCCCCCCTGCACCGGTTCTCCAGCCCCACACGCTCACCCTCACCCCTGCGGCAGCTCTCCAGCCCCACACGCTCAACCCTCCCCCCTGCACCGGTTCTCCAGCCCCACACGCTCACCCTCACCCCTGTGCCAGCTCTCCAGCCCCACACGCTCACCCTCACCTCTGCACTGGTTCTCCATCCCACACACTCACACTACCCCTGCGGCAGCTCTCCAGCCCCACACGCTCAACCCTCCCCCCTGCACCGGTTTTCCACCCCACACTCTCGCCCTCCCCCCTGCACCGGTTCTCCAGCCCCACACACTCACCCTCACCCCTGCGGCAGCTCTCCAGCCCCACATGCTCGTCCTCACCCCTGCACTCGTTCCCCAGCCCCACACGCTCACCTTCACCCCTGCAGCAGTTCTCCAGCCCCACACGCTCACCCTCACCCCTGTGTCAGCTCTCCAGTCCCACATGCTCATCCTCACCCCTGCACTGGTTCTCCAGCCCCACACGCTCACCCTCCCCCCTGGGCCAGCTCTCCAGCAACTCTGCAGGAATTGAAAGCAGTGTGAGGGACGTGGATAGAAGTGGGGGACGTGCTGTGGATCCTCTGTGTCCTCGACTACTTGATGCTGCATGGTTTCCATACTGATTTCTTCCCTTGTCCCCAAGTTTAAATGTCCCTGTGGGGGACCATCTGTGTGTGTCGATGGTGGTGCCCTGTCATCTCACTATCATCGTCACTTCCCGGTTTCTCCGTCGAGAGTCCATGTGTGCGACCTGTAAACATTTGTGCTGTTTGGAATCTGCAGGCACTTCTCTTTAATCTAATACAGGGTCATTTTCTGGGGTGTTTTGAGGAAGGAATAAATGTTGGTCGTAGCATTTTTCCAGTCTAATATGTGAGAACTTTATTTTTCTCGTATTTCCTTCCAGGCCTTTTCCATGTCTTTGTGATTCTCTGTCCAGAGTAGGTCAACCTCTGCTTTGTCCAGCACCATAGCCCAGCTCGGTGACCCACCGTGAGGGCGGTGTCTTGAGGCTGCCTGTCCTGTGACTGTCCCCAGTCCCCTGTGCTGCCCTTTTCTCCTTCCTGTGATTTGCCCCTTCGACATGAGCCTTCACACTTGCAGCCTTGTTTACTCATCTAGCCACGTGCCAGGCTTTGCGCTCTGCTGGAAGCACACACCCCTCGCACCCCCATGGCGCCCAGCGTGGCTTGAAAGTGGAGGCAGAACCATGGCCAGCATGAGCAGCAGAGAAGAGATGTGGGCTGGCCCGACCACAGCAGGTTGGGTCCCCCTCTGCCCAGTGCGTTCACCTGAGACCCAGCCCTCCCCTCGGGGGTCTCGCCGGGATCGGGGTCCTGGTGCCTCGTGGGTCTTCCCTGGTGTGATCGTCACCGAAAGGAGACCGTTCTTACGATGAGCAGTCAGGACTTCCCAATGAAGACATCGTTAGCCTTCCCGCTTCACCCACCCCGTGCCACTCGGCCACCGTCCCTCGGCCTTGGGTGTGCACTGTGCTTGGCCTGGAGCTCCCTCTCCTCCTTGGGCTGCCAGCAGCTCTCACCCACCAGGAGGGGAAGACTGAGGCTGCGGAAGGGGATCTGGGCCTCCTGTGGGGCTGGACTTAGGGGTCTCTCGGGCCCATCGTGACGTGTGGCCCGTGGACTCAGAAGGTGTGCGCATATCGGTCAGGCGTGGCCAGTGGCTGGGAGTCCGGCGGCCTGGCTCTCAGAGGCTGGGTCCTGGCTCCGAGGCTCCTACTTCACATGGGCAACAGAGACCTGGGGATGGCTACCCGACAGTTGTCACAGTGCAGTGAGGTCAGGAGTGTCACGCTGACCCCGTAACCCCTAGCAAGCACCCCACAAATGTTGCCAATTGAAAGGACCATTGAAATCCATCATTTCCTTTGTGGGTTTTAGGATGATTGTGGGCCCCCATCCCCATGGTGATGTCCAGCCTGGGGCACGTCTTGGGGAATAGCTATGGTCTCTGCCCCATGAGGGCCCAGGAGTCCACGGCTTCCCTGGCCACTCTCAGCCGGCCCTGGGATTTCCCCGTGGGTATGGCGTAGGCCAAGGGGCCAGAGCCTCCCTGGGAGCCCAGGCAGAGCGGGAGAAGCATGCTGATGAAGGGCTGTGCTCGGCAGAGCATGTCTGCCTCAGGCTTCCTGTCCTCAGGCCTCAAGGCCAGAACCAGATGTGTCCCTGTGCTCGGTGGAGCTTGTCGCTGGCCCGTGAGGCCTCTTAGAACACAGCAAATGCAGCAAACATTAACCATTGGTGAATTTAGGTGAAGAGTGTGTTGGGTTCATTGTACTTCCCTCCAGGCTTCTCCAGAGTTTTGACATTCTCCACGTGGACGTGGGAGGACCTTGCTCTCCTGAGCCCCTCGTCCGCTGTCATTGCGGGTGTGAGTCTGTAGTTAAGGGTGTGTGCGATGTGCAAAGTGGGTGAATGAAAATGAGAACTCACAGGAAGTGTGCTGTGTCTCTGCTTAGGAAAGAACCGAGCATTGGGGCGCCTGGGGGGCTCAGTCAGTTAAACGTCCAACTTCGGCTCAGGTCACGATTTCACGGTTCGTGGGTTTGAGCCCTGCATCGGGCTCTGTGGCGACAGCTCAGAGCCTGGAGCTGCTTCGGATTCTGTGTCTCCGTCTCTCTCTGCCCCTCCCCCGCTCATGCTGTCTCTCTCTCTCTCAAAAATAAATAGAACATTTTTAAAACTTTAAAAAAAAAAAGTGAGCGTGAGGGAGGTCAGTGCAGGTAGATGACACTTGCACAGGGTGTGGACGTGGTCCTGGTGGCTGCGGCGACGGGGGGGTGTTGGCGCTAACTCGGCGGGGCTGTGGGCAAGGGCAATCATGCAGAATAACCAGCCTGCAGCCGGTGTGAATTGATGGGTTTTCTCTCCCAACAGGACAGCCTCCAGGGGTATAAAACCCAGAATAAGTTTCTGAACAAGGAAATTCTGGAGCTCTCGGCGCTGCGGAGAAATGCGGAAAGGAGGGAGCGGGATCTGATGGCCAAGGTGCGTTGGGCACAGCTCTGTGACCTGGTGGCCGGGGACTCGGAGCCCGTCGGATGTGGGCCTCTGAAAGCCTGTCCTGCTGCTGCTGGGCGTGTGGTCATGATACGGAATTGTGTCTAAAACATTCGGAGCGTAGAGCGTGCAGTGCTCGCTCTCGCGCTGAGGCGCCCTGATGCATCGTCTGCACGCAGAGTGGGCTTCACAGAAAAGGTTAAATCCGAGCCTGAGGCCTCGAAGTGAAGAGTATTTGGATTGTGATTTTAGCTCTTGTGGGGGCCGCTTTCCTATCTGTAAACGGGGAAGGGGGAACCCTCGCTGCCAGCCCAATGGCAGCGGTGTGGGAGTCTGATGGCATTGTAGCGGGAAAGGCAGCATGAACGTGACAGCTGTCACCGGGTGGTGAGTGGAGCTCACCGTGTCCCCCAAACTCCTGTCTGCGTGTCCTCCCGGCCATCTGCTTTGTCTGAGGAGGTGGCAGACGGGAGCTGGTCCTGGGCACAGTGTCCTTGGAAAGTGTGGGTGCCACACAGGCGCCTGCTCATGGCCCATACGCCGGGGACACAGCGTGACCTTGGGAACCGGCTCATGGTCTGGTTCCTGCCACTCCCTTCAACTGCCCAGGACTGATGTGGGTGTTGGCATCGGGTCCTCCGTGCCAGAGCCCCAGGAGGGAGGGGATGTGACCGGTGACATAAACTAATCTCTTACCTTCCACACGGTCCCCGCCTCTCCTCCTGTGGCTTGGGGCTTGCCGTTTAGTGGCCACCTGATGTTCCCGAGGGTATTTTATCCCGCGTCTGTCTGGGTGGAGGTAACCACCGCACTCTCTGTAGTATTCCAGCCTGGAAGCCAAGCTCTGCCAGATAGAAAGCAAGTACCTGATTCTGCTCCAAGAAATGAAGACGCCCGTGTGCTCAGAGGACCAGGGCCCCTCCCGCGAGGTCATAGCCCAGCTGCTGGAGGATGCGCTGCAGGTCGAGGGCCCGGAGCAGCCAGAACAGGCGCTCGTGAAGCCTCACCTCGTCAGGTAAGGTCTGGCGACCGTCGGGTGGTGGAGCCCCTGCTGAGGCCCCCCTGCTGCGGCCGTCCACAGAGGCATGACACGAGGCTGTGTCCCGAGACAGAGCCACACCCGCACCCGGTCCGAGTCCACGGGGTCCCGAGTGGGGAAAATGCTCAGGTGGCCCAGCACCCACTGAGACTCTGACACATGCTGTGGACTCACTGGGACGTCCACACGTTAGGACGTGACAGAGCCTGGAAGCTTGTGACGGGTGTCCCGTTAGGGTCCGTCAGGTACTGGTTTCTGAGACATGAGACTCATGAGACGTTGGACGGGGAGAGACCTGCAGACTCGGCCCCGTGTCCCCCGCTGGCCGCTCCGGGCCGGCCGCGCTGCAGGGGCCTCACGCCTCCCGCCTCGTCGGCACGGCCTCCCACGTCCAAGCTCAGCGTCGCCCACACCGTCAGGGCCTGCGTCCGGGAGCCGCGTGGGTGGGGGACCTGCAGGTGCGTTCAGCGCTCGGTGAGGTGGGTGCTTACCCTCCTGCCGCGTGGGGGCCGAGGCTGGGGAGGACCCCAAGGTCATGGGGCCCGGCACCCAGGGTCCGCGGTTGGCACTCCGGCAAGCGGCTCCGGACGTGCCTTTCTCCTCCCTGCCGCGCTGCGGGCTCTCATCGTTTACGTCAATCTAACCATACACGCGGACTCCTTTTTACTTTCTTATTAAACTTTCAAACCTACAACGTGACAGCCGGTAACCGCCCCACGTGCACCGTCAGCAGTTGCCAGTGTTTGGCCAGCCTGGTTTCATCTTAACCCCGCCCCCCGGAATTACTTTAAACCAAATAGCAGGCATTTTGTCATTTCACCTTAGAACACTTTGGTGTGCGCTTCTAGCATGTAACTGATGGCAACCTTTGGTCAGTTTATTTACTTGAAGAGAGAGTGAGCATGTCTGGGTGAGCACGCGTGCCAGGGAGGCAGAGAGGGAGAGGATCCCAAGCAGGCTCCACGGTGTCCGCGCAGAGCATGACGACGGGCTCAAACCCACAAACCGTGAGATCACGACCTGAGCCGAAGTTCAGAGTCAGACGCTCAACCACCCAAGCCGCCCAGGCGCCCTGATGACACTGCGTAATGCACGAATCCCACCGTGTTCTGTGTGGTCCCAGCTGCCTTCCTTCATTATTTCCTGAAATCATCCAGGTGGACACGTGGTTCCCGGGAGCTTCGTTCTTGCCTCATGCGCCTTCCTGGGAGGAGGCATGTGTGGTGCCCAGACCTCCTGTCTTTATTCCTTCCCCTCGTGCGTCCCTTTAACAGACGGGCAGGCGAGCATCGTGATTCATGTTTCCCCGTGTCCGTGTGCGAGCTCCTGTCGGGTGTAGACTGGCAGTGGGGTCCCTCACCTGCAGGGCCCGGTCCCTGACCTCCAGATCCCTGACCTGCACGGAAGGCCTGCGTGCTGGTGTTGTGTGGCTGGCCTGGCGGGTGGCCGCAGACTTCACTGCCTACATCGCCGTGCTCGGGCGTCTGCCGGCCGCCATGTCCAGGCCGCGCTCATCCCCGAGGCTCCAGGGCACAGGCTGGCGCGAGCCGTTGGCAGAACGCTGTTCCTGGGGCTCGCAGAGCGAGGGCTGCCGGGCGGGACGTTCATCCCCCCTTGTGGAGGTCACTGCATCCCTGGGCTCCAGCGACCGTGGGCCGCGCGGCCCCTCTCCTTTGACCCCCACCGTGAAGGGCTTCCGTGCGCACGTCAGTCCCCGGACCACCCAGGGCAGCCTCCCCACTGTGACTCCGTCCACAGTGTGGTTTTTGTGAGGTGACCTCGTCACAGATGTGAGGCCCTGGGGTTTGACATCCTTGGGGCCACGGTCAGGCCGCCTACATCCGTCACATCCACACAAATGTTTTCTTTCTCGTCTTTCCACTTTTTAAAGTGATTTTTTCGAACACAGACGTTTCTTGTCCATGCGTGTGTGACGTAAACACACGCATGTGTCAGCACTGACTTCATCTCCGTGCTTTCCACACGTGCCTGTAAACCACCTCAGATTCATTTTTGCTCCTCGTATCGGGAAGAGATCTGATCTGCCTTTTCCCCCAGTGACAGCCAGCCATCCTGACCCTGTTTACGGAGAAGGTTACACTGTCCCCACCGGGGATACTTTTTGCTGTTCCGCTGGTGTTTTTGTTGAAATTGTGTCATTTTATTTTCCCTTCTGTTTTTCTCAACAGTGAGTATGACATCTACGGGTTCAGGACCGTCCCAGAGGATGACGAGGAGGAGAAGCTGGTGGCCAAGGTCCGCGCGCTGGACCTGAAGACGCTGTACCTCACAGAAAACCAGGAAGTGTCCACCGGGGTCAAGTGGGAAAACTACTTTGCGAGCACGATGAACAGAGAGATGGCGTGCTCTCCGGAGCTGAAGAGCCTGATACGGGCGGGCATCCCGCACGAGCACCGCTCCAAGGTGTGGAAGTGGTGCGTGGACCTCCACACCAAGAAGTTCAGGGGCAGCGCCGAGCCCGGGTACTTCCAGACGCTGCTGCAGAAGGCGCTGGAGAAGCAGAACCCGGCCTCCAAGCAGATCGAGCTGGACCTGCTGCGGACCCTGCCCAACAACAAGCATTACGCGTGCCCCACCTCGGAGGGCGTGCAGAAGCTGCGCAACGTCCTGCTGGCCTTCTCCTGGCGGAACCCGGACATCGGCTACTGCCAGGGTCTGAACAGGTGGGTGTCGGCGCCCCCAGGCCCCTCCCCCCAGGCCCCTCCCCCCAGGCCCCCTGCAGGCCCCTCTCCCAGGCCCCTCCCCGCAGGCCAGGTTGGAGTCAGAGACCTTTAATTATGCAGTGTGGCCTGGGAACCCTGGTGGCTCAATCCGGGGAGCCTCTGACTCGGTTTCAGCTCCGCTCATGATCTATGTTTGTGGGTTCGAGCTCTGTGTTGGGCTCTGCACTGACAGCCCAGGACCTGCTTGGGTTCTCTCTCTCCGTCTCACTCGCTTTAAAAAAAATAAAATAAGAAAACAATACCACCACCAAACTCACATTATCTGAAACAACTACGTTTCTCGTTCTGGTTCCTCACTCTCGGGTTTTGACCAGAATTTGATTTAGTTATGCTTATGCTTATGCTTATAATTTACATAACTTACATTTATAACGCCCGAAGCGGACACCGGCAGCCATGCCGCATTCACCCAGCGTCCCGGTAATCGAGAGGTTGCCTGGGGGGCCCTGCGGGCTCGCGCTCGTCCCTGCTTCCGTGGGCAGAGGACACTGGAAAAGCCGCCCGCTGTGTCGCTCTTCATTCGGAGCCAGGCTAGGGCAGGACCAGGCCCCCGGAGGCCCCGGGGTCTGTGCCGCACGGAGCTGCGTGCCATGGCTGCCGGGTGCCTGGGGTCTGTGTAGTGGCCGCTGCTCATCCAGGGACGTTCTCTCCGTGCAGGGGGAGCTGGAGATACGCACGAAGCCTGAGGAAGCTCTGGTGCACTCCTGAGGAATCTCCCCAAAAGCCAAGGGCGGGGGTTGGGGTTCAAATGCTATGGTTTATTCTGGCCCCTCCCAGGCCCTGAGCCCCACTCCATGCCAGATACTGGCCTCCCGTAAGGGCCGTGTGTGTGAGTGTGGGTGTGTGAGAGTGTGTGTGAGTGAGTGTGAGTGGCTGTGCTGCAGAAGGCAGGTTTCAGCTGCAGTGTTCACACCAGGTGGTTCCCAGGAGCCCCCGCTCCGTGACGGTGAGACGGGCGTCCTCTGTGCCCGGAAAGGGGAGATTCAGCTCCCGCTTCACGCCCTCGTTTAAAAACAGACAGACGAGAAAGCTGTAAACAGGACGCTGCGTGGGGAGCAGTCTTGTTCTGTGGGAATACTCAGGCTGACAGTTTCCAGAAGCCACAGCCCTCTGAAGGCCAGCGGTCCCTTGGGCAAGCCTGTTTGGGGGTACGCCGGCACCCCTTTCATCCGGTGTTGCCGTGGAACCTACTCTCCCACAGCAAAACTTCCAGAAAGCCGCACCCTCCACCCGCTCCCCATCACCGTTAGGGCCTCTTGACTTTAACTGTGTTGTTGGGTTTTTTTCCTTCTAGGTATTTTATATGTGCCCCTGAGGACCCAGAACTTCCGCAGAAGGACATTTTGTTCTTCCGTGAGTGATCCAGGCCTAGCTTCTGGACACTTTGCTCACTTAAAGCGGCGTCCTGCAGGCTGTGCTGACCGCAGACCCCTGGCCCCACTTCCTGTACCTGCGGGCGCTGCGGGCCTGCTTCCTCTCCCGTCCGGCCCAGGCCTGCCCGAGGCATCCCCTTCCGCCTACCCTGTGTCCCTCGTTTGAAGGTTTTAATTCGAGGTGAATCCATTGTAGTTTTCTCCAAGGAAGAAAAAGACTGTAACCAGCCTCAGAGGAGTAGGGTTAGGGCTTCCTGGGAGGCACGGAAGCTCCATGTCAGAGCGGACAGAGGCGCTTGGATTTCAGTAGCGAAGAAAAGGGCTTTTCTCTCCCTGCTCTGTGTCCAGATCCTGGGAGTCANTGCTTAACCGACTAAGCCACCCAGGCGCCCCTGGGAGGTCACCTCTTAACTGGGGACAGACAGTGTAACGGCTGGGCCCAGGTTTCCTTCATGAGCAACCTGACGTGGTTGGGGCCCCTTTCCCCACGTGCACGCACGCCGTGGCCGCAGCTCCTCTGAAGGCCCCTCGGAGCCGTTGGCTGTAAGCCACCCTCCACTCGCCTCTGCCTTCGGCGCACAGCAGGGTCAGCGGCGTTAGCTAAGCATTCTTTTTTATGAGGCTGCTTGATCATTGGGAAAGAATTTCACCATCTTTCAACGAAAACCAAATGAAAGGGTTGGCGGGAATAGTACCTTTATGCCTCAAACATGATTTATTTATCTTAGTGTTTATTTTGAGAGGGGCTCGGGGCAGAGAGAGTCAGTCCCAAGCAGGCTCCCTGCTGTCAGCACAGAGCCCAACACGGGGCTCGAATCCACGAACTGTGCGATCATTACCTGAGCTGAAGTCGAGTCAGACGCCCCTCACCCAGGGCGCCGGGCTGGCTGGGTCGGTGGATCACGTGACTCTTGACCCGAGGGTTGTGAGTCTGAGCCCTGTGTTGGGGGCAGAGGTGACTTACAGACAGACAGATGCGTCACTAGTGCAGGAAGTGACGACTGCGTCTTCGGGGCCCGAGGAGGGCTGCGGCGGGCCGGCTGTGCGCCCGGGCCCCCACCGTGCGGGCAGGGCGCTCACCTCGCTGCCGTTTGTCCTCTGTGTGCAGGCTGGTGGCGGTGGCCCTCCTCTACCTGGAGCAAGAAGACGCCTTCTGGTGTCTGGTCACCATAGTGGAGGTTTTCATGCCCCGAGACTATTACACGAAGACGCTGCTGGGATCCCAGGTATGTCCAGACTGCGCCCCAGTCATCAGCCTGGAGAAGCTGCCAAAATGTGGCT
>NW_027531904.1:11414579-11418965 GCF_008692635.1 Crocuta crocuta | reverse complement strand
AACAGGCCTGACTTGGTGTTTAGGGTTAGGACCTGGGGGGCAGGAATAGGCGAGGAGAGATGTCTGAGGCACCTGCAAAGCAGCAGGGAGGGAGCGGGGAGGCCGAGGGAGCCCCCAGACCAGGGATGGGAAGGCGGCTTGAGTGGGATGGATCCCCGATGGCTGTGGTTCTCAGGAAGTGGTGACCAGGCCAGCGGGAACCCGAGTGAGAGACCGTGTCTCACGAGAACAGGCCGCACGGGGGCCCCGCTGTGGTCTCCCCCTGCCTGGGAGCAGGCCCGGGGCTGGCAGTCACCGCCCTGGCAGGAGCCAGGCCACAACACCCGGAGCCTGAGGCCCTGAGGCTGGGCGGGT
This sequence comes from Crocuta crocuta, assembly GCF_008692635.1. NCBI lineage: Eukaryota > Metazoa > Chordata > Mammalia > Carnivora > Hyaenidae > Crocuta > Crocuta crocuta. The sequence goes on along the minus strand of NW_027531904.1, from coordinate 11,418,611 downwards.
CAGGGCGCAGGGCCCGGGGGAGCCCAGGCTGGTCCCTGCAGGGCAGATCTGGCTCCAGAGCAGCCCCTGGCCGCTCCCCTGGCCTGGGCTGAGGCCGAGGTCCCTGCGCCCCACCAGGCTGCCCTGCTCACAGGCCTGACCTTCACGCCCTGCGCTGCACCTGCCGGCACGGGCAGCAGGAGAGGAGTGCGGGCCGTGCCCCCCTAGCCCTAACCCGCCCACCGCGGGCACTGCCCCTCGCCTACCACGGGCACTGCCCCTCGCCCACCATGGGCACTGCNGGCATTGCCCATCAGCGGCTTGGCCTGCACCATGGTGCCCCCCGCCCTCCCCACAGAAGGACCTCCCTGCTCCAGTCTGGGGGTGACTTCCTGCCCTTGCCTCTGGGCCACCACCAGCTGCCTGGCATCTCAGCGTTTCCGTCACCCTGTGCCCCTCTTCCTGGGTAAGGCCCCGCGGTCCCTCTGCTGTGCACACTTGGAGTGGGCTCTGTCTGCCTGGTTGGGCCCTGACTGAGTCTCGCTTTAGATCGGCAAGTGTGCCTGCAGAGGGCTCCTCCTGGTGGCCTCTGTCTCCGCCTGCCCTCCAAGCCTGCTCGCCCGCCACCTGGCCTCCCCTCACTTCTCTCTCCCTGCATCCCTGCACTTAGCTTCTGGTCACTGCTGCCTGCCCGGCGGCTCTCATATCTGCTCCCCTCCACCCCTGACCGCTGTCAGGGCACCCCGCCTTCGTGCATCCGTGTCACTCTCGGGGTCAGCCGTGCCCCCCTCAGATGGAACTGCTCGCCGGTCATGCCCTGTTCTCAGGCGAAGATGTGACTCTCTAGGTCACTGATACCCTGTCCATGTCCCGGAGAGAACCTGCCCTAGCGCCACTTTCTGCTCTTCCAGGGCCGCCCATGTTCCGGCCCAGGCTTCGGGGACTGTCCCCATGTGCCTACTGGGCTCGCAGCTGGTCAGCGGCCCTAACTTTCATATCGGTATCGTGGCACGCAGCACGGCAAGCGCTGCACGTGTGAGAGCTCTCTGGCAAGGTCAGGGAGCAGGCACTTAGTGACCCCCAGCTGTGTGCACAGAACCGTCTGGGTGCAGGTCAGGGTCCCCCTCCTGCCTGGGAGACAAGTGGGGCTCAGAGACACTAAGCACCTTGCCCGGGGAGCCATCACTGAGGGCCCGAGCTGGGGTCTTGACCTCTCTCCACTCCTTCTGGAAGGCTGGGGAGGACAGTGGGGGCTGGGCTCTGGGCCCAGCGATCTGAGGAGAGGCGCATCTGGTCCCCCCATGACCACTTCGCTTTGCCAAGTAACAGAGAGGCTATTTTTGCCGGAATAGAGTATGAACTAGGAAACGAGCAGTGGAAACGGGCAGGAGTCACTGTCTGGGGGGAGTGAAGGGGTCAGTAAATAAAGTTCTGCGTATCACAGACACCTGGGCACTAGTAGCTTCACGGACTCAAAATCTCAGATGACTGTGTCTCAGAATAATGAAAGTGAAGCCTTCGTCTGTCTGAGTTCCGTTGAGCCAGGCCCTCCCGGCTGTGAGCTGCGGAGCGTGGGCACATCACTCAGCAGCCCTGTGCCTCGGTCTCCCCACCTGTAAGATGAGCATCAGACTCCCCTCGTACGGAATGCCTGAGGTTGAATTCGGACGATGCTTTAAGAGTTTGTCATAATGTTTAGAATTGCAAAAACTCAGTTATAACAGGCAGGAGGGGAACACCTATTTCAAGTGTGTGGAATTAACATAAACTGTGTCTCATGCCGTCACAGGAAGATGATTGTAAACCGTAAAGAGACTTTCCCCCCGACTGTGAAAGTCACAGAATCTCACAAGGACCTAGCAGGTGACCCAGAAAGGTGGTCAGAAGAGGTTGAAAACCACGTTACCCACCAGCAGGAGACCGCGCTTGGCACTTGGACGTGCTGCTGCTTTGCTCTCTCCCTGCCTCCGTTCAGTGCTGGTGTTGGGGGCGTGACGTGTCCTGGCCGCCCAGCTGGGTGGCTGCCACCCCGTTGGGGGAGGGCGTGGACTGTGTGTGTCCTACGACGGGCACCGCGTGGGCCGCTCTGAAACGGGGGCAGCTTGTGTCCCCCACCTCTGGCAGCACCCTGCTTTCTGCACCCCTGCGGGAGGCTTGCGGCTTCTCCATCATTCCATCCACCGAGCTCTCTGCACACTAGGACCCGGCAGGCGCTGAGGACACCATCCTCCGTGCCCTCCCGCACCCTCCAGAGCCCCCTGCGCCCTCCGTGCCCTCCCGCGCCGGCCACTCCATGCCCCGCCCTGTGCGCCTGCTGCGCGATGGATACAGGGCTCTGCTCCCNAAGGGGTCCGTTACCGTCCCTCGTTCCACAGACACTCATCCCGCGGACCCTCATCCCGCCCCGCTGCCCGCCCTCCCACCTCCAGGCCCTGCAGGCGCCAGCACTGCCCGAGCCCGCCCTCAGGCCCGCGCGGTCCGGCGCTGTCGTTCACATGGGCAGGCGCTGCCTTTAGCATGATGCGGACCCTGTCGTCTGAGAGAAGAGGGCTTCCGGGGAGACGCCCGCAGGGGAGCACCCACCGGGCGCGTCACGTGCCGCATCGCGTGCCCCGCGGGGGTCTGTTTGCAGGTTTACCGGGGCGGCGGCGGCTGGGAGGCGCGGGCCTTCCTTCTGCGTGCCCCGTGACGTCCGTGCGGCGGCTGTGCTGACGTCACGCTTCTTCCCGGGCCTGGGACTGCGGTGGCGCCGGGAGCCCTGGCCTGGCAAGCGGCCTGTGTCCTCGGGCCTCGGGGCACGAGCGGGGCGGGCCCTGTGTGCGTGAGGTCCCTCGTGCACAGCTCAGGTCTGCCCCTGCCCCCAGGTGGACCAGCGGGTGTTCAGAGACCTCCTGGGCGAGAAGCTCCCCCGCCTGCACAGCCACCTGGAACAGCACAAGGTCGACTACACGCTCATCACGTTCAACTGGTTCCTGGTGGTGTTTGTGGACAGCGTCGTGAGTGACGTCCTCTTCAAGATATGGGACTCCTTCCTCTACGAGGGACCGAAGGTGGCTCTGCTCCCGGGCTGGCTGGGCAGTGTGGTGGCGGGTGCGTGAGGGGCCCCCACGGGGCCGGAGTCAGCCCTTGGCGTGCCGCCGTGGGGCCCCGGGAAGCGGCCACGTGGGCCCCCTGGGCCGAGGGGCGTCTCTGCTCACAGTGTCTCCATCCCGCCCGCAGGTCATTTTCCGCTTCGCGCTGGCACTTTTTAAATACAAGGAGGAGGAGATCCTGAAGTTGCAGGACTCCATGTCCATATTCAAGTATCTCCGCTACTTCNGCTGTCCTCCGCTTCCCAGGAGAGCGTGGGGACAGGCTGGGGACACCAGATGGCCTCAGCGACAGGGGAGCGAGGACGGACGGCAGTTTATCTTTTCTCCAACAAACATCCGTCCCGGCAGCGAAGCAGCATTTTTATTTGTCCAGTGAGCATTTACTGAGTGTCCAGGGCGTGGGGGCCACGGAGGGAGACTAGGATGGACATTCCCTCATGTGAACAACCTGAGGGAGGCCACGGCGTGGCTGGCTTGGAGCTCGAGTGCAGGGGAGAGGTGGGGTGAGCACAGCCGGGGAGCCTCAAGGAGAGGGTGTCCTGGGCAGAGGGACCGTGAGGCGGCAGGGCTGGGGCCGGGGTGGGGCAGGACGGGCTTTGTCCCTGAGTGTCGGGAAGACAGGAGGGCTGGTGTCCGAGAGGAGACCTGGGGCCGGGGGTGGGGGCCAAGAGTAGACTAGACCGTGGGACAGAAATGGAGCTTGGGGGACCCTGAGTTGCTGGCCTGGGCAGGGGACGGTTCACTGCTGCCCCGCGTGGCGCAGGGCCACCTCTCCCTGCACACTGCCTCATTCCCGCCTCAGGCTCGTCCACCACGGGAAAACCCCCCGTCTTTCTGCTGAGAAGTGTCTATAGCTTATATACACTTTCAGACTTTTTTTTTTTTTATTTTTGAGAGAAAGTGCGAGCAGGGGGAGGAGCAGAGGGAGAGAGAGAAGCGTGGGGGGGGGGGGGGGGGGGAT
>NW_027531904.1:11412025-11414555 GCF_008692635.1 Crocuta crocuta | reverse complement strand
ATCCAAAGCAGGCTCCACACTGTCAGCACAGAGCCCGACGCAGGGCTCGAACTCATGGACCGTGAGAACATGACCTGAGCCAAAGTGGCCGTTTAACCAACTGAGCCCCCCGGAGCCCTTAGACTTTTTTGACGGTAGCTTATGAGACCATTTCATCTCAGAATCTGAATTGCCTGCACCAGAGCTTAAACAGAATTTGTTGAAATATTTGTGGCTCTTGCTAAAGGTCTGTGTTAGATATTGAGGTTTTTCATTTCCTTTTTGTTACAAAATGCTCGTCATGAGTCACCATGTGGGCTCCTCCATCCACCAATGTGTCACAACCTGCTTGAAAGCCCCCAAGGCCCCCCAGCAAGCCAACAGGTGCCCCCTCTTNNGAATCTTCAGGCCTGCAGACTGCAGGCGCTGGGAGAGGAGCCGGGCCCAGGTCCCGGGGAGGAGAAGAGCCGTACAGGTAGCGGGGCTGATGGCTGAGGCCACACCTGACACCCCAGAAGGCTTTGCCATTTCTAAGGTATTTTTGTGCAGGCTGATGGATCAGCAAAAGCGACCTCAGTTTCGCGGGGTGAAAAGCCAGGAGCGATGCCTGTGAGCGCAGGCTGAGCGTCCGCTGACCTAGCAGGTCAAGGAAGTGCGCCCGTGCAGCGCCTCCCACGGGCTCCGCAGCGCCACCTCGTGTGCGACCTTGGGCATGGCTGCCTGGCACTTGGCCTCGGGAAGTCCCTGTGGCTGGGTGGGAACCCCGGTGTTTTTTAACTCAGCTCCCCAGGCTGGCGGATCCAGGGAGGCAAGTCCACGTAACTGAGCGGCTCCACGAGAAAGGAGGGCACGGGTGCCGAGTGCCCTGTGTTTAGGGGACGTCGGGTCAATGGGATTAAACCCGCCTTGAGTCGGCGTTCCTGCGGTATTCAGCCTGGACTGGCCGCAGAGCAGGTCTCGTCTCCTGACCCAGCTGCAGTGCGTGTCCTGCTGCACCCACTGGACTGATGGGCCCACCAGAGCGATCTGTGAAAACAGCTAATCTTGTGCTTTTGTTTGCCCCCCCGTGGAGAGGGGCTGGAGGCAGCTCTCAGGTGTGTGGAGCCCGGGGCCTACCGCTGTAGGGAAAAGAGCTGGTCCCGTGGCCCTGGGCCCTGGGTCCGGGCTCGCGTTTCCCTTCACACAGCCAGCAGAGCTGAGCAGGAGGCACGGCTCTGTGCAGGCCTGTCCTGCTCTCCCCATGTTCTAGAACCCTCTGGGGAGCTTGGCACTTGAAGCTGGCCTTGCTGACCTTTGACCTCCCGCAGGGGAGTCCTCTGGAGTCAGTCTAAGGAGCAGGTGTCTGGAAGTTCAGAAGGGAGAATACATTCTAGGATAGCCCCGTGTCAAGGCCCCCACCGGGAGGGTGGCTGTGTCCTCACAGCCTTTCCTGGGGCTGGAGGTGCGCCAGGGCCCTGCAGCCGGAGGAGAAGCCCCCAGGCCGGCGGAAGCGGGGCTTGCACCTGGTGCCAGGCCCTGGGGCACTTTCTCATCTAGATCCTATTGAACCACTGCTGCGGGCAAGTTACTTTGATTTTAAACTGTTTGTCAATCAGTGCCTTCAGCTGGAGACAGTGAGAAACCCGTACAGTGCACATCTGTCTGCAGACTGTGTTTGAGCCTGTCGTGTGGCTGCCGGGTCTGACGGTGCCTGCCGGGTGGGCCTGGGCACCCTCTCCCCCCGGGACTCCTCCCCGGTCCGTCTTGGGACAGGCCTCCTGAGCTCCGAGGCTCCGGCTGCTGGCCCTGCAGTCACCGGGGAAGTGCCAGGCACCGTCCTTATGCGCACAGCATGGGGGCAGCTCTGGTGGCCCCAGGCCCCGGGAAGCGGCAGTGACTTAGCCCGTAGACGAGGAAGCAGACACCGGAAAGGGAAGTGACTTCACCTGCCTCACGGCACAGCAAGTGTGTGTCCGCACCCAGGCGGTGCAGGGCTGGCCTCCCGGTGGTAGCGCCTGCGGGGTCCTGCCCCGCTAACGCCCTGTCCCTGTCCCGCCAGGAAGCTGATCAGCATCTCCTTCGGGGACCTAAACCCGTTCCCCCTGCGCCAGATCCGGAACCGGCGTGCCTACCACCTGGAGAAGGTCCGACTGGAGCTGACGGAGCTGGAGGCCATCCGGGAGGACTTCCTGCGAGAGCGGGACGCCAGCCCTGACAAGGGGGAGCTGCTCAGCGACGACGAGGACACCTGAGCGCCCGCCCCCGATGCTGCTCTCGCCGCCGCAACCCACGTGTGCCAGAGGGCAACGCAGAGGTGCCTCTGCTCCTTTAAAAGCCCGAATGTAGCGCCCGTGGTCCCTGGAGACCTGCCGGGCAGGCGCCCAGAGCCACACCGCACTCTCTGCTTTCCGCCCGCGGTGCGGCTTGGTCCTGTTTACAGCCGTCTCCGTGCCGTGGCACGTGGCTGCGCGTGTCCCTGGCTCGCGTGGTTGGTGCGTCCCCGGGGGAACCGGCTGGATGTTTTCCAGGCGCCGTTTACAGCGCGCGTCCGTAGGGCTTGTCGTTGGCTCGC
>NW_027531904.1:11411558-11411847 GCF_008692635.1 Crocuta crocuta | reverse complement strand
CCGCTCTGCCGCGCTCCCCGGCGCCCGGTGCAGCCCAGGCCTCGGCTGAGCGGCCGCCCCGTGCCTCACACACTCCCGGGCCGCAGCGTGGCTGCTTTGGGGGCACAAGTTTAGTGAAAAGAGGCCTTAGAAAAGCAAGTGCCGCCGCGTTCAGCTTCTAGAAATGCCCTCCGCGGCGGGCGGGCCGGCAGCGTTGCCCCAGCTCTGGAATAGCGCCGGCTCCTCCGTGCCCGGCATTTCCGGCAGTGAAGGGCCTGGGGCGCCGGCCCGCCCCCCCCGCCCCCGCCCG
>NW_027531904.1:11408445-11410623 GCF_008692635.1 Crocuta crocuta | reverse complement strand
CCTGGCACCGACCTCCCGGAAGCCCCTCTTTCTGGCTGAAGGGAGGGGGTGGGGCAGTGGAGTGGCTTCTGGGTGACAGCCAGGGTCCCCTGCGCACGGGCACCCGGCACCCGCTCCGGCAGCGTCCTTGTCCCTCCCCGAGGCCACGCGCCCCTCGCCGTGGGCTCACACCGCCCAGGCCGCTCTGCAGCCGGAGGGCTCTCTGGAAGAGGCTCTGCCCGAGGAAGTCGACTTTTGCTTCCTTGCCCCGGGGACCGTCCCTGACGCGTACTCGTGAGACTGCTTCCTGGCACCGACTCACTCGGATAGGAAGGAAGGGACTTCAGGTGGGATTGTTACCCTCCCTGGAGAAACTGGAACCCGCCCTTAGCTGATACGTGCCAGACGCGCCTGAGCGCTGAACCGGTGCGACTTGGAGAAGGGCTTCTCTCCCAGGAAGGGACGCCCTGTCGTCCCCGCGTCGAGCGGTCGGCATCTCCGCAGACTGACTTTCCGTCCATAGGTTGTTTGACTTGGTTTGTCAGGTGTCACACATGTTGCGACATTGCTGTTTCCGGGAGTGGCTGGTAGCGTCCTCGTTTGCAGCCCCTTCCCAGGCCCGAGACCCCGCCCCAGCCCCCACGAGGCTGCCGGCCTGGGGGACGGCGGTGAGGCTGTGCAGCAGGATCAGACTGTAGTCGATTTTGCCGGGGCGGGGGCGGGGGCGGGGGCGTGCTTGTAGGAATAGGCTGGTTTTGTCTGTTTTGCCCCAGAAAGATGCATCTTAAACACACGTGGGTTGCGCCAGGGGCCCACTGTGCGTGGCCGGAGCTGTGGTTCTGGGAGTGGCCGGCTGTGCTGTGCTGGCGCCTCCGGACGGTTGTCCGTGGCAGGGAGTGAGCAAGAAAGCAGAGGGGGCGGGGGAACGGGCCTGGGACGCTGTCGTCTCCTTGGGTGTCCGGAGGGCAGGAGGGGAGCTTGGCCTGGGCCAGGCTGGGGACAGGATGGGGCCTTCGCTCCAGAACCACAGCGCCTGGGGCCACCCTCTCCCGCCTCCTTCCCCGGGCGGACAGCGTTCGCACCAACCTGGGGACCCTGCCAGCTGGGCCTCGTGGTGACGCTTCTCCCAAAGGCGTGTACCCTGGCCGAGGGGAGCCCTTAGCGCACCGGGGGCGCCTGCCAGCTTGCACGTGAACGTCCTTGTCTCGTGGGTTGAACACGTTAATACTTTTGTATATTTTTCACTACAGTTTATATTTTTATATTTTTATCAAGGTTTTTCTAGATTACGTACATCTATTTTATACAAGTCCTTTGTGTACGCTCCCTGTACTTGTGTGTAAGCCTGAGCACGGGGCTGCCCCCACTCCTGGGCCGCGGGCGCCCCCGCCCCTGGCTCACGCTGGCGCCGCTTCCCCGGTGACGGCTCCCTAGTTACTTGCAGCCACGCTGGTCTCTAGCCCATCGTGTCGATATAGGAAATATTCTAGGCGAACAGCCAGCACGTTTTCCTTTTCTAAACTAAATGTGTGCATTCTCGCACAAATGCCCACCTCGGCTTTGTGCGTGGTCTTTGCAGGTGCCCTGGGCGGCTGGCCGGCCACAGGCAGCCTGTGGGCAGGGGGGGCGGGCGCTTCCCCCGTCCCTACAGCTTCTGTGCTCATCTTCCACTTAGACCTGGGGACAGTCCTACTAAGAAGCCAAATAAACTACTAATTTGTATAACACCGTGGTTTGAAATGTGGTTACAGTCACTCACGACGGGGCTCGCCCCCGGGCCTTACGGGGCCTTCCTGGCCTGCCAGCCAGGTATTCAGGTCCCTGCCCATGGTTTGCTCTGGGGCGTGGGGGACGGGACTCCTCGGTCAGCGGCGGCATGGCCCTGGGAGCCGTGGCCAAGCTGGCGGATGCCTCGGCTGGGAGCCGCCCTGCGTCTGAGCAGCCCCCCGGGTCACAGCTGGGCCGTCCCCGCCTGAGTCATGGGTTGTTTGCCTCCTGTCCGGGCTGACTGCTCAGCTGCCACTGGGGACGCCATCTCCTCAGCCCCCATCGTCGGAAAAACACACCAGAATGATTAAGACCACATGTGTTTCCACGGTGTGGGGGAGGGGGCTCCGGGGAGGACTCCCAGACAGAGCAGGGGAGGACCTGCCTGGGGGTTCCTGAGGCCACGCAGCAGGAGCAGAGCCGCCCCAGGGA
>NW_027531904.1:11408154-11408354 GCF_008692635.1 Crocuta crocuta | reverse complement strand
CCGGGGTGGAGCCCAGACGGAGGTTGTCCGAGCGGGGTCCCCAGAGCTGTCACACACACAGGAAGGAAGCCTGACGCTCCTGTACTGCACCCCCCGCCCCTCGGTGCAGGATCCCGGGGCTCCCACAAGCCCCTGTGACTCACTTTCCTGAAGTGACCTCAGAGTGACTGGCTCTGCTGAAACCCCCGTGGGGCAGCCGG
>NW_027531904.1:11406338-11407965 GCF_008692635.1 Crocuta crocuta | reverse complement strand
GACCCAGACCCACGCGGAGCCTCTTACTGGAAGGGGTGCGATTGGAGAACGGGAAGCGGGAGAGCAGCTGGGCACCACTCCCTCCGCGCCTTCCCCGGGGGTCCCAGTCCCCGGGACAGACACCTGCTGGTGCCTTCAGCTGACGCACAAGTGGCCGCCTGGCCGTCGCTCCCCCAGCCCGAGGACCACCATGTGCGTTACGGGACGTGCCTGGCACAGGCTGGGGACCTGAATGGGGGAGGAGGCCTGGCCTCTCTGAACCGCAGTGTCCCCCACGTGGAGAAGGGGTCTACACCCTCCAGGACTAGGACTTGTGAGCACAGTTTAAGAAGGTCAAGTCCAAGGCTTAGGGCCAGAGGTAAGGGCTGGGGCCTCACCCCCTCCCAGCCTCCTTCCTGGTTAGAGCCCAGAACGCTCTCCAGACCACCTCGTGCCCGCCTGCCACCCACTGTGCTCGCGTCTGGCTCCACGGACTTGGGTCTGCCTGGCAGGAAGGGGGCCGTGTAGCCAGAGCCCAGCAGCTGGGGCCGCCCCAAGCCCGTCTCTAAGCACGGAGATGTCGGAAAGGGACAAGCTGGGGCCGGTAGGGATGTGGCCGCCCGATGCTCCTACCTGGACCCCCATCTCCCCCCGGTGCAGGTAACAGCTGGAGCGGGGAGGGCCAGGAAGGGGGGCTTCGCAGACCCCACCACCGTCATCCCCGGGCACAGTCCCTGCTGCAGACCAGAGACGCCTCACTGCTCGAGGGAGGGTGCGACCCCTTCACTGTGGAACACAGGTCTCTCCTGGAGTGGGGACGTGGGAGGCAGGGGGTGGGCCGGGGGCTTGAAGGGGGGGCAGAGTGTGGCCCAGNCCCCCCCCCCCGCCCCCGCCCCCGCCAGCCTCTGCAAAGCTGCAGTCCTGCCCGAAGAACTCCCTCGGCCGCCAGCACGCGCCTCCTGGGGTTCACTGAGGAGCACGTGCAGGGCGGTGGTTCGGGAGGCTGGAGGGCAGCGCGTCTGACCTGAAATCGTCCTGATCCACGAGAAGGCAAAGCGCGTTTAAAACCATAGTGCTCGTTTATGAATAATAATAATAATGTTATGCAAACTGTTAAAAAAATATTTTTCTTGGGGGAGGGGTCCCNGGGGGGCACCAGCAGCAGCACTGGGTGCGGACGGCAGGCAGCTGGCAGCGGCCCAGCAGGCGGAGGGTCTCACAGAAGCCAAAGGCCAGGCGGTCCCGCTCGCAGCCTGGGAGGGGTGGGGAAGGGNGAGCCAGCCCCTCCCGCCGGCCGCCTCCCCCCACCCCGTCCCTGCCGACACAACTCCAGTCCCAGCTGCCTCCTCCAGCACCCCCCTTCCCCAGCCGCGTGCACCGCAGGCTGGTCCCCAGGCTCAGGGGGCATGGGTGTGACCCGGGACGGCCCCCCGAGGAGGAACAGACGGAGGAGGGAGGCCTGGCTGGCCCTCCCGCCCTGTGCTTATCGGAGCTATTTTGGGAAGCGGTTTGCTCCCAGCCCTCCTGGCCTCACTCGCACTGCCACTGACGTCCCCCAGCTGCCTGGGTCACTGCAGCAGACACCCCGGGGGGAGGGGGGACACCCTGGGGGGAGGGGGGACACCCCCAGGGCCCACAGGGCAGGAAG
>NW_027531904.1:11404665-11406170 GCF_008692635.1 Crocuta crocuta | reverse complement strand
CCCCCCCTCCCCGCGGGGGGGGGGGGGAGGGCAGTTTCCTCCTCCTCCTGAGACAAGCGGATGTGGACCGCGCTGGGTCAGCTGCCTCACCGCAGGGACCGCACGCCCTGGAGTTTCCAGGCTTTCTAAACGTTCGCCACATGCCCCCACAAACCATCAAAACATCCTGGGGCTCCAGGATCTCGGCATCCAAGTCCCCCCCCCGCTGGCCTCCGACCTCAACTACTCACTCGGTTAGGAAACACCTAACCACCCCCAGCGTCCTCCCTGCAGCCCACGCCCCACCCCCAGGACACCTGGCCAGCTTGGCTCCCGGCCCCACAGGCCTCCGTCCCTCCCCTGTCCCCAGCTGGCCCTCGCCTCCAGACACCACAGTGCCCCTGGCGCGGAGCCCAAGCGTGAGAGGTGGGCAGGAGCCGGGGCCGTGGGATGCCCGCCAGGTTGAGGCTGGGGTGAGGGCGGGCAGCATCTGCGCCAGGCCTGGAGGCTGGGATTTGAGGAGGCTGGGCCACCCCTCGCAGCGGCCTGGGGGGTACAGCCCAAGGAGCTGGCCGCTGCAGGGGGCAGGTCTCCGAGGCCCTGAGTGCCAGCCTGAGCACCCAGACTGTCCTGCATCCTAGGGGCAGGGGACAGGCCGCTGCTGGGCTGTTCTGACCCCACAGCTGCGGTGGCCGATGGGGCCTGTGCAGCCGAGGAAGTAGCCCACCTTCCCGGAGCACCTCCTGGACCCTCCCCCTCCCAGGACCTTGCTGGTGCTCTGCCCACCCCGTCCCCAAGCACGGGGGCCCTCGGCCCCTTTATGGGCCAGGAAGTGGGACCTGAGGCCACACAGCTGGTGAGGAGCCCAGTTTCCTGTGCTCGGCGCGGCCGGGGCTGCCGGAAGACGGCTGAGCGCCGGGCCACCTCCGGCCGGGCCCCCCCTCCCGCAGGACGCAGCTGGCCGGGACGCAGCCAGCAGGGCCCTGGACGGGGGAGGCCGCTCTGGGGCCGCGGGGCCGTCCTCCTCCGGCCCGGGAACGGCGCAGGCCGGAGCCGGGGGCTCAGTCAGGCCTCGCTCGCTCGGCAGGTTAATGAGACCCGGGGGAAGGAGCTTACTCAAGGTCACACGGCAGCTCGGGGCCGAGCCTGCTGCCTCCTCTCTTCCCTGCGCCAGAGAAAGCTGCGCGTGGGGTGCGGGGGCGCAGGGCTCCCTCGCCTCTGACCCTGGCCCAGCCCCTCCCGCATGGGACCCCGGAGCCTCACAATCACGAGGCGGCAGCTGGAGGACCCCCCCGCCCCCCCAGCCGCCGCCAGGAAGCACTCACGCGGAGCCCCGCTGAGCTCACAGTCCTGGGTGCCGCAGGGCCGGGCGCCCTCGGGCCAAGCCTCGTGGCCGCAGCGGTCACTGTCGTCCTCCGGCAGCCCGGTTTGCGTGTTGACACACCTGACCAGGCGCCGCTGCACACCGCCGCCGCAGGGGGCTGAGCACTGCGGGGGTGGGGAGAGGGGGGTCGCCTGGAGCCCTC
>NW_027531904.1:11403084-11404531 GCF_008692635.1 Crocuta crocuta | reverse complement strand
CGCCTGGCCCCCCCCCCGCCGCACCCCGCCCATGCCTCCCCAGAGCCCACCTGGCGTGCAGCTGCGGGAGGTGCACTGATGGGGGCCCAGGAAGGCCGGGGAGGACCCGCCACGGCCCGGGGGAGGCAGGGGAGGAGGCAGACAGCTTCCCAAGGAGGGCCCTTCCTCCAGGGTCAGGCTTTATCTACTGGGGTCTGAGGTTCTAAAAAGCCCTAAAAATAGGCTTAATCTCTACCATTCGGTGCCGAGCCCTGGACTGAGGGCCTTGTTGCGTTAACCCTCACACCCCCATTTCGAAGATGAGGAAACCGAGGCCCAGCAAGGTGAAGCGACCCGCCCAGAGTCACTCTGGCCGGTGCAGCAAGGACGGGGAACCCGAACCCCGAGCTCCGGCAGGAAGGTGTCTCGCCGGCCCTCCTCGCCCCCCCCTGCCGCCTCAGAGTTCAGTTCCCGGAACACTCACGTCTGCTCTTCCCCTCGGGCCTCTTCCGCGAACCGCTGAGTCGCACGACCCCACCCGCAGGGCCCTCCACACCGGGGAGCCTGCCCGTGCCTTTTCCTGTCCCCCAGCAGCCGGCTGGGGACCTGGTCCGGCCACCACCCGCATGAGGTGACCGAGAGCCCGGGGCAGAGACCGGAGCGGTGGCCGCGGGCAGCTCACCTGGCCCCAGGGCCCCACCACCCACTTGGTACAGGGCTGGGTGTTGCAGGACCGGGTGCTGTTGGGCCTCAGGGCCTCCTCGCAGAGGCCNTGCAGCGCACGGGCCTCCACACGGCACCCAGGCCGCAGGTGGTGGAGCACTGGGGGCCAGGGCGCGGGCCGTGAGGGCGGCACATCCCCAGCTAGGGGCCGCCCCCCGCGGTCGGGATGGGGGTACCCTGGTGGAGCCAGGGCCTCAGTTTCCCCGTCTGCAGAAGGGGCTCCCTCACCCGCCTCCCGAGACGACCGTGAAGACCCAAGCTCACAAGCCACTCTGCGGAGTCCCAGGGGACCCACGAGGTGACCCAGCCGTTGTGACCAGGCTCACTGCTCCCCAGAATCACGAAGGGAGGGAGTCTGGATCCCTCCCCACCCAGAACCAGGGGTGCGAACAGAACCTGGACAGTGACACCGTGGGGACGCCCACGCTGTCTGGGCAGCGAGGGCCGCTGCTCGCGGCTGACCTGAGCCGTGCCGGCCACCCACCCGGTGCCCCCCGTGCCAGTGAGGGCCTCTGGGGACTCTAGAGATGGGCACGTGGGCCCCCCGGCACCCCGCTGCTCGGACAGGAAGCAGGCCTGGTGGGGTGGACCGCCCGCAGGGGCGCAGGGAACGCGACCTGGGGCACCGTTCTTCCCCCCACGGGCGGGGCTCGGTTTCGGGGTCCCTACCTCACTCCAGTTCCCCACTTCCCAGCTGGCGTTCGCGGCAGCCAGGCTGGGGTCCGGCTGGGCCTCCGGGACACGG
>NW_027531904.1:11395699-11403078 GCF_008692635.1 Crocuta crocuta | reverse complement strand
GGCACTGTGGGGAGGAAGGCTCCTGGTGCTTCCGGGGTCCGAGGGGCAGGAGGCCCAGGCTCCAGGGTGCCGTCCCCACCCCGGGTCCCTGGCAGAGCGCTCGGCGGGGGAGGGGGCGCAGGAGCCCCCCCGGTGCTGGGCCCCAGTGCGCGGTCCACAGGCCCCGGGGCCCCAGCCCCCGCCGTCCACAGCGATCCTGCGTCGGGACTCGGGGAGGAGCGGCTGGGGCCCGAGGAGGACAAGGGGGGGGAGGTGGGGCGGGGCCCCTGGGGGGGGGCGGCACCCCCCTCCCCCTCCCCCTCCTCCTCCTCCTCGAGCTCGTTGGTCCTCTCCCACCGCGGAGGGGGCGTCCAGCTCTGGCCATCTTCCCCTCCCAGGAGCCCGTTTCGGCTCCCAGGAGCAGCTGGTGTTTCCGTGCCCCCGGCTGAAGTGGGGGGCCAGGGCGAGCCGGGGGGGCCCAAGTCTGGGGCCTCAGCGGGGATGTCTTCCTCGGGCAAGGAGTTGACCAGGGGGTGCTCAGGGGTCTGCTCCGAGGGTGGGGGCGGGGAGAGGCCAGGCTGGCCGGGCCAAGGGGCAGGGAGCCCATCTCCCAGCGGCCCCTCCTTTTCAGCCCCAGGAGGCTCTGAGGCCGGCAGGGGGGTGCCTGCGGGGGGCTCAGCAGGGCTGCTCAGGGGTGGGGGCGTCCAGCCTCCGGCACCTGCCAGGCCTGGGGCGGGGTCCCCCAGGGGCCCATAGGAGAGGTCCTCGTGGAAGTTAATGAAATTGTAGTCGTAATAGAAATCGTCAACGAACACAGGCCCCGGCGGGCCTGGCTCCGGGTCCTCCTCGATGGCGTTGCCCGTGCCGCCCGGCACGGGGGGCGCGGGGCGCAGGGCCGGGTGCGGGGCCATGAAGTCGATCTCATTGAGCAGCTCGTGGCTGGAGGAGGAGCCGCTGCCCGAGCCCTCGGGGCCCAACACGTCCAGGGCCCGCGGACAGGGCGGCAGGGAGCAGGGTGCCCCGCTGGCCGGCCGCTGGGCCTCATCACAGGGGACGCCCGTGTCGTTGGCACAGAGGACCCTCCGGTGCTGAACGCCGTCCCCGCACGTAGCCGAGCACTGGGGAGGGGGCCGTGGAGAGGGGCTCAGGCCAGGGAGGCAGGGGCCCGGGGGCGCCCTGCCTGCCGGCCAGGGTCAGAGCCAGAGGCCTCAGCCAGCTGGAGACCGTGGCGTGCGGGGGTGGCTCACTGGGGCGTCGCGGTCCCTGAGGCCTTGGGGCCTCCGCCCGTGGCGCCTGGCGGCGAGGGCTCCCTGAAGACCGACGGCGGGGCCAGGCCGGGGCCCCGTCCCGACACTCACCTGAGACCAGTTCCCCACGGCCCAGGTGGCGGGACAGGGCACCTCGCGGTTGCAGGGGCTCTCGGCAGGGGGCCGGGGGAGGTGCAGGCAGGCAGGCGGNGTCCTGGGCTGGCCCGGGGTGGGGTGGGGACGGCCACTCCCTCTGCTCCCCCCGGGGCCCTGGGACGTGGGGTCAGTCGCGGGGCCGGGAGCCTGCAGGGGGCGGCGGTCAGGGCGGGCGCACCGGGCAGGGCAGGGCTCCTCGCTGCAGGGCCGCTGGCGGTCATCCGGCCGGCCCAGGGGGTCGCAGTGTCTCTCATCCACGGGCCCCACCTGGCGTTCAGTACAGTGCACGGTCTGCCTCTGCATACCTGGGGGGACGCGCGGACTCAGCCTGGGCCCGGCGGCCCCGCACCAGGGACGAGGCCATACCTGCTCCGCTAGACCCCCTCCCAGACACCCCTGCTAGAGCCCTCCCCCCGACACCCGCTCTAGAACCTCCCAGAACAAGGCCTCATGACCCTCGTCGCTGGCCTCCCAGCCTTCCCTTCCGTCCCTAGACGGGGCCCAGAGCACGGAGGTTTGTGGGGTTGAGCCAGCCCCTTGGCTTCCTAGCTGCGAGGCCTTGGGCAGCTCACCCGGCCTCTCTGAACCTCAGTATCTTCATCTGTGAACGGGAGGAACAATGACCACCGTCCCGAAACCGGCACGTGAGGGGAGCACGCGGCCGTGGCCGTGCGAACCCAGCCTCGCCTCCCAGCAGGGTCAGCGCACAGAAAAGGCGGAGAGGAAGCCCCCAGACCCCCGAGCGGACACCCCTCTCCAGCCCCGGAGCCCCACACTGCCTTTGTCACCGCTCTGCCCCAGCCACCGCCGGCCTCTGGGGCTTTGCACGACTGTGCTGCTCCCCTCGACACAGAACCCACGCCGTGTCCGGTGGCAGGACCCTCCAGCGGGCTCTGCTTCACCCCTGCCTCCCTCGGCCCGAGCCTTCTGTCCCCCGTCCGCTCCCCCTCCCCTGATGGAATTCTGGTCTCTGTGCGGGCCTGCCGAGGACACCCCCCCCCCACGGGAGTCCCCGGGTGCAAGGGAGCTCTGGGCAGAGTCCTTCCAGGGAGGAAAGAACACAAGCCCCTCCCCTGGGGGTCACCCCTCACCCTTTCCTTCTTCCTGCCTGGACCCCAGGAAGGGGGAGGGACCACCTTGACACACGTGAGGGGGACGCGCAGATGTGGAGAAAGGTCCGGGGTCCCTAAGGGCACCCCGGGCCACCCGCCCTCGTGCGCTGTGCTCCAGCCGCCACCGGCCAGGACCCCAGTGCCTGGAGCCACACATCCCCCCACACGCCGGGGAGGCAGCTGCTGGCTGAGGCCACGCCCCAGGGGCCCGTTTGTCTAACACGTCTGCTTTCACCCCTGTGGACGTAAAGATGCTTATCGGGGGCAGGACACCGTTAACAGCTTTTGAACATTTCTGCCTGGTTTCTGTCCGCGGGTTTTCCCTTTATCGTCGCACAAGCGTTTTGAGGAACGTTTGAGGGGCGCCTGGGTGGCTCCGTCGATTGAGTACCCAATTTCTGACGAGGTCAGGTTGTGATCTCACGGTTCATGGGTTTGAGCCCCGAATCAGGCTCTGGGCTGACACTGCGGAGCCTGCTTGGGGCTCTCCCCCGCCCCCCCCACCCTCCCCAGCTCGTGCTGTCTCTCCAAATAAAAAAATACAAAAGAGGAACGTTCAGCTGTCTGTCCCAGACTTCTGACACGGAGACCCCTGCACACGGGGAGCAGTGGGGGCCACGGGGCCACGGGGCGGGGAGTCAGCGACGCCATCACACGCCTCGTACAGTTGGAAGAAATGACTGCCGTGTGGGGAACGGGCCCCTGGGCCCAGAGGCTCAGAGCCGGGGTGGGGTCACGCTCCTCCCTACCCTCCCTCCTCCTCTCCGTCCTCCCTGGGGAAGCCCCCCCGGGGCCGTGGCCAGAAGGGGAGGCTCTGGGCCTCCCAGGAAGGAGGTGGAGGAGGGAAGGACCCAGGTGGGACTGGGGGGGTGGGGTGCAGGTATGGGGCGAGCGCCCGGCTGGGCAGCGAGAGCGGGAGAGGCAGCCGGCACGTCTCTGGGGACAGAGTGCCAGCAGCTGGGACGCAGGGCGCTCTGCACGGGGCGGGTCCTGTGCCGGCCTCTCGCCCGGGCGCCCGCGGCAAGCAGCGAGCTGGAGGCTGAAGCCGGGCACCACGCCCACCCTCTCCTCACCTGCGCCACAGGTGACGGTGCACTTGCTCCAGGGCCCATAGCTCCAGGAGAACTCGGGCGCCTGGCCGTGGCCGTGGCCATGGCCGTCCGCCTCCCTGTGGATGGTGTACTCGTAGCGCACCCCGGGGTTGTTTTCCTGGAAGAGCAGCTGAGGCGGGTGGGCAGGGGCACTGTGAGCACGAGGGGTTCCCCGCCACCCGCCCGGAGTCCCCGCCACCCACCCAGGGGCCCCGTGAGTGCAAGGCATCCACCACCTGCCCAGAGCGACCATCGGATAGGATCCAGCCCCAGCCACCTCTGGGATCTGGGGCTACACTGTGGGGCCGTTCTGGAGACGGNGTGAGGTTCTCCCAGTTGCCTGTGCGCGCGTACGTGAAGGTGGTGCCCGCCACCGGGTAGTCGCCGCCCCACTGGATGGTCCAGCCCCCGTTGAGGAAGTACTTGTGCGGGTCCTCGCTCCGCAGGGCCAGGAAGTTGGCGGCCTCGGCCACCTCCTCGATGTGGATCTCGCGGGCGCCGGCCGGGATCAGCCCCACGTCCACATACCCTGTTGGCCGGGGGGTGCGGAGGCTCAGAGGGCTCGCTGTCCCCTCCCTCACCCCCCTTCCCGCTCGGCGCAGCCTGCAGACGATGAGGCCCCACCGCCAGCCAGGGTCCCGAGCCCCCCGGGAGGCAGACTTCCGTGTGTCCCAGGTCACCTAACCTCAGAAGGGCTCCTCAAACCCTGTGACCCACGCCGCCCCCCCGTCTCCGGGAGACCCAGGCGGCGTCCGTGTCACAAGGCTGGGCCTCCCCCGGGACACCCTCCACGCTGCCACCCAGCCTGTTCCTGTTCCTTCACCGACTCTGAGCCTCGCCCGGGGACACGGGCTGTCACCCCTGCCTGACAGACGAGGAAACGGAGGCCGACAGATGAAGTAACTCGCTGGGGGGGTTCTGCTGGGGCACGGATGGGGCTCTGCGGTCAGAGCATCCCGGGCCCGTGCTGGGGGCCCTGCCCCTTACAGGTCCCCCCACCGAGAGGCCCCGTGGGGCTCTGACAGACCCGGCTCTTTCCTGTGTGCCACGCCTCTCCCATCTCGCTGGCGTCTTTCATCCACCAGCTAAATTGCCCCCTCCTCCAGGAAGTCTCCCCTGACCTCTCGGGGTCAGGACCTCCTTCCTCACAGCCTGCTGGGCCTCCTGCCACTGCTCCGACCACAGCCTCGCTCACCTGTGACACTGTGAGCCCCTCACCTCCACACCCCCTCACCCGGCACACAGTTGGCACTCACACCGGAGGTGAGGGGTGGCACTATCTGAAGCCTCACAAGAAGGCAGCAGTCTCTGAAAGGGCTGGCGCCGCCCATAAGCCTCATCAGCCAACCCAGGGTCCCCGGGTCAGCAGGACCCCCTGAGGACACGTCCCTGCGTCTGGGCCAAGGGGCCTGACGCCTGAGAGGTGCATGGTCTCCCTGCCTCAGGTCTCCCGCCTGGGTGTGCGCCCCGGGGGCCAGGGCAGGGCCTCAGGGAGACCAGGAAGGGCCGCCAAGTTAGCGCCCCCCACCCTGCGTACCCAGGCCCTCAGACTCCTCGAAGGTCGCGCTCACGGTGTGGCAGGTGGAGCCGTTGCCGTGGCACACGCCACAGCGGTCCTCGACGGCACCCGAGTCGATCTCGAAGTCACAGCCCACGTTCTGGAACACGCGGGAGGTACGCCCTAGTGCCTGCCCGGCCACAGGCCTCCCCGGCCCCCCAGTGTGACACAGAGGGGTCCCCACATGCCGTGACGCCCTGCTGAGAGGGACGAGGCACGAGAGGGGACTCCCACAAAGACCTACAGCCGCTGGGGCACTGACCCCCAGGGGCCCCCAGTGTGGACGGGAGCCGGCTAGAGTAGGGGACAGCGGCTGCGACACGGGCGGGGAAGAGCCCCGTGCTGTTTGGAGCCCTGCGTGTCCCTGCAGTGACCTCACCGGACCCGGCGACAGGGATGCCGGATTGGCCACTTTCTATCACCGAGGATACCACTGCCTGGGGCCCTTCGGCCAGCAGGAGGCTGACCTGGGTTCTGGTCTCCCCGCGGGGGCTGTGCAGCTGCAGGCCGAGCTTCAGAGGCTCTGTCAGCGGGCAGGGAGGAGGGGGGAGGGCCCCAGTGCAGGAGCTGGGGGTGTGAGGCCCGCCTGTGAGGGGCTCCAGGGCCTGGGGGGCCAGGGGCGGTCTTTGCTGACGGGGGCCAGCCCGGGGAGGGACCCCGGGGGAGCCAGCGCGGGAGACGCCCCTCCGGTCAGGCACACCTTGCAGATGCCGTTGATGCAGAGGTCGTGGCCGGGCTGGCCCTGGTAGCAGGGAGTGCCGTCGATCACGGCGTCCCTGAGCTTCTCAGCAAAGTACTCGTTGGAGGGCCGGCAGTGCAGCTCACAGGGGTTGGCTGGGGGCCCGAGGGGGGAGCCGTGAGGCACGGCCAGGGCGGGGGTCGCACCCCGTGTCAGGGGCAGGCTGGAGGTCCTGGGACCGCGCGGCCGGGCAGGGGTGGGGCGCCTCCCCTCGGGGGCAGGACTCACCATCGTTGAGCACGGGCACCCAGGTGTGCAGCTGGCCCTTGTAGAGCATGGCGTCAAAGTGGCTGCACTGGACGTGGCGGAAGGAGGGGCGGCCGGGGGGGCAGGCCTGCAGGTTGCACAGACGGAAGCGCTTCCTCTCGCCCACACAGTACCTGCCCTTGTACTTGGGCCTGCGGGGAGAGCCGGGTGGGGCCGAGTGAGCTCGCAGCGCCTGGGCCGGGGCCCTGGACGGGGCTGGCTCCACATCCCGCACCCGCTGGGCCAGCCCCTCAGTCTGCGCTCCCGCTGGCTCGGCCTCGCCTGAATCTTCAGATCACCTGATGTCAGGAGGGGAAACCGAGGCCCGGAGGGATGGGGTCACCAGCCCCAGGACGCACAGCATCCCTGCGTGCCGACCAGCCGTCCCCAGAGTCGTCTCAGACCCACATGGGCCTCAGATGCCAGTAAGAGCCCTGTGGTCACCCCAGAGTACGGTTTCCCCAGAAACTGAGGCCCAGAGGAGGGGTGGACAGACTTGAGCCCGATCTATGGTCCAGGTTCTAAGCTCTTAAGCCCTGCCCTCTCCTGCCTCCCTCTGGCCAGTTACTGCCCTGCTGGGCCTTGGTGTTCCCCTCTCTGCAGTGGGGTCAGCGGTGGGGACTCTGCTGGCCTCCAGGACCCCCTAGGGGTGAGCCAAGGTGGCCCTCGGTGCTCTGGGCACAGCCTCCATGGCGACGTTTGGAGAGCAGGAGGCTGGGACAGGGCCAGGCCCCTGCGGTCTCACTCAGCTCAGGACCCCGGCCCCCGCCCTGGGCGCCCCCGGCCGCACTCACACAGGCTGCGTGCACTGCCGCTCGGCCCTCTGCACACCCACACCGCAGCTCCGCGAGCACGTGGACCAGGCGCTCCAGCCGGACCAGCCGCCGTCCACAGCCTCAGGCCGGAAGCCGACGGGGACGCACTCCCCGTTCAGACACCACTGCCGAGACAGGCGAGGCGGAGAAATGCACCCAGGCCGGTCAGTCACCCCCGCCCTGGGGAGACGGCGGCAGCTGGGGCCCGGACAGGCGGCGGCAGGCGCGAGGCGGCCCCCTCCTCGGGCCCCACGGTGGAGGCGCGGGAGGAACAGGCCACGTGTTGACTCTGGGGGAGCAGGGCTGCGCCCCCTCCAGTGTGCGGACGGGGCGGGGCAGAGAGGCTGGGGCTCCAAGAGCCTGAGCTCGTGTGAGCAGAGGCTGCCTGCAGAGATGGGCACAGCGGGAGCCCCCCCTCCCCCCCTCCCCCCACCTG
>NW_027531904.1:11393847-11395647 GCF_008692635.1 Crocuta crocuta | reverse complement strand
TCCATGTCATCACAGAAGGCGGAATAGGCCCCGTACTGGAGGCGGCACTGGTGGCCCACGTCGTAGAGAACCCCGGGCGGCACCGAGGGGAAGTCGATGACATCCTTGGTGGGCGCGTCGTCCAAGCACAGGCCCCACCCCCGGCTGCAGAGACGGGAGGGGGACGGGGGACAGCCTGAGACGCCCATCAGGGACGCCTCGGGGTGGGGGGGGGTGAGAAAGAGCACTGAACCTGCGGGAAAACTGCAGCCTCCCTGCCCACCCGAGGCCCCCAGCCCAGCATTCGGGCCCTCCTGCCCCCTCCGGGTCNCAGGGACGCCTCGGGGTGGGGGGGGATGAGAAAGAGCACTGAACCTGCGGGAAAACTGCAGCCTCCCTGCCCACCCGAGGCCCCCAGCCCAGCATTCGGGCCCTCCTGCCCCCTCCGGGTCTCCTGGCAACCAACTGGCCCCGCCCCCAGGGCCCCGGTGCTCAACACTCTCCCCTGAAGACTCTCCCCAGCACAAAGGCCCTGCCTCAGAAGCCTCCAGCCCACCCACCCCTCGAGGCCCAGCTCTGAGCCTCCCGCAGCCTCCACCCCTCCGCAGGGGGCCTGGGCCGTCAGTCATCAGTCGGGGATCTGGAGAGCATCACTTCAGAGCTGACACGGCGGCCCCACCCCAGGCTGAGATCTGGGGGCTCCCTCGGGGACCACAGCCTGAGACCAGGGCCGCCCTGCCTGCCTGTCCCTCCCTCACTCCTGCCTCCCCTCTGCAGCTTCCCATTCAGCACAGGGCACCCAGGCTGCCCTGATGCCACGCAGGGAGCAGGAAGGTCCCCGGGCCCAGCTCTCCACAGGCCCCTCTTGCACAGCTGCGGCCTCAAGGCCAGGGACCATCCCGCCACCCTCGCCCGCACACCGACTGACCAGCCCCGGGCTCCCAGCCACCGCGCAGGAGTCGGAAAGGGGTCAGGGGCTCCCTCAGGGCAGCAGTGGCTGGGACGAAGGGCAGCCGGCCTGGGCGGGGGAGGCAGAAGCCCTCCAGCCTGAGGTGCTGGGCGGCAGGCGGTACCGGGGGCGGGGGGCAGGTGAGTGGAGCGTCCTGGTTAGGGTCAGAGGGCCAGAGGGGGTGGGTGCTGGGGTCTGGTGGGGACGCACAGAGGAGACACCACAGGGTGGGGACAGGCTGGGAGAGGGAAGCAGGCCAGCACACGCACCGGTCTGGGGAGAGGCTGGAGGCGGGCAGCCTCGGGTCTGCGGGGGGTCGGGGGTTTCCTAAGTCCCCCAACTCCACCCAGAGCCGCAGTGAACACGGGGTCCTGGGGACCCCTCCCCCCAAGTCACCAGGACCCCCTGTGCTAGTGGAAAACAGACTCTGTCAAGTGGGGCCTGGTCGTCTCCCTGCTGTGGCCACAGGCCAGGCCCTGGCTTGCTCCTCAAACACCCTGGGAGGAATCTACTCCCCTCCTCACACGCGCAAGGCCCAAGGCACAGTGTCCCTTGCCCTGGGTCACACTGGAGGGCCAGGCCCAGGCTGCCAGTGGCCACACACGCCCGTTTGCTGGGCTGCCGGGGGCACGGCTCCTCCCCTCTGTCCATAAGCCTGACCTCAAATACTTCACCCCAACGTAAGTTCAAATCCGGCAGCTGAGCCCTGGCAGAGAGAAGGCAGTGTTCCCACTGCTGACCTTGGTCTGCGGCTCCCTGGGCCTATGCCCTGGGGCGAAGCGTCAGCTGAGGGCAGGGGACAGGGGGCGGGGGCAGGGTGGGGGGCAGGGTCAGCATGGCCCTGGGGCTCCTTCTGTCCCAAAAGTCAGGAT
>NW_027531904.1:11385571-11393726 GCF_008692635.1 Crocuta crocuta | reverse complement strand
CCCGGCCTGGTGGCTCCTCCAATTTGCGGTCTATCGCACCCCAACGCCACAGCAGCAGCCCCAGGGCACCCCCGGGCGGTTTCCTGGCTGGAACCCACCATGTGTCAGGTCCTGTGGACTGGGCAGCTGGGGTGACAAGAGCCCATCTGGTCCATTCTATCCGTGTGTGAGGGGCTGGGGGGCTGGGGTGCTGGGGACCCTCGCAGGACCCAGCACCAGAATCAGGGCCATGTTCAGGCCTAAGTGCTGACGGGGAGCCGGAACCCCAAATGCGGGTCCCTGCCCAGCTCCAGAGGCCGCGTGGCCCAGGCCATCCCTCGCCCTCCCCGGGCCTTCACACCCTCCGCCACAGGAGGCCGAGGCTGCCCGTGGGGCCCGGAGCCACCAAGGTGCACATAGCGGCATGTACTTGGGAAAGACACGGCAGCAGCGGCCAGCTCTCCGCCGGGTTCCTCGCACTGCGGACATACACCTGCGGCTCCGGGCGGGGCCGAGGACCGTCCAGTCCAGGGGGAAACTAGGGGCCTGTGAGCGCCACGGAGCCTACCCCACGTCCAGGGAGCACGGCCTGAGCCCACTTGGCACCGTCCGTGCGTCTTGTTCGTTCTGCCCCAACCCCAGGGAGTGGAGCCCATCCGATGCNAGGCAGGGGGGCTGAGGACAGGCAGGGCCCCGCCTGCCATGTGAGCCCCCTCCTGCCGCCCTTCCTGGGCCTCCAGGCTGGAGCAGAGCCGGCCCACAGCGGTGAGCCCCGGCAGCCTCCACCGCGGGTTCGCCGCTCTCTGGCCGTTTCCCCTGCAGCGCGTCTCTGTGCCCAGGCTCCGGCCTGCTCGCCCCACCCCTCACCCCAGGCCCCAAGCCAAGTCCCTCACGCAGTCCAGCAGCTGAAGGCACAGAGACCCGAGTGCGTCCGTCCTGGAGGCAGGGCACAGGGGTGTGGGGGCTCGCTGGGCGGGGACCCCTGGGAACAAGTGGCGCATCCTCCAGCCCGTCCCGATTCTCTGCCCCCACGTTGGGGCAGGAGACCCGCCCCTGGGGTGGTTTTCAGGCCTGACCCACACGCCCAGGCTCCTGTGCTCGTTCAGGACCGTGTTCTCTACGGCTCAGAAGTCGTGACAGCAGTTAGCAAGCACCGGATGCTACCCACGTGCCGGACGCTGACCCGTCTGCAGGCCAACCCCCCACAGCCAGCCCCGAGGCAGGCCCATCACGGGCCCCACGTAACACATCCGTCAACACAAGGAAAAGCCGGGGCCGGAGTCCAGGCCCTCACCATCACCCACGACCCCCCTCCGCCACCTCCCTCACCCCCGCAATCCATCCTCTGTCGGGGGCTGGAGCCCCTGCCCACACCCACCTAAACCCCACAGCGAGCAACTTCTAGAAGAACCTGGCCGATTGCTCTCCACTCCCTCCCAGCAGCCCAGTAGGGTGACAGCAAAGGAGTGAAGGAGGCACAGGTCCACAGGGACAAAGGCCAAGGGGCAGGTGGCGACGGCGCATGAAGCATGCGAGCAAAACCCTGGAGCTGGAAAGCAGATGGCAAGCGGTGGCTGAGCTGGCGGCCGAGTCCCGCAGGGAGAAACCGCCCCAGGCAGAGCCCCAGAAAGGCTCAGGCTCAGGGCCCCGGCGAGCCACGGAGGTTGGGGCGCCAGCAGGCCTGGGGACAGGAGACGACACCCCACACCAGCCCCCCAACGCTGTGTGGCCGCCTGCAGAGGGCCGGGGCCACTTTCCGAAGAGGGTGAACCAGGGGATCCGGCCCAGGGTGACCTACAGAGATGGGGACAAATCTAAGTGTCCCCCCCACCCCCACCCCCGGGACTACACTCCCAGGACAGGATGAGAGATTCCTCTCTGGGGAAACAGACCCGCTCCAAAAAAGGACTGTAGACACTGGTATGTGACGACCTCCCGAGGACACAGCCACACCCCGGCCAGTCCCCTGCAAGGACTCAGAAACGCCCGCCAACCAGCATCCCCGCGCCCCCTCCCATGTGTGACAGGAAGCCCAGCCAGTTTTATGCCTCCTTTAACGTGAAAGTTGCGGTTTTGTTTTTTAGAGAGAGAGGGAGAGAGAGAATCCCAAGCAGGCTCCACGCTGTCACCACAGAGCCCGACGCAGGCCTTGAACTCACAAACCGCGAGATCCTGACCTGAACTGAAACCAAGAGTCGGATGTTTAACCGACTGAGCCCCCCAGGCGCTCCTAATGTGACAGATTTTTAAAAATTAAATAAAAAGGGGCGCCTGGGTGGCTTAGTCGGTTAAGCGTCCGACTTTCACTTAGGTCATGATCTCGCGGTTCGTGGGTTCACGCCCCGCGTTGGGCTCTGTGCTGACTGCCAGCTCAGAGCCTGGAGCCTGTTTCAGTCTGTGACTCCCTCTCTCTCTGACCCTCCCCTGCTCACACTGTCTCTCTCTCTCCTAGAAATAAAGAAAACATTAAAAAATATATATACGTAAAAATTAAATAAAAAGACTGCAGGGAGCTGAAGAAAACGGTTAAATCCATCCAAGGAATAACGTCAGGAAGAAAAGAGGAAATGGCGGAAATGTGACAGTAAGAAGGCGCATTCGGAGAACGAGGAAGCCAGGAAGCTACAGCAACAGTAGAAAAAACCTAACAGGAGGGTGGACATGTGGATGCTGCCCAGGAAAAAGGTAAAACTCAGGAAAAAAAGTAAAACCTCCAAACAGAAGAAAGCAGCTGAAGGTTGAAGAGCCCCAGAAGGAGGAGCATGTCTGGGGCAGGCCTGGGGCAGCACGAGAAATAAGCTCACCTAACCCGTGAAGGAGCCAGAGAACAAACTAACCCCGAACTGGCAGAAGGAAGGAAAGAATAAGGATTAGAGAAAAAATAAATACAATAAACATTAAAAAAACAACAACAACCAGTAGCACAGCTCAGGTTCTTTGCAAGGATCGACCAAATTGATATGCCTGTAGCTGGACTTATCGAACCAATGAGAAAGACTGAGAGAGTCAGAGACAAGGAGGGAGAGAGAGAGAGAGAGGCAGGGGGAGGGAGGAGAGGAGAAAGGACTCAAACGAACAAAATCAGAAATGAAAGAGAAGTAACGACGGACTCCACCAAAATACAAAGGATTGTAATTATGAAAACCTAAATGCCAACACAGTAAACAACATAGAAAAAATGGATAAATTCCTAGAAACATATAACCTCCTCCCCCCCACCCAAAAAATCAGAAAGAAATAGAAAACTTGAACAGACCAATCACCAGCAAAGAAACAATCAGGAATAAAAAACGCCCATCAAACAAAAGTCCAGCACCAGATGGCTTCACAGGCGAATTCTACCAACACTTAAAGAAGAGTTAACATCTCTCCTTCTCAAACTGTTCCAAAAAATTAAGAAGGAAAACCTCCAAATTCATCCTACGAAGCCAGCATTATACCTCGATACCAAAACCAGACAAAGACACCACAGAAAAAGAGAATGACAGGCCAGTATCCCTGATGAACGTGGATGCAGAAATTCTCAATAAAATGGTTGCAAACGGAATCCAGCAATATCTTTAAAAAATCATTCACTACAATCAGCTGGGATTTATTTCCACATTGCAAGATTCACAAATCAATCGACACGATAATCACGTGAACAAGAGAAAGGATTAAAAACCATACGATCCTTTCAATAGACCTAGAAAAAGTATTTGGCAAAATACAACATCCATTCATGAGAAAAATCCTCGACAAAGCAGGCTTAGAAGACGTCCCTCGCTGTGATACAGGCCGTATGTGAAAAACCCAGAGCTAACATCATCCTCGATGACGAAACACGAAGAGCTTTCCTTCTAAGATCAGGCACAGGACAAAGATGTGCACTCTCACCACCTTCATCCAGCAAAGTCCTGGATGAAGCCGCACCAATCAGGCATGGAAAAGAAATTAAAAGAATCTGAATTGACCCAGAAGAAGTAAAACACTCAGTATTTGCAGATGATGTAATACTATACGTAGAAAACCCGAGCCACTTCACCAAAAGTCTACTGGAACTGATATATTAATTCGGGAAATCTCAGGATACAAAATCTGTTGGGAGCCGTTTTCTGAACTCATAGGTTGAGTAAGAACTCCTTATGAGGTTAAGGTAAGTTGCACGGACTCTTACTGTCAGATGGCGACCCCAGTATCCACCCCCACCCAAGTATTTCAGCTTGAGTACTGGCCCCCAAGTCACCTTGGGGTTTTTTGGGGTTTTTTATTTTTTTTAATTTTTTTATTTATATCTGAGAGAGAGAGAGAGATACAGCGTGAGCAGGGGACAGTCAGAGAGAGGGAGACACAGAATCTGAAATAATAAAGTAGCAAGGAATCACCTTAACCAAAGAGGTGAACAGTCTGTACTCTGAAACTATAAAACACTGATGGACACAAAACCACAAAGAAATGGAAAGACACTCCACACTCGTGAATTGGAAGAACAACTACTGTTAAAATGTCTATACTCCTCAGAGCAATCTACACATTAAATGCAATCCCTGTCAAAACACCACCAGCATTTTTCACAGAGCTGGAACACGCAATCCTAAAATGTGTATGAAGCCACGAAAGACCCCAATAGCGAAGCAACCTTGAAAACGAAGAACAGAACTAGAGGCATCACAATTCCAGACCTCAAGGTAGGTTACAAGGCTATGGGATCAAACGCTCCGGTGCTGGCATAGAAACAGGTCAAGGGAGCGGGACGGAAAGGCCAGGTGCCCAGGAACAAAGCCACAGTCATACGGGCAACTGATCTTGGACAAAGGAGGCAAGAATACACAATAGGAAAAAGACAGTCTCTTCCCCCAGTGGTGCTGGGAAGACTGGACAGCGACGTGCAGGGAAATAAACATGGACCACTTTCAGGGCGACTGGGGGGCTCAGTCAGTTAAGTGACCAATTCTTGATCTCGGCTCAGGTCATGATCTCAAGGTTCGTGAGTTCAAGCCCCGAGCTGGTCTCTGCACTGACAATGTGGAGCCTGCTTGGGATTCTGCCTCCCTCTCTTTCTGCCCCTCCCTGCCTACTCTCTATCTCTCTCTCACAAATAAACTTGAAAAAAGAAAAAAAAAAGAGCAGACTGCTTTCTTAGACCACACACAAAAATAAACGTAAAATGGATTAAGGACCTAAACACGAGACCTGAAACCATAAAAATCCTAGAGGAGAGGGGCGCCTGGGTGGCTTAGTCGGTTAAGCGTCTGACTTTCGCTTAGGTCATGACCTCGCGGTTCGTGGGTTCGAGCCCCGCGTCGGGCTCTGTGCTGACTGCCAGCTCAGAGCCTGGAGCCTGTTTCAGTCTGTGACTCCCTCTCTCTCTGACCCTCCCCTGCTCACGCTGTCTCTCTCTCTCTCCCTCTCTCCTAGAAATAAATAAAACATTAAAAAAATTTTTTTCTTAAAAATCCTAGAGGAGAAAGAACACAGGCAGTGATTTCTCTGACATCAGCCATGTTCTTCCTAGATAGGTCTCTTGAGGCAACAAAAATAAAAGCAAAAATCAAGTACTGGGACCTCATCAAGATAAAAAAACTTCTGCACGTGAAAACTATAAAACGCTGCTGAAAAGAACCAAAGAGAAGACACAGAAATGGAAAGACATTCCATGCTCACGGATTGAAAGGACAAATAAGGGAGGGGCAGAGAGACAGAGACAGAGAGAGAGAGGGAGAGGGAGAGACTCCCAAGCAGGCTCCACGCTGTCGGCACAGAGCCCAAAGTGGGGCTCGAACTCACACACCGTGAGATCCTGAGCTGAGCTGAAACCAAGAGTCAGAGACTCAACCTGCTGAGCCGCCTGGGCGCCGGGAATGAAGCGTCTGAAGCGCCGCCGGGGTGACTGGCAGCCTGAAGCCGATGTCACATCAGGCTACCGACGCAGAGTGAGGGCAGGATGAAGGCACTCCAAACACGCAAGCCCCACCTCCACCCACCTTTTCTAGAAGCTGCTCCCCTGAAACAAGCACCCCCAATCGGTGGCAGGAGAGCCGTGCAGGACCATTTTAGGGCCTGGAAGGCACCGGTCTACACTGGAACCAGAAGCCCACTGACGGGGGACCAGCACCTGCTCAGATGTCATGTGCTCTGTGTCCCTGACACAAGGCAGGGACGTGTCTAGAAGCATGAACAACCCAGAAACCCCGTCGTCCCGTTGATGGGCGTTACCTCCGTCTCGGGCACCCACACGCTGGAAGTGGGGATGCAGAGGGGGACACGGGGCGACCCCCAGACCCTTTCCCTTAGACCTCTGGCCTGCGTGAGCCGAGGGCGGGGGCAGTGCGAGAACGCACGGGGGTGGGAAGTGGAATAAAACCGTTCGGTCCGCGCACGTTTCCAGCTGTGAGCGGGGCTGCGGGCCCGGCCGCGTCACGCGGGGCCTCGCGCCCCAAGTCCGCCCTCCTTCGTGTACTTGTAGCTGGCGCTGCGCCAGGTTCTGTGCTAATAACTTAAATCTTTACATTTTTCTTGCTTAGAACAACATTAAATAGCAAACAAAAAACACGGTCACCAGTTGCGAGAATGAGAAAGAGAGAACAGGCTTTAGATTTGGTGCCTTGAGCGGCCTGAGCCGTGTCCTGACCGGTCTCTGTCCTGTCCCAAACCCAGGGCCCGACCCCAGCCCCCTCCCTAGGTCCCCACGACCCCTCTCCCTTCTGCGGGGCCGTGGGACATGGAGACGGGCTCGGGGACCTCTCAGTCCAGCCCAGGGGGACGGGCCTGTGCTTCTCTGCACCTGGCTCCGGGGGCACCGGGCAGCCCCCCCCGGCCCAGCTCCTGGGGGCACCGGGCAGCCCCCCGCCCCCCCCGGCGGACTCACTCCAGGAACCTGGTGATGTACTCGCGGCTGCAGCGGGACCAGGTGAGGGGCGCGGTGTCGTACAGGAGCTGTGGAGACATGATGGAAGGCCGTTTCCCAATGGGCTCGCAGTCATTGCCGCTTCCGTCGTGCTGAATCCCAAAACTGCGTGAGAGCACAGGCCCCGGGGGCCGGTGAGCCGCGGGGCCACGGGCGGCTCTGCCTCCAAACCCCGTGCGGCCTGCGGGGCCGACGCCCCTCCGAGCCTCAGCCTCCTGAACCCAGTGCGGGCGGGACGGCCTCCCGAGCCTGAGGGGTACCCGCAGTGACAAGCCGCGGGCATGGGGGGGCGACAGCTGCCCCCACAATCGCACGGGGACCGGCAGGGAAGGACCCGGGTCCCTTCTGTGCACTAGGATGAGGAGTGTGAGCTGCCCTGCCATGGAGAGTGCCCGGGACCCCGCCCTGGGGAAGGAGAGGGAGATGCTCCGTGCTCAGTGCTAACTGCACGCCAGATGCCATGCTAAGCGCCTTCCGAAACCCCATCTCGCCCAGTCCTCCAGGGAGGCCCAGAGACGCCCAGGAACTGGCGGAGGTCACAAGCCGGGGAACAGCAGATCTGGGGCGGTCACTCAAGGAAGCGAGAGCACGTGAACGATGACCTGACACCTCTGACCAACAGGTCTCTGTGGGCCAAACGCCTCGTGCAGAGGTGCCAGCCGGGGGGGCCCGGAGCATCCCTGAGCCAACCTCCTCGATCAACGAGGGGCACACAAAAGACCAGAGAGGGCAGGGCACTGCCTGAGGTCACAGAATGACCAGGAACGCAGGTGTGGGGGCAGCGCACCACACAGGCACGGAGCGCACCGCGGAGGGACAGCCAAAGATGGCAGTGACTTTCTGGCCGTCTCGACCCCATGTCAGCCAGGACTCGGTCGGAGCCAGCCCCCCGGCACCCACGTGGGCCTCCCCACATCTGACAGGGGAGCAGCCTGGCTGCGGGCGGGTGCAGGGGCGGCACGTGGCCAAGCCCAGGCCTGCTTCCCTGGGGTCCTGGGGCCCGTGGCCCAGCTGCCTGGTGACCCCGGGTTGTCAGGGAAGCTGGGTCGTTAGTGCGGGAGCAGGGGCGGGGCGGTACCTGTGTCCGAGCTCGTGGGCCACCGTGAAGGCCAGGGGCAGGCCCGTGTCCTCGTTGATGTTGCAGCTGCGGTGCGGCTGGCACATGCCCGCCACGTGGGACAGGCCCAGGGTCTCACAGGGCCGGTTCATGGCCGCACACAGGTCCTTCCTGCGCACAGAGAGAAGCGGCCCTCAGGCTGACCCGGCCCAGTGCCAGGCCAGCCCCAGCCG
>NW_027531904.1:11384244-11385485 GCF_008692635.1 Crocuta crocuta | reverse complement strand
TTTCCTGTTTCTGATGGTTCTATGAAGACCCACAAGAGCTCCCCAAATGCTGACCGAAATCAGGCTCCAGCCAAAGCGCGAGCTCTCCCCTAACACGGGCTCCGGGGGCAGGGCCGCGCCGTCCCCCTCCTGCAGGTCAGGGGGCACCGCCCCCCAGGGCAGGCCCCCCCCGGCCGCGTCGCCCCCCACAGCTGGTGGCACCTGGTGAGCAGGATGGCGGCGTCGTGGTGCAGCGGGTGCGCGTCCCCCTTCATGTTGATGCTTTTCTGCCACTTGCAGAAGCTGCGCAGGGTGTTGTCCGCGTGGTGCGTGACCTTCAGGTCTTCCTGGGGGCACAGAGGGCAGCCGCCGGTCCCTCCCCTGCGCGCCGGACGCCCAAGCCCCCTTCTCCAAAGGCAGGAGACAGGCGCCCAGGGGCCCGGTGAGCCCGGGTCCAGCCCCCAGTGACCACGCCTCCTGCGGCACATCCTTGGGGCAGCTGATGGAGGGCCGGCCGGGGACTGGGGGGCGACGGAGGACACGGCCCGTGCCCTTCCACGCAGGGCCGCTCGGTCACGGGCCAGGAGGGCTCTGGCAGCGAGAGGCCGCGTGCCCGCTCACCTCCTCGTCCTCCAGCAAGAGCAGGCGCACGACGGTGATGTGGATGGGGTTCCCGATGCTGGGGTCGTGAAACAGGCCGGCCACCTGCCCAAGAGAGGGGTCAGGCCACCAGCCTGCAGAGAGGTACGGGACGGCCACTGCCGACCTCCGGCCACCCCCGGCCTCGCTCGGGGGAGCTCCCGCAGCGCACCCACACGCGAACGTGCCCCCACCTGCACGCACTCCCCGACGCGGCAACCCCGGGGTCCGGACAGAGGACCTGCGCAGGCCAGTTCTGGGCACCAGCATGGGAGCCGCCCACCCAGCTCCCCCCCCAGGGCCCTACTTTGCCTCCTCTGCTCGGGCTGGGACAGCCCCGCAGCCTCCTCCTGCCCTGGGCTCGCCAACACCAGCATCCTAGGAGCGAGTCCTCCCGCGAGCAGGCGGGCCGGGCCGGGGCTGGAGAGAGGGCGGGGCAGGGACCGGCCCCCAGGCCTGCACGGGGGCCCCGCACCCGGTCCCGGGAAAGGCCGCCCCGGAGGCAGAAGGTGCACGGACACACGGCGAGATGGGAGGGGGACGCTCGCTCAGAACGAGAGGTGAGCCTGTGGAAGGCTTCAGGGTCCCAGCCGGCAGGGACGGGGAGGGACAGGCAGAGACGG
>NW_027531904.1:11382721-11383987 GCF_008692635.1 Crocuta crocuta | reverse complement strand
GGGGGGACGGGCAGAGATGGGGGACGGGCAGAGATGGGGGACGGGCAGAGATGGGGGGACAGGCAGAGACTCCAGGGTGGGGCTCACAGAGTGGGTGCGCGTGCCCTGTGAGCCCGGACAGGGAGGCAGGAAGGAGCCAGGCCCCAGGAGAGGCCATGGGGGCCAGGCGGGCGCAGCGCCCGGCCTACAGGGACACCCAGACAGGTGGGCGGAAGTGAACGGCCAGGACTCCAGCCGAGCGCGGGGCCTCTGTCAGGCTGAGCCCTGAGAAGAGAGGACCTTGGGGCCCAGGCCTCACTCATCCCCTGCCCTGGGGGCCAGGCCGTGCTGTCCCGCCTCAGTCTCCCCTCCTGAACCCTGGTCTTAAGCGCCTCCCCTCACTGGGCAGAGGAGGCCACACGAAGGGCCAGTGGGGCCTCTGAGGCCTCGCGCGCCAGGCTGTGGCTTCTATCGCACAAGGTGGGGAGCAGGTGGCCGGGTCAGGCGGGCGCTGGCCCAGGGCCTTGCCTGCCGATGAGGACGGGCCGTGGGGGTCCGAGGGCCACAGAACGGGGCCCGTCCCACCCCTGAGCCCTGGCTTCACGGCTGTGAGCGGGCGGCCAGTCAGGGGCTGACCTCCTAGGTCTTCCCCAAGGGCCGCCGGAGGTGAGGGGACCTGGTGTGGGGGCCTCAGATGCCGCCCAGCCGCGGACCGCACACCCTCACTCCGTCCTCAGCACCAGCCCCAGGGAGCAGCCGTGCCGCGCGCTGGCCGCCCAGGCCCAGATCTTCCCTCTCACGGGCGGCCACAGGGGCCCAGGCTCCCGTGGGCCCTGCCCCGCCTCGATGTGTGACCCGAGCAAGTCACACACCCTCCAGGGCCCCGTTCTCTCAACAGGCGCGTGGTGTGCAGAGCCGTGTGCCGGGCCTCTCAGCCACCGTCATATCCCCAGCTCGCAGAAGAGCAAGCTGAGGCTCAGATGGGTCACGTGCCCGTGCCACCAGCTCGTGGACCAGAGAACTGAACAGACCCCAAGACCTCTCACGAATGCTGGGGTCGCAGGCAGGGGCTGCGCTGACAGGTGCTCCCCTGTCCCCAGCGCCCAACCAGCCTTTGGACCAGGGTGAGTGAACGAGCCCGTC
Organism: Crocuta crocuta; assembly: GCF_008692635.1. NCBI lineage: Eukaryota > Metazoa > Chordata > Mammalia > Carnivora > Hyaenidae > Crocuta > Crocuta crocuta. The sequence continues at coordinate 11,382,865 of NW_027531904.1, read as the reverse complement.
CACCATCCCCCCCCCCGGTGGGCCCGGGACCATGATGGCCTCCCAAATGCCAGCTGCACCAGCGAGGTCGCTGCACACCCGTGCGCTGCAGGCCCCGCCCCCTGCCCAGGCCCTCTCGGGGCCCCCCCCCGGGCTCACCAGCCA
>NW_027531904.1:11380208-11382576 GCF_008692635.1 Crocuta crocuta | reverse complement strand
CCCGCCCCCCCCCCCCGCCACTGCCGCCGCTGCTCCCAGCGCTCTCTCCGGGCCTCCGGCTCCGGGGACGCTGTGGGCCCCGGACGGGGTGGCGGTCAGTGCCAGTCGGCTGGCCCGGGGCCTCGCGTCTCCAAGGCCTCTCCTCAGCACCAGGATCAGAGGCGAGAGGCCTGGACTCCCACTGCGGCCCCACCCCGGGGGGCTGGCGCATCCCAGCACACGCGGACCCCGGAGCCTCGCCCCCTGCCTGGGGTACCCACTCCGCCGGCCCAGGCTGCCCAGATCAGAAGAGACGGCACATCTACGAAACCAGGAAGACCGAGGCCCGGAAGCAGGGCCCTGGATGCCTGTTCCAGCCAACGGAGTCCCTGGGCTGGGGCACCTTACGAGGCTGGTGTGCCGGCCGAGCTGTCCCCAGACCCAGCAGCCGTGGCGGGCAGCTCTAACCGGGACTGGCCAGCACCGTGGCCGCTGTGCCGAAGAGGGGCCAGAGATCAGTGACTCTGGGCGGGGACCAGCGTGGGGGGGAGAGGGGATCCTGGCGAACTGCCCTGGTGGCCTGGCCACCCGAGAGCTTCAGCTGCCCCGGCAGCGGGTGAGGAGTGGCGAGAGGGGTCAGTCCAGGGCACCAGCTGGGGCGGGCCTGGCAGGCAGAGGCCTCGGGCCCGTGGCACGTTTGGAAGACGCAGGCCACGGTGATGTGTCTGTCAGTCTGCCTGCGTCCCTTTGGTCCAAAGGGAGATGGGCATGGAGATGCTGACAGAGGCTTCTGGAAAGGTGCTCCATGCCTCCAGGCCCATCCCCTTCCCTAGAGCAGGCGAGGGCCATACCTCGTACCCCACAGGTGCCTACAGCTCCGGAGTCCCCCGGCCCCGCCTCCCGCTCCGGGGCTTGGCGCTTGTAGACCACGTGGGGCTGGGCGTGGCCAGGACGGGCCGGCACCCCCTCCAGGGGCTCGATGAAGTAGTCCTCGTTGGAGAGCCGGAACACACCTGTCTGGGAAAGGGGCGCAGGCTCACACAGAGAGGGAGAGCAGCCTAGGGCCGTCCCCACGGGTCCCCGAGGCCCGTGCCGCCCGGCCGAGCCCACGCTGCTCCCCGCACCCAGCTGCCCCCAAACCTGTGTGCTTCCCCCGCTCCGGTACTTTGTCGCTCTGGACCCTCCGCCTGGCGCGTCCCTCCCTGCCGTCTCACAGAGCCAGGGCCTCGGGGCTGAGCTCAGGAGCCACCAGCCTCCAGAGAGGCCGCACACGCCCACCTCGCCCCCCACCCCATTAGGAGGAGGACACGGGAGCAGCCAAATCTAAGATGGCATCTTCCACACAGTCCCAGACGGCTGTTTTGAGCCGGGCAGCCTGTGTCCGGCACCCAGGCCATTTTCCATGTTCCCTGCATGCCAGCCATTGTGTCGTCCCGCAGCTGGCCGGCATCCCCATCTCCCGGAGGGGATGAATCACTCCAAGGGCAGCTCTCCCCACACCCCAGCCCGCGGAGATGCTCACAGTCACCGGGACATCCTACTCCCTGGGCCCGGGGCCCTGCGAGAAGGGGAAGCCGGCAGGCGTGTCTCGGGCACATCGCCTGCATTCGGGGCGCGGGAGAGGGAGGGGCTGTGGGAAGCGTCCCTGGGCAGCCCGCCTCCTCCCGAGGCCACTCAGGGCTCCGTCAGGGAAGCCTCCCCTGCAGCCCCCTGCCCCTGGGGCTGCCTGGGGTCAAGAGCCCTGAGTGCCAGAGAACTGCCTCCCCCGCTAGAAGGGCTGGAGACCCGGTGTGAATGTGGACTCCAGCACTGGGGGGCCCTGGGCCAGTCCCCCTCCGAGCCTGCTTCCTCGTCTGGTAGCGGGACTGACACGCATATGTGCAGCTGCTGCAGATCCAAGGACACTGATGAGAAAGGGCAGGTGGGCGCTCGCAGGTCTGACGACCCGCAGCTGTGCTGTGGGCTCTCCTTAGGCCTGTCCTGCTACAGCCGCGGCGCCTCCTGAGCAGTCTCAGCTGAGAGCCCTCCCTGGGGTACCCACATCCCCACCCCCACCGGGGGGAGGGCAGGGCAGGTCGCCCAACCCGGGGCACCCCAGCCAAGGGAGACGACCGCAGCGGCAGGCAGCATCGCATCCACCCGAGGGCCTGCCCCCCTGGGGCGGGGGACAGGTGAGGGCACGGCCCAAAGGACTCTGGGGGGGCACAGTCATAACTGAGGTCGCAGAGGAACAAGGACCACGCGGCTCCGGGAGCTGCCTGCCCTACACAGGGCTCTCCAGGTCCGCGCTCTGCTCCAGACACGCACACCCACTGTCCGGCTCGGTGTTAGCAGGGCCCGCGGGCGCTCGGGCTCCCCGAGGCCAGGCCGGGCCCCGCGCCCCTCCACC
>NW_027531904.1:11374004-11380124 GCF_008692635.1 Crocuta crocuta | reverse complement strand
CCGGGCGCGGCCGGGGCCCAGGGCGCTGCCCCGCCCTCCTCCGCGTGCTGCCCCGCACCCCGCAGTGGCCGCGGCCCTGGAAGAGGCAGCGCTCTGCAAAGGGCCCCTGAGGCCCCGGCAAGGTCACCCCTCAGCCTCACCCCGGCCACACCTGCGTCCGCCCCCTGGGGTGCAACACGCGGCGCGGGGTCTCCTTCAGGCCCCGCTCGGAGGTCTCACGCCGCTTCCCCGACCGCTTTAGTGTAAAACTCACTGGCCGCCGGTGTCCCTGCTTTGCTTTGTCTGTTCCCCACAGCACAGGGGACATGCCACCTGCGGACCCTTTCAATCATTCTTTTCTCTCTGCCTATTTTCTCCCAACGCAAACTCCAGGCAGGCGAGAACCCCTATGGTCTTTGTTGGAGACCTTCTGGGCCAGGGGGTCCTAGGACTCTGAGCACTTAAGACTTAGTCTCTCGGGGAGTGAGTGACCCTGCAGAACCACCTGCTCCCTCAGGGCTGGCGGGAGGGCCAGTGACCTGGCCACCGCACGCAGCAGTGCCTGGCCCGCTGACCCGCCGGCCCGCAGTCACGGCCGGGGGACTGGATAGCCTGGTGGACTTCAAAACGGGCCCTCAGGCGCCTGAGGGTTCTGCACGTCCCTCCCCGCCTCCTGCGCCGGGGAGACCACCCAGATGGGTGGCTCCCCTTCAGCAGAGCAGCTCCAGTTCATTTGAAGAGAAGGTCCCAGCCCTGGAAGATACCTGCAGACCTTAGCAGAACCTGTCCTCTCAGATTTCCAGCCAACGCCAGATCCCCAGCCTTTTCGGCCACGGACCCCTCCTCAGAATAACACTTTCGAATGCATAAGGTGCAAATGAGTGCCAAGAAAACCGATTATACTGAAACAGTTATCAAAATAATGTTAGAAGTGGGATATAGAATTACATGCTCTTCGTGAACGCATTAAGCAAGATCTAAGGGCAACTTTACGGTAATTTTGAAGTGACGAGAACCAACCTTATCTCGATACCTGCGACCGTGATGAGAGAACGACATTTTGGTTTTTTGCCCTGGTAACAAACTCACAGGTGCTGCTAACACCACTGTGCTTTGGTGCCAATGCGCGTACTTGAAGGAAAGGCAAACTGAGGTAGCAAACTTGAAGATTTAGATCTTCCCATCCAAGTTCATGCATCCTTTCCAGTCTCCCCGTGTCCCTGGGGCTGCAGGAAAGTCTGCAGACCACTTGTAAAGAAGGTAAAGGGAAGTTCAGAGATGTGCACGGCTGGCCTGAAGCCACACAGCGAGAGCAATTGAGCAGAGACCAGGCTCCAGGTTTTCCAGAAGGCTCCGGGCTCTTCAGGAAAATGGCTGTACGTTCCCGGCAGTCAGTCCTGTCTCCCGGCCGCTGACAGGAAGGAGCTGCACTCCATCAACTTCTTCAGTCTTTAGCTACCAGACCTAGTCTTCAAAAGAAATCTCATGTGGACGCAGACACAGCAGAGCAGCGCCGCGGGGGTGGGGGCAGGGATGCGGGGCTGCCGCTCCTGTCCTCTCCACGCTCTGCAGTTTCCAGGCTCTGGGGAACAGTCAGGAACTGGCCCATGTGACGTTTCTCCCAGCCCTGCGTCCTGCCGTGACCGTCGGGGCTACGCAGCTCCCCGGAATCCCAGCTGCTCCGGCCGGTGGCCCCTCGGGCAATAGGCGTGCCCAGGCACCCTGCAGAGGGCGCACCAGGGCTCCCTCTGTGGCTGCCGCGAAGTCCGGCCAAGCTGCAGAAACCTCTCGCCCGATCCCACCAGACCACGTGCAGAGCGCCCCGCGCACAGCAGCGGCGCACCCCTGCGGAGGACAGGTCGCACTGCCCACCAGCGCGTGCCAGCCCTCGGGGCAGCCCAGGGCGCGTTCTCAGGCGAGAGGCGGACGCGCCGGGTGAGCCAGGGCGGTTCTGGGCAAATCTTCCCTCCCTGGGTCCTGGAGGACACTCGTGCGAGGATTTTCCAGACTTCTCGGGTAAGAATTTGCTAGACACGAATTCCCAGGCCCCATCCCCACTGAATCAGCATCTCCAGGAAATGGGACCAGGAAGCTGGGTTTTCACCCAGAGCCTCAGGGGACCGCGCTCATCAGGGAAGTTAGACGATTTTGCAGCGGGGGGGGGTTGCCCTTGGCGGAGCCGCAGCGGGACGGACGGCTCGGACAGGCTCAAGAGTGCAGAGGCCCGGGACCAGCCAGAGACAGACCCCAGGCCCGGGCCCTGGCGCCCCTCTGTCTGTATTTTCTGCATCTTCCCGAGCCTTCCGGGGACTCTGACGTAACCTAGCACGGTTTGAGGAGGGAGGCTCCTTCTCTGACGTCCTAAAAGCGCCTTTGTGGCTCCAGCTTCACAGCCGCCGCCTGCAGACTTGTTTTCTGTGGGCTTATTGATCCTGTCAGTTCACTGTCGCTTGCACGGATTTTGGAAATATTTCACCAGTCGCCTTTGTTTAAAAATTATGATATTGTACAAAATTTTCAGTTTTCAGCTTTTCTTGAAAAGCCGTATCATCCATCCCCGTCAGGCCTAAATTCCCACGTAGCAGAAGGGGGTGGAGCGGGGACCCCCCCCGGGAGAGGGCCCCCACCCCCCACCGGCCTGCCCCACGGCCCCGTATTGTGTCCCCAACTGTAAAGGCAGGTTGCCTTTGGCCTCACAGTTATGCTGTCTTTCAATGACCAAAGAAGTCGATCTGTAACAAAGACGGGAGAACGGGAGCTGGTCCCCCACCGTGTTTGCCCTCTCGCCCCGTGCGTGGTAGTTGGGGTGTAGACGCTGACCCTCATTGTGAGGGAGAGTAGGGTGCTCCAAAGTCCAGGAAAATGCACAGGACACCGTCCTTCCCCTCAAATCAGAGACACGGGCAGAGGACACTCACGGTCCTCGCCCCGGCCCTGTGCTGAGAGGCCCCGGCCAGGGGAGGGGACGCCGCACAGCAGATGGAGATGAAGACAAGCCTCACCGGAGAGGGCAGCGTGCGAGGCGGACACACGCAGGGTCCTGGCTGTGGACGCCGCGCGACGGACCCCGAGAGTGCGAGATGCCACAGGTGCAGGCAACACAAGACAGTAAGCTCGGCCACGCGTGCGTCTTGTGAAATGAGATGACCGAGCGAAAAGATCGTGCACAGTCAAGACTGTGGCTTTGGGCAGAGAAAGGTTCAGGCCCCAAGCCGGCCGCACAGTGGCTGCGTCCTGGGCGGTCACCATCTGCTGCACCAGGACTTGCTCACCGGCACGGACAATCCAGGTCGGGAACGGAAGGAGGGCCCGGGACAGACAGGTGGGCAAGAAGACGGCTACATCCCAGGGTCTGAGGCGGCTCCCAGGCTTGGGCGGCCATGGCCGAGGCCACTAAAGACCGTAGGCAGTCACAGCAGGGCGGCTAGAGCGGCGGGGGGTGAGGGTGCGCAGTGCAGGTGGCGCCCCCGCGGACGGCTGTTGGCGTGTGATGGGGAGAAAGCCCCAAGCACTCACAACAAGTGTCCCTGGGGAGGGACCCGTGTCCCTGGGAGGTGCAGTCCTGCTAAGAATCCCTGCTCTTGACCCTGGGCAAACTCCGCAAGACAGATTCAGGGCAAGTTACCCAGGAGCAGTCTGTTAAATTCAAAACTGCGATGAGGGCCAAGGAGAGAGACAGGCAGGGAACCGGCCGCAGGATCGGTGCTCAGAGCCGGACCGCCCAGCCGGGAGCTCAGCTCCGCCCCCCGCACCTGTTAGCCGGGGGGAGGGACTCCAGCACCAGACTCCGTTTCTCCCTCTGTACAATGGGGACGATATCATCGGACCTGCTCTCTCTGGCTGTGGGAGAGCCCGACGGGCTGGCACGCAGGTGCCGAGGACGCGAGGAGGCACACTCATCACACGCAGCCAGGTTGTAACTGAAAATTAGCAGGAGCCGCTCTAAAGCATACTCCCGCTATTTCTTTTTTTTTTTTTTAAATTTTTTATTTTTATGTTTTATTTATTTCTAGGAGAGAGAGAGAGACAGCGTGAACAGGGGAGGGTCACAGAGAGGGAGTCACAGACTGAAACAGGCTCCAGGCTCTGAGCTGGCAGTCAGCACAGAGCCCGATGCGGGGCTCGAACCCACGAACCGCGAGATCATGACCTAAGTGAAAGTCGGACGCTTAACCGACTAAGCCACCCAGGCGCCCCACTCCCGCTATTTCTTAAAAGCTTGTTTTATCTCTTTGCCTAATGGCTGAAGAAAATACGTTTTAGTCAAGAAAGAAAAATAGAGGCTCCTGGGTGACTCAGTGGATCGAGCATCAGACTCTTGGCTTCAGCTCAGGTCATGATCCTGCGGTTCTGAGTTTGAGACCCGTGTTTTCTCTGCACTACTAGTGTGGCACCTGCTTGGGATTCTCTCTCTCCTCTCCTCTGCTCCTCCCCTGCTCATGCTCAAGCTCTTTCTCTCTCTCTCAAAATAGATAAAATTAGTTTAAAAAAAAAGAAAAATATTTATAGGAAGTTAACTCTGCCACAATTTTTATTTTCTTCTTTTGTTCTGCACTAATTATTTTTGTAATTAACTTATATTGTTTTGCCATTAAAATATGACATAAAGGGGCAGAGTGTTACAAAGCAAACGACTCTTTCAAGGCCTCCTAAAGCCGACCCCGGTGGAGACCCAGTGGCTAAAACTAGCGCCGCCCAGCGCTTTCAAGGGGAAATTGCGGGCTCCAGTCTCTTAAAAGGCACGTGGGGACACCAGCGCTGGGCAGAGGGTTACGTGCGGGCACTTGCAGCCAGATGGCCGCTGGCTCCCGGCCAAGGCCCTCTGCGGGGTCAGGAGCTCTGTTCCGGGTGTTAAATACTTTGAATATCATCCCTAGGTGACAGAACTGTCACTTTGCAGCCTCTACCAGAGAAATGCCACCAGGGTGTTTACCCTCACCTCTCTATCAAGAACCAGAGTTACAGTCCAGCCCTTGAAACGACCTGACCCAAAGCTCATGCCAAAGGTAACAAACAACGAGGGTGTGTGTGTGTCCGCAGGGGTCAGACTCGTCCTCCTCAGGTCTGCCTGGGCGTGCCCGCCATGCACACGTGTACGTGCACACACAGCTCACGTGTGCAGCTCAACGTTTTGGTGGGCACGTTACAGGGCCCCAGTGCCAGCAACCCCACAAATCCCTTTATTTGTCACAGAAGAAATCAGGCTACGCTTTCCTAGAAGTGCGCCCAAGATACGCCCTTCTGGTCTCAAAGAAGCTAGTGTTCAGTGGGTGGAGGTCTAGGGTGTCTGGGCAGCTCTGAAGACCAGGATACAGCTCAGCAGCCCCGGGCCCCGACCCCCGGAGCGGGGGCAGAATCGGGAGGCCCCTGCGATGTACCCACGGGGACCCCAGAACAGACGTTCCACCGGGGGGGGGGGCACATTAGACGGGAGGAGGTCCCTGCCCTGTGTCCACAGGACCCAAGCTCTCCCCAGTCTTACTGGTTCTCTGTGGCATTAACGAAAATGACCACCGCATGGTAGTTGGTCACTCTGCCCTGTGCTAAGCAACTGACAGCATCTCAGTCCTGGCGAGACCCGGTGAGGGAGGTACCCCTGTCCCCACTTGACTACAGCCCTGGAGGCGCAGGAGGCTGGCCAGCTTCACCCATGGGTCTGGCTTCCAGTGCGGTGGAGACGGTCCTGGCTCCCCATTCTTCCCACAGCTGCCAGGGGGCCTGGACCAAAGTCCCCTGGGGCAGTCACTTCCGGCGGCCTCCTCCCCCCCTCCTCTGGTCAGTCCCGTGGGTCCCCGCCCTGGGCAGGGGGACAGGACTCTGCAGTAGCTACGCGGCGACCTGGCAGGCCACCCTCCTCTCTGACGGGACGCATTCTGTCACCTGCCTGCAGGGCTGCTGAGGACTGAGGACAAACGGGACCTCCTTAAATAGCTGCGCTCTCTCCACCCCACACACAGGCTGCTAGAGCGAATCTCCCTAAAACCCTGCTTTCCTGAGCTACTCCCCTCAACGGCTCCCCAAAATCTCTAAGATCTGATGTAAATGCCTCCTCCTACACGCCGCCCCGGGCGCTTTTCTAATCAGTGCCCTACTGGGGAGGCAAGAGTGGGCGATGCCCAGCACGCAGGCCGCACGGCCGGG
>NW_027531904.1:11373498-11373722 GCF_008692635.1 Crocuta crocuta | reverse complement strand
AGCCCGCACGGCCGGGCCCCGCCGCGGGGACGCCCCCACCCTGCAGCCCGCCCAAAGTTCATCCCTCCCCGGTCCCTCCGGGCTTTGGCCCCTCCTGCCCGCTCGGCCCGCGTGGCTCTCTCCCGGCTACCCGCCCGGCCCCCACTAGACCGGGACTCCCCGGGCGCAGGGCCAGGGGTCCCCTAGACCCTCGGCTCCGACCCGGGCCGGCGGCCGCGGACGCC
>NW_027531904.1:11363546-11373376 GCF_008692635.1 Crocuta crocuta | reverse complement strand
CCCCGCGACCCTCCGAGCCCCCAGAAGCAGCTGGAATTTCCGGAATGCGTCTTCCCTGAACTGCGCTCCCTGCGCCGGGCCGGGCGGTGGAGGCCTTCCAGGGACCCCAGGGTGGACCCTGCTCCAAAGCAGGCTCAGGAGGGAGGCCCGGCCCGTGGGCGGCGGCTCCCCGCGTGGCTGGTCCCGCAGCCCTAGCCTCCAGGCTCAGTCCTGCACGGCCTTCAGGTTGGCGTGGGGCGCAGCAGGGTCCCCCGAGCCTGGAGGCCGGCCGGCCGCAGGCGCGCGCCCAGCCATCCGTCCTCGGTGGCCGCAGCCCTTCCTCGGGGGCGGGCAGGGGCCTTCGCTAAGCCTGGCCCTGCCCAGGGAGCTCCGCGTGTTCGTGGGGACGGCGGCGGTCAGCCTCCCTCCGCTGACCAGCCCTGGCAAAGGCCGCGCCCCCCGCCGCCCGGGCCCTGCACCTTCAGCCCTGCTGTCCCCCAGGGGACCCCGGTAGCACGTGGCCTTGACGTCATTTCCAGTGGCTTCCCTCCACCTGTGCCACCGGCTCCCAGGGCCTCAACCTAGGCTGTGTCCGCCCACCTGTCCCGCCTCTGAAAACAGGATCAGACGCGTGACCTTCAGACGGGATCCTGCATCTTTCCCGCCCTCCCCAAAGCCTCATAATTACACCGTGTTTTCCTTCTGCGGTTCCTCGTCACCTTCTTCCTCTCCCCACCTACCGGCCCCTCTGGATTCACCTGACTGCTTTCCTAGCCACATGCACTGCTGGACCCCTGCCCCCCACCTCCGATTCCCCCCCCACACACACACCACCACCCCCTGCCGCACACACCTCGCCCCATGCACCAAGCACCCAGAAGCCTCCAGCCTCTGCACACAGCGGGGGGCAGGCCCCTCAGGCGGTGGGAGGCAAACGCTCCGGCCAGGGCTGCTCTGTGCTCTCCCTTCCTGCTTCCCTAAGGACCTTGCTCTGGGTGCCTGATCCCCACAGCTGGTGACCTCAATCTACAGCATTCCGCCCTCCCTCCCTTGAAAGGCACTGATACTACCCCTCCACGGCCGGGGTGCTCCTCTGCTCCCCTTCCCAGCCCCACTTCTGGGGCATNCCGGGAGCCTCCGTTCTGGTGCAAGGCCCCTAGGGCCCCTCCAGTCTTTCTCCCGACCTGCCCTGAGCATCCCAAAGGTGCCCCCACCCCGCTCTGCCCCCATCCACCAGTCATGGCACCAACCACATGGAATGGCCGCCATCTGCTCGCGGGGTCTGTCAGTCCCACCCACTGTGAGCGGTCAAGTCAGGTCTTACTGGCCTTTGTGACCTGGCCCCCCAGCACAGTAAACCCGAGAAACCAAGAGGATCCACAGAGGGGACACACAGACACAGCTCCCCCCGCCCCAGGGCAGCCCAGGAGCGTGTGTCTCCTTCTCTTTTTTTAATTTTTATTGTTTTTATTTATTTTGGAGACAGAGGGAGACAAAGCATGAGCAGGGGAGGGGCAGAGAGAGGGAGACACAGAATCCGAAGCAGCTCCAGGCCCTGAGCTGTCAGCACAGAGCCCAACGTGGGGCTCGAACCCACAAACTGCGAAATCATGACCTGAGCCCCCAGGCGCCCCTGGAGCATGTGTCTTCAAGCCTCGGGCTGACAGCAGTCCACACCTGCTTCAGTTCAGGCTGAGCCCTGACCTGCGCTCTGTGCACACCCTGTGTGCCTTCTCCGCGCCCCTCCTAACAAACATGCTGGACACACAAGGCACAAGGCATGGTGAGGCTTAGTCTGCACTCGCGACATGAGTAATAACCCAGCTGGAAGAACCCCCCAAATTCTGGAGGGCCAAGAGTGCATTCTGGAAGGCAGCTATGCTCGCCACTTATCACCAGCGCTGCACACGAGTACATTTTGAACAAAGCAAGAGATTTGATTTTGCAGTATGTTTGATGTGATTGTAATTGTCCAATTAAAGAGTCCCTCTCCCAAATCTTGACAGAGAATATTTTATTAAAAATTTTTGATGTTTTGGGGCGCCTGGGTGGCCCAGTCGGTGGGGCGTCTGACTTTGGCTCAGGTCATGATCTTATGGTTTGTGGGTTCGAGCCCCGCATCGGGCTCTGTGCTGACAGCTCGGAGCCTGGAGCTGTTTGGATTCTGTGTCTCCCTCTCTCTCTGACCCTCCCGTTTATGATGTGTGTCTCTCTCCCAAAAATAAATAAAACATTAAAAAAAATAAAAATTTTTAATGTTTTATTTATTTTTTGAAGGGGGGGTAGGAGGGGCCGAGTCAGAGGAAGACACGAAATTGGAAGCAGGCTCCAGGCTCAGAGCTGTCAGCAGAGCCCGACGTGGGGCTCCAACTCACCAACAGTGAGACCGTGACCTGAGTCAAAGTCAGACACTCAACTGAGCCACCCAGGTGCCCCGAGATTAAATGATCACTGTGCTAAGCACCCCAACATCCCCAGTGAGATTTGCCTTTGCTGAAACCGTACCAGAAACTGATCAAACTAAATGAGAATCTAAATGTATTCTGCTTCTAGATATCCATTTATATATTGAGAGATTGTTTACTTTTTTAAAGTTTTATTTATTTATTTTGAGAGAGAGTGCAATGGGGGGGAGAGAGGGAGAGAGAGAGAGAGAGAGAGAGAGAGAGAGAGAATACCAAGCAGGCTCCTCACTATCAGCAGAGAGCCTGATGCAGGGCTTGAACTCACCAACCGTGGGATCTTGACCTGAGCTGAAATCCAGAGTCAGATGCTCAAGTGACTGAGCCACCCAGGCGCCCCCATCAATAGGTTGTTTAAAAGGTAGCAAGTACAGGAGAGCACTGGCCATTTAAAATTATAAACGAATAGGTAATGATAAAATGAGGCACACAATTTTTTAAATTTTTATTTATTTTTGAGAAGCAGAGAGAGAGAGAAAGAGCGCACAAGCAGGCGAGGGGCAGAGAGGGCGACACAAAATGTGAAGCAGCTCCAGGCCCCCAGCTGTCAGCACAGAGCCCGACGCGGGGCTTGAACCCACGGACCGTGAGATCATGACCTGAGCCGAAGTCGAACGCTCAACTGACTGAGCCCCCCAGGTGCCCCAAAGCACACAATTTTTAAAACTTTAATAAACACCCTGGGCTTCAGCTTTCTTACCCGGCTGACGGAGACTGCTCCCCTACTTCACGTGTTTCCTGGAGCAATCCTCCTCAGCCAGGGCTGACCTCACCTCCATGGAATTTTGCTATGTCTGGAGACATTTTTGGTGGTCACAGCCAAGGGGGGAGGCGCCATCGGAGACTGGTGGGTAGAGGGTAAGGATGCCACTAACTGTCCTGCGGTACACAGGACGGTCCCCGACACAAACGACTGTCGGCCCCGAATGTCAGCAGTGGGAAAGCTGGTCTGGTGGATTAACTAGTTTGGAGGCACACGGCAACCCAAGAGGCCTTACGTGTTAGCGATGTTTCACTTTGCGTGGTTTGGTAAGGCGAGCGCAGGGTAAACATTCAAACTTCACAACCAGCGCAAAGGAACTCTTCCTCCCGCAGCCGGTCCCTGGCCCCTCAGTGCCCCTTCCCGGCGGCCGTTTCTGCCCCAGTTTCTCACGAACCCTTTCAGGGGAGGTGTCCGCAGACACACAGTCGCACTCACACGTGGGGCAGCACACACCCCCTCCTGGCTGTCTTCACTTAGATGCAGCGGAGAGCCGGCTGCCGGGCGGGCTTGCGGGCCTGCCCGGGCCTTGAACAGGCTCCCCGCACGCGGGACGCAAACCAGGGCGTGAGTCCCACCGAGGCGGGACCCTCTGTCTTACCCACTGACGTGCTGTGAGCGCCCGCGTTTTGCTGGGACTGCCTCCTGTGCACGCGGGGGGGGGGGGGGGGGGGCATCTGCAAGCTGAAGTCCGCACGTGTTGACGACACGTGCTGTGCGTTCGTGACCTTGACGGGTAGGTGTGGTCAAACCAAAGGCACTGCGGTGAGCTCCTTCCCCCCACGCAAACTGCGAGAGTTGCAAAGACAATTTTAAATTCTAGTGTAGGGGGCAGACTGTTAAACGAGAACGCCCCCCAGCCCCCCAGAGGGTGGGGAACGGGGCTAAGAGCCGGCCTTGGCAATGCCCGGGTCGGCTGGCTGGGAAGGGAGGCTGAGCCCCCGGGCCTGCCGAGCTGCTGTTCCCTGGAGGGCCGTCCCCTGCGGGCCCTGAGCCAGCAACTGGGCAGAGGCCGAGCCGGACATCGAAGGAGCGTGAATCCCGCGACGCCTCGCCTGCCGCGAGCAGGGTCACCACCGTCCTTGTCATACAGGCGGAAAAGCGGCCGCGGACACGGGTGCCGTCGGCCAGAGGTCCCAGACGCGGAGGTGCCGGGGCCCGGACCGGCCTGCTTGCGGCACCTGGGTCCCTGACAGGGGCTCGTTCTGCCTCCCCAGATGGCCGGTCAGGGCTTGTCCCCGAGGGTCCATGTTGTGGCTCCTGCTTCTGGAACCGTCTCTGTCAGACGCTCGACGTGTGGGAAACGGGCCACTTCCTTTCCCCGAGCCTTCCATTCACCAGCCTCCCGAGGGCTGGGTGCCCAGAGCCGTGCTGACTCCCAAGGGACCCCGGTGACGGCCACTGCGCTGTCGCCTGCCGTCAGCTCTCACCTCACCCCCGGAGCCCCCAGAGTGCCAGGGCCAGGTGTCCGGGGCTGGCGCCCCCCAGGCCCCAGGGAGGGGCTGCTGCCTGCAGATCCAAGCAGCTCTGGAAGTGAGCTGCGCGCCCGCCCGAGCCGGGCAGACCCGGCCCCTCTCAGCTCTCGCCGCCCCTCGCTCTGCAGCCGCTCATCACCTCCGTGCTGCTTCTCCCTCACGCCCTCCCTTCAGCAGTGGCTGTTCCTTATCCCTGTATCTGGAAAAAATTTGAAAACATTTTATGATTTTCTGTTGCCTTATATGAGGGCCTGGGAGCTTTCTGCTTTTATCCTTTAACATTTTTTTCATGTACTTTATTAACTTTTGTAAATACTTGTTTCAAAGTTTAAAAACCAGAATCTCGGGGTGCCTGGCTGGCTTAGTCTCCTGATTTTGGGGTTGTGAGTCCAAGCCCCACGGTGGGTGTTGAGATTATTTAAAAATAAAATCTTAAAAAAAAAAGAAACATAATCTTTGCTGGTAATAAAACCCTGCATAAAATAGATTATATGGGTCGTTTATCGTTTTCTTTTCTTAATCAATAAATCGTTTCTCTCCTTTATTTACCCGACAAATACTCACACGTGTTGCCTGCTGTGGGGCCTGGAGGAATAAAAACAGCACAAGCCTTATTATGAAATTGCTCCCGCCAATGTTAAAAATGGAGCTGGTTATATAATTTGGGGGTTGGGAAGAATACTTTAAAGATGAAATCAACAGCAAAATCTGTAAGGGGGAAAAAAGGGAATAGATGCGCCTACATTCCCCAGATTATCAAACTCCACAAATCCAACATCCACCGAACGGGAGACCTGGGAAGATCAGAGAAAACACAGAAGACCAGCAAGTAAGTGACACACGGACCCTCCTCCGAAGGGAAGCACCTAAGCTCCCGGCTCGGAAGTTTCCTGGCCTCTGCGCGGTGCAGAGAGCACGAAAAGCCGCACCAGGACACAGCATGGCTGCGCCCCTGTGGCCCGCTCCTGGGCACTAGAGAAAGCCATTGCCAGAGTCTCCAGAGAGGGGGCACCGGTCACAGAGACCGCGGCGTAGATGGCGGGGAGCCCTGTCCGCGAGCCTGGAAAGAAGGAGGCGGCACCGCGCTGCCTTCAAAGTTCTGACTAAACGGTTTCTGACCCGGCGCTCAGTCCTCCCGGCCTTTCACTGTGTGCGAAACATAATCAGAGACAAACCCAAGTCTGAGTACAAGGGGGCCTCTCTGCAAAGTGGGCGAATGTTCTGGAAAGACTACGGAGCATTGCCCAGAATCAGAGGGGAGCACAGGAGGCTCTGGGGGGCGGGGAGAGNCCCCCCCTGCCCCCCCCTCGGCCCCCCCTGCTCACAGCTGCTACTCTTATTCCTGAACTAACAGGGGCTCCTAGGAATGTTCTAGCTAACCCTCGAGCAGCCCTCCGAGGTGAGCATTACTCTCCAACTCCCGGGCGAGCAGAACATCAGTCGTGTACGAGCTCACACGTAACCACGGGCAGGGCTTGGAAGGATGTGTCTGCGCGGGGCCAGGCTCCGGAGTCACGTTTCCCTGGCGCGGAGCCAGAGCTTGGTCTAAGTCCACGCGGTGCGGGAACACCGGAGGAATGTCCGCCCTCCCCGGAAAGTACCAGAGCCTACACCCCAGCACCCCCGGGGCCCTTCTCCCCTGCCACACTTGCCAAGGTTTTGGGGATTTGCTGATTAATTTGCACAGAGAACCAAGTAATTCATGGTCATTGTTTAAAGAAGCAAATGGTGCTACAGACGCAGAGGCTGGAAAGCAGCCGACTCTGCCCCTACCTCCCCCAGCACACGCACACCACGTGCACCCACAGCCTGCACACACACACCACGTGCACACGCACACCACGTTCACCCACAGCCTGCACACGCACACCACGTGCACACGCACACCACGTGCAGACACAGCCTGCACACGCACACCATGTGCACCCAGCCTGCACACACACACCACGTGCACACGCACACCACGTTCACCCACAGCCTGCACACGCACACCACGTGCACACGCACACCACGTGCACCCACAGCCTGCACACGCACACCACGTGCACATGCACACCACGTGCAGACACAGCCTGCACACACACACCACGTGCACCCAGCCTGCACACGCACACCACGTGCACACGCACACCACGTGCACCCACAGCCTGCACACGCACACCACATGCACACGCACACAGTCTGTGCATGCACACCACGTGCACACACAAAGCCTGCACACGCACACCACGTGCACACGCACACACACAAATCACGTGCACGTGCACTGCACGCACAGCACAGGGACACCCCGTGCTGTAGGGGATGTGGCTGGAACGGCGCTCCTGAGCTCGCCCGTTCAGTGGCTTTGGCCTGCTGCGCCCTGCTTCCCAGCCGGCGCGCTTCCTGTGGGCTCCCGACGCCCAGCCTTTGGGGACGGTGTCCCTGAGACCTTCCTAGCACCGCGGAGAGAGCAGGGGCCCTGGGAGGGCGAGGAGGACCCGGCAGGGCTGCGGGCAAGAACCCAGAAGCCCCGTGCCCTGCGACACAGCCACCCGGAACCCCTCTGCGGCCGAATTATCCCCAAGGGGAAAGACGAACCCTGGCCACATCGCTGTGAAAAATGATCTATGGAAGTGCTATTTTTTCATTATAGTAACAATAGCCAAGAGACTGGTTTTAGAAAATAAGATTTGAGGTACCCGGGTGGCTCAGTCAGCTGAGCGTCCGACTTCGGCTCAGGTCATGATCTCAAGGTGTATGGGTTCGAGCCCCGCGTCCGGCTCTGTGCTGACGTCTCGGAGCCTGGAGCTGCTTCAGATTCTGTGTCTCCCTCTCTCTCTGCCCCTCCCCTGCTCACGCTGTCTCTCTCTCAAAAATAAATAAACAGTAAAAAAATTTTTTTAAGAAAATGAAATGTATGCCCACCTGCGCCCCTCTCCCTCCGGAACTGCTTCCTGCGGGGTGGTTCTGGGCGGGTTCCCGGAGATGCCATCAGAGCGGCCAGGGCGGGCGCGAGCACAGCTCAGTGCCCTCCCGGTGAGGACAACCAGCCTCACTGGGGTGGTGACGTTGGAGGAGGTGGTGCTTGTGAAAATCCTGGCCCCGG
Source organism: Crocuta crocuta (assembly GCF_008692635.1). NCBI lineage: Eukaryota > Metazoa > Chordata > Mammalia > Carnivora > Hyaenidae > Crocuta > Crocuta crocuta. The sequence goes on along the minus strand of NW_027531904.1, from coordinate 11,365,612 downwards.
GCCTGCACACCTGAGGTGCTCCACGGAGGAGTGGGACAGTGTCCCCCCCCCAGCCACAGCGAGACCCCTTCCCCCGAATCCTGCGCTTTCTGGAACACTCCCACCGTCCTGGGGGATGCACTTTGCAGCACACACACCTCACTGCCCCCAGCTCCGCCTGCCTGGGATCCGGAGGGGGTCTCCTCACAGCCACAGCCGACCCGACCAGGAGTGCTCCGGAGGGCTCCCGTGAGGAGTCGTGCAGGCCCGGCTTGCCCCTCCCTACTTGCCCCCCCCCCTGCCCCCAGCATGGTCTCCGTCCCTCGCTCAGCTCCTCGTCGTCTGCGCTCCCTTACGCCCGTGAGCCCCTGGAGTGGGACTGATGCTGGTCCGGCTCTGTCTGCATCACGAGGGAACGGACGTCTCCAAAGCTTCTGGGCCGCAGTCCTTCACTGACCCCTGTGCGACACGCTCTGCTTCTGGGGTGGGCACTGGTTACACGGGTGTGTCTGGCCTGTGAAAACCCATCATCGGGACACTTAGGACACGTGGGCATGTGTGTGGACATCACATTTCACTCAAAAGTTTGGTTTGGGGCAGGAGGGGGTCGGGGGGGGTGCGGGGACGCCTGGGTGGCTCAGTCAGCTGAGCATCTGATTCTTGATTTCGGCTCAGGTCGTGACCCCAGGGTCATGGGGTCGAGCCCCAGGTCGAGCTCCCTGCCAAGCATGGAGCCCGCTTAAGATTCTCTCCCTCTCCCTCCCTCCCTCCCCCCTCTCCCTCCCTCTGTCCCTTTTTCCTGCTTGCATTCTCTCTCTCTCAAAACACATACATACATTTTGATCCCAGGGTGATGAGGAGGAGAACTAAGGTGGGCTGGGGCTTGGGGATATAGACGGAGTGAGTGGTGAGGGAGGACTTCTCAGAGGAGGCAACACTTGACCTGAGACCTGTGGGATAATAAAGAACCAGTCTTGGGGCGCCTGGGGGGCTCAGTCGGTTAGGCGTCCGACTTTGGCTCAGGTCATGACCTCCCGGTTCGGGGGTTCGAGCCCCGCGTTGGGCTCTGTGCTGACAGCTGGGAGCCTGGAGCTGCTTCGGATTCTGTGCCTCCCTCTCTCTCTGCCCCTCCCCTGCTCACGCTGTCTCTCTCAGAAATAAACAAAAGACTAGAAGGAAGGAAGGGAAGGAGGGAGGAAGGAAGGAAGGAAGGAAGGACCAGTCTTACAGCCACTGGGTAAGGCACCCTGAGCGGACGGCCTGCCCGGTGCAAGGAGCCCTGAGGCAAGGCGAGGTGCGGGGCTGCGGCGGGTGGATAACAGGTGGATCCAGGCACGGAGGGGGCTCAGGGCGGGATCAGGAGACCAGGCGCCGGGTCAGTCAAGGTCGCGGCCGGGTGTCCGCTCTGGACGGGACAGCAGCTCCCGGCGGGTTTAGGTCGGGGACGTGCTGTGACCTGACCCGCCTGCCGAATGCAGGGCTCCTGCCTCTGAGCGAGACTACAAGGAACCTTCCAGACCGTCTTACCGGGGGGCACAGGTAGCGGACTGGGCGGGTCCCGTGCCCATCACACAGCACGCTGGCGGCCAGGGCGCGGAGGCCCTGAGAGGTAACGGGGTGGTGGGCGCTCGGCCTCAGTGCTGAGAAGGGGCCACGGGGACCCGGAAGGGCTGGCGGGGGTCCTCGAGCGAGGTCAGGCTCGTGCGCCGGCGGTGAAGCCAGCCCGGCCCGGAGCAGCGGGCAGGCCGGTCGCCTGGCGTGCGCGGGAAGCTTGGGTCCGCTTTCAAACACCAGGCCCTGGATCCGCCCCCCCCCCCCGGCCTTCCGGGGGATGGGGTTCGTTTACTGATTTTTATTTCAGCCCTGGTTGAGGGTCTCGGTCATGAGGCCTTGCAGGTCAAAGCAGGAAACCTAGACTTTATTCTAATTGCAAGAGGAAGCCACTGAAGTGCAGTTAACCAAGGGGGTACTGTGATCAGCTCACATCCGCCTCCTCTGAGAAGCCTTCTGGGCTTTCCCCGGCTCTGCGCCCCTGCTCCGCGCAGGCCCAGCAGGGCGTCCGGCGGGTCCTCCCGCCCGGCTGCCCC
>NW_027531904.1:11354478-11363493 GCF_008692635.1 Crocuta crocuta | reverse complement strand
ACGCGGGCGCCTGCTGCCCCTGCCCCGGCCTGTGTGCTGTCGACCCCGGGCCCTGCTGGCTGCCCAGCGGAGCCCCCACGCCCTGGGGGCGCGGACCCAGCTGGCCGAGGAGCGCCCCCACCCCTTCCCCGGCTCCGTGTGCGCTGCCCACTCCCAACAGCTGCCTCAGCGCGCTGCCCTGTCTGCGGCGCCCCGAATTCTGCCAGGGCCCCAGCAGCACCCCCAGCCAGGCCTGACCCCCGAGAAGTGCCCCTCTCAGCAAGGGCCGCGCCCTCGGTATCAGCACAGGGAGTGATGGGGCAGAGTGTCGTTCTGGGTGGGGGGTAATGACGTCAAGCAACGTCTGGTTCAGGGCCCATGTTCTGAGGTCTCTCAGGAAGCCATGGAGATTACTGACGGCTGAGAGCTCCCCACGAACCCGTGTGACCCAGCGTGGAGTCCCTTCCTGCCCCGCCTCGGTTTCCCCAGTCATACAAGGAGAGCTGAGAACCCCACCAGGCCTGACAGTGGGGTCTCTTGCCACAGCTTCTGTGCACAGTGCTCCCTACTCACGCCTCGCCCATTAAGGGACTTACTCTGGCCCCCACTTACGTGACCCCTTTATGCGTATAAGGCGGCCCTCGGTGGCCCTCAGTGGCTGGAGATCCCGAGCACTCACCCAGGAGGCCTGCCGGCCACGTGTCCCGTTGGGGCCTGGGCCACCCTGCCCACCCGCGTCACTGATTCCACACAGTGCTGGCTGCTGCAGGCAGAAGGCCTGAGGAGGGCATGATGGAGCCAGGGCGGTGGAGGGGGTGCAGCAGTGGCCTGGATGGCCACAGAGGGTGCAGCTGTGACCTGTGGGGGATGAGTCACGGGAAGTAGATTTTGATCTCTAGTTATGACAGACCTTTCCCATTTTTGAGCACCTTAGACTCATCAGATAGTGAGCTCCCTGTTCTTGGAGGTATCCCAGCAGATGCCAGATGGTCACAAAGAATGATGCAGATGGAGCGATGCATCACAGGGGTGTGGTGTGGCGGGATGACTCCGGGAAGCCCCTCAGCCTGAGCTGGGGGCATGTCCCGACAGCCGGCCCGGAACGTAAAGCAGCTCCCGCCTCTGCAGGCGGGCAGCAGCTGGTCCTCCTACTGACGCAGAGCCCCCACGAGTGTTCTCGGAGCAACACCGGCCCGCTGCTTCCTACGCACGAAGGCTTGATGCTCGAGGGTAGAGAAACCCACTCGCCCTCCTGGCGTCCAGACCAGGCGCCCGCCGGGCTTCAGATGCTAAATGTCGGCACCTGTCCTCCCAGAACGTGCTGTTCCTGTAACAGTAGCGGTAACGGTTCAGGAGAACCTGTGCGCCTTGGAGCCCCTGTCCACTCGCAAAGGAAACTCTACTCGCAAAGTAGAGAACAGTGATGGTTCATTGGTAGCGCCAAACCGTGATTATTTTACTTGGTGTTAATACTTTTTTATTATTATTATTTATTTTTGAAGGAGAGACAGAGAGCAAGCAGGGGAGGAGCAGAGAGGGAGACACAGAATCCGAAGCAGCTCCAGGCTCCGAGCTGTCAGCACAGAGCCCGACGCGGGGCTCAAACCCACAGACTGTGAGATCATGACCTGAGCTGAAGCTGGACACTCAACCGACGGAGCTCCCCAGGCGCCCTGGTGTTAATTTTAAAAGTGGGTCAGTTGCAGCTCATTTCTGCTGCGTGCAGGGGAATGTGTCTTGTGGGAGCATCAGGACAGAGAAGGAGCCCCTGCTGTGGTTTCTACCTGGCTTCCTGCTGCCCCGGGGCCCAGGCGACCCCGGGCCCCACCTTGGGAGCGAACATGCAATACAGGATACTGTCCCAAGGGAACGTGAGACTGGGAGCCACAAGTGCTCTAAACCAGAAATAATAGCTTATTACATAGAGCTTGAGGGCAACGGTCATTTCTACCATCATTCTGTTTAAAGAATACGGTAGGTAGTTACACACTTCAGTCCATAAATACCATACTGTGGACACCAAGCAAGGTGTGGGAGGGAGAGACATACCACTTGGAGTCAGCTTGGTCAGAAGCCCCCTGCTGTGTGACCCTGACCAAGTCACATTCCCCCTCTGAGCCCATTTCTTACTCCATAAACTGAAGAGGTTAATAATTCAGTGATTAATGTATTCTCCCTCTGTGTTCTTTTCTAATTGCTCTTCACATGCAAACTGTCTTTAGGGTCATTTCTTGCCACAAAGCAGAGAGCCAGGAGCGCCTGGGAGGCTCAGTCAGTTAAATGTCCGATATTTGATTTCAGCTCAGGTCATGATCTCATGGTTCATGAGATCAAGCCTCACGTCAGGCTCTGTGCTGAAGACGTGAGGCCTGCTTGGGAGTCTCTCTCTCCCTCTCTCTACCCGTCCCCGAGTTTGCTCTTTCTCTCTCTCTCTCAAGTGAATAGACATTAAAAAACAAGCAGAGACCCTACACGTTACCACAGTTCACTTGACTCATAGTTCTTGTGAACTGTTTCCTTTATGGAAGCCAGGCGACTTTTACTGGCTCTTGTCACAGAGGTCGGGTCACTCGCCCACAACCTGCCTGTGGCCCTCACGGAGCAGGTGACAGTCACAGCCTGAGCCCAGCGTGGAGCCGGCACTCACGAGGCTTCTCCGGGAACAGCCTTGTACGTGGAAATGGGACCCAGGTGTGGCTCAGAAAGCCAGCCACCTGCCACGCGGCAGGGACCCGCGCCCGGGGCGCAGGGGACAGTGAGGCGGGAGGCTCAGCCACGGCCACTCTGGGAAGCGAACGGACGCAGACGGGAGGGGCACGCGGGACCCCGAGGAAAGAGCAAACCGGAGGCTGTGGAGCGGCAGTGAGCTCGCGGGGCCTGGACGCTCGCCGAGGATGCAGATAACGGGCCCGAGAGGATGACGGGCGGGAACTCACATCCCAGACAGAGGTTTCTGCTGAACAGGTCCTGTTTCTGTGCGGATGGAGGCCTGGCCGACCGTGTGTCAGATGGGGGGGTTCATGCCTGAGTGGCCACAGGCACATCTGATGTCTCCATCCTGGTTTGTGCACGTCCCCCCAGTGGCATGTAGGGGAGAGGTTGAGGGGACCCTCGGACTTCTGGAGCCCAAGGAGGCAAAGGTATGAAGCCATCAACTCAGTGCCCGGCGCAGGGGAGGGGTCGGCGCGGGGGAGGGGTGGCTAGGGGAGGCCCTCGGCCTTGCGCAGGTGGCCCGCTGCCCCGTGGCCTCTGCCAAATCCCCCCCACGCTGCCCTGCACCCTAACCTCCAGCCGCACTTCCCAACTGGTCTGGGGTCCCCCGGACCCTGGCACCTTGTCGTTCTCCCTCAGGATGGGGTGGGGGGCGCGGAGCCCCCTCCCGCCACCTTCACAGAGGCTTCCAGCTGCTGGGACCCCCGTCAGAAGTGTCCGAGGCCTTGCGGCAACGCCGGCCCACGGCCAGCAGACGCTTCCGGGCCCCTCTCGTGTCCTGAGCTCTGCCTCTGTTTTGGCTCTTGGTGGCCTGGGCTGCCAGCGCCCCTGCCGCACTCTGGCTGCCCTGGGGGACAAGGCCCAGGCCTGCAGACTCCTAGCCTCCCCCCCCCCCACGGCTCCGCCCTCGGAGGACAGCACACGGAGGGCTGAGGACATTTTTCTTTCGTCCTCGCGGTTACAAACCATAAATGCCTGTGTCTGATTGTTGCTCGTGTGGTGTATACAGTAGGTTCTCAAGTGTCCTCTGGATGAACGAACGCAGCTGCTTGCGTCCTCACCGGCCAGGGCCAGGCTGCCTGCACGTCACATGGTCTCTGGTGTCCTTCACCCTTCTCTTCGCCCGAGCATGGTCTTCCCCAGACCCCCTCCCCAAGTTCCAGAGTCAGCTCCTGAAATGCAGACTGCTGTGGGGCCAGGCCAGCTGGCCGGGGCCTCGTCTGGGACCCAGCCTCATGCAGCCCCGGACGCTCCCCTCTCTGTGTCAGCAGCACCCTCGGGACCCAGATCACACCGTGCTCACTCCACGGAGGAGCATCCACTGGCTGCAGGAGGGAAGTGTCACACTGTCCGGGCCACCAGCCATCCGGGCCTCTAAATCCGAGTTGTCACACTGGGTTCATGGAGACAGAAATGATGCGGGTGAATGTGGGGATGGCTAAGGGCCCATTACATTCCACAGCTGCTTTGCCTGAGAAGCTAGGAGCCCTCACAGATGTGGGGGCTGCCTGGGGGGAAGGGGAGGTGGCCTCGGGAAAACGCAGGGACTTCCAGACACTGGGAGCTGGGGTCTGAGCAGCAGTCTCTATGAGGCCAGACTCTGGAGAAGAAGGTGGGAGACTGCCCAGGCGCACAGCTCTGGCCAAATGGCCCCTGGCGGGTGAGCGCAGGGGGGAAGCCACAGCACTGAGGGAGGGAGGCGTCCCCGGGAGCTGCGGGCAGGAAGGAGCCTGCAGACCCAGAGGCCTGGCCTGGGGCGGCAGGGGCCGGTGTCCTGGACATCCTGGACGGAGGAGGCCGTGGCTGTGGGGCAGGGGTGGCTGAGTGCGACCCCAGGCCCTGGGGATGCGGCCTGATTTGGAAACAGGGTCCCCGCAGGTTGGTCGGGTTGCGGTTAGGCTTGGCCCTGAATCCAGGCTGGCATCCTCACAACAAGGCCGGTGAAGACAGAATGGCGATGGAGATGCAAACAGACGGGAGATCCGCCAAGGCCCGCGGGCGCCCTGGGAGTGGAGGCGGCAGGGAGGGCGCCTCCCAGGGGGGCCGGGCCTGCCCCACGCTGGGCTCGGACCTGTGGCTCCAGACCTGAGACAACAGAGCCTTGTGGCTCCGAGCCGCCCACTTGTGCTCATTTGTTAGGCCGGCCACGCTGGGGACCCCGGGCGCTGTCCTGAGGGCAGGCAGCCCCCAGGCCGTCCTTCCCCGCTGGCCCCGCGGCCGGACACGCTCCTAGTGTGCACCGGAGCCCACGAGGTCTACCGATGAGGCTCGGGACCTGGTGCCCAGGTGGAAGTGGGGTGCAGGGGGTGGGGCGCACTTCTGGGCTGACTGAGCCCTGAGCAGGTCATGTGCCCTCGCCGGGCCCCACCCCGCGTGCGGGTGTAAGCGAGACTCAGCTCCCCGAGGGACACGACCTCCCGCGCGATCCACTAGCGTGGAGGTGTCTTCGTTCTGCTCCTGGTGACCAGGTCTCATCCAGCAGACGTTTCCAGGCCTGTGCCAGTCCCGGACAAGGACAGGCGCACACACGCGCACGCACACACACGCACACACGCGCTACTTACGCCCAGAGAGCGTCAGACTGGATTTGAAAAACCACCCCGCAGCTTTACTGTGTTGACACAGACGCGCCCAAACACGAGCGCACAGCCAGGCTACGGCTGACCTGAACCTGAGCAAACTGAATGGCGGGGCGCTGCCGACGGCAGAAGACGGCGTCCCAGGGCATAACGGCGTTAGGAGGGCAAGAGAGGCCTCCGTGTAACGCTATGAAACGACAATTCTCCAGTGAGATCCTTGAAAATGTTCAGCTTATATTCACAAAACGGAAGTGCTTCAAATTACATAATGCAAAAACTGAGAGAATTATAAAGGAGAAATGGACAAATCCGTGATCGTGGCCGAGGATTGTTAACATGCCTCTCAGTAATCGACAGTTCAACAGATTAAAACTCAGGGTATAGAAAATCTCAACAAGGCAATTAACAAGCTTGATCAGAAGAATAAGTCTAAAGCCTTGCACCCAACAGTCACAATGTAGTTTCCTTCGAAGCGTTCAGGGAATACTTTTTACTTTTTATGAGTTTGTTTTGAGAGAAAGAGGGAGAGAGAGGAGTGAGGGAGGGACAGAGAGAGAATCCCAAGCAGTCTCTGCACTGTCAGCACAGGGCCTAACAGGGACTTGAACTCATGAACCCTCAAACCCCAGTGCAGACCCTGCCAGACCCCACTTGGACCTGGGCACAGACCCCGGCACAGACCTGGTGCAGACCCGGCTCAGACCTGCAGAGGCCCGTGTAGACCCCACACAGACCCAGCTCAGACCCCGAAGAGACCTGGCTCGGACCCCACGCGGACCCGGCATGGACCCCGCGCAGACCTCAAGCAGACCCAGCACAAACCCGTGTAGACCCCATGCACACTCCACACAGGCCCCGCACGGACCCCACGCAGACCTCAAGCAGACCCCACACAGACCCAGAACAGAGCCCGCACGGACCTGGCACAGACCTGGCACGGACCTGGCACGCACCCCGCGCAGACCCGGAACAGACGCACTCCGATGTCCCATGTGTCCAGGGCGCAGGCCCCTCCAGATGGAGGATATGCCTGTGCTCCCGCCTCCCTCCCTCATTCTGGGGGGTGATGCTCCGTAGCCCCGGCTGCCGGTCCCCTGGGCTCTGCGCCTCCTGGGTCTGGACCCCATCCCTTCCCTGCCCCCCACTTGTGAGCACGTCTCCAGCTACCTCTCTTTTAAAGTGCTCAGGGACCACAGGCAGTGGGTTGGGCCGCACGCAAATGTCATGCTCGCTGGGGGTTAGCAAGCAGGTTTGTACTGACTGATTCGTTGTCTGCTCTGACTGCCCTGTGGTTCAGCTTCCTCCACTTCCTGGGGACCTGGAGGGCACCTGCCACAGGGGACCCGAGCTTGGGCTCCTTGTGGCACGACCCCCCTCCCTGGGCTTCTCTGCTGTGTTGTAGCCTTCACAGCAGTCATGGCCTGGGGGGCGGGGCACAGACTTCTTGAAGGACTGGGAGAGCCTGGGCCCCTCTCCCCAGCCGTCCACTTTAAGGGTCTTTGCTCTTAACTCACTGGTTAAAATGCCAAGTAAACAGGGATCTATAAACCCCCTAGTTCTGGGGGTGGGGTGGCGGATGGGCTCCACTTGGTGGTCAGGATGAATAATCACCTCCTAACTGACATTCTTGATGAATGTGGGGGTGGGGGGTCACTCCTGTAGGGCCAGCTGCCACCTTGGGTCATCCTAGTTGGTTTCTCAGTGATGCCGTAAGGAAAGTGGCCACGTGGAGACCAGAAGCTGTCATTAGTTTGATCAGCAGGACACAGATGCATAAATAGATGTATAAACAGAGGGATGGAGAAACCAGAGGGAGCCTCAGAGCTTCTGGCCAAGCTCCTGCTTTAGAGAAGGGGAAACTGAGGTCCAGGGAGGCGAGGCCACTGCCAAGGTCACACGGGGAGCCCGTGTCACAGCCTGCCTCCCGCAGTCTGAAAGCTCCCAGGAGGAAGGCAGGCCAGCTCTGACCGGACGCAAGCAGCCGTTCGGTTTGCCTGGGCCCAGGTTTCCGGCACCTGGGACTCCCCGTGCCCCATCTGGACAAACCTGGATGGGGGTCACCCTGGCCCTGGGTCACGGTGTCTCTCTTCCCTGTCTAGAAGGGCTCTCAGACAACTTCTAGGAGGAAATGAATACCAGGCAGAGATAGCTGAGGCCCGGCCTGTCGCCTGGGCCCTCCTGGCTGGGCCTGGCAGCGGACCGGGCGGGGGGGCCCCAGCTGGCCACGCTCTGATGTCCCGCAGACCCTGCCTTGCTGGGCACACTGCCCCCCGGTCTCTAGCTCAGCCAGTCTCCGATGGATGCACTCCCTTTTATCAAGGGCAATTTAAAAGCTCTCTTGGAGACGTTGAGTTTGATCTCCATAAACATTTCTTTTGATAAATGCCAGTTTCCACATAGCAGGTATTTTGAAAGACTCTGTTTAGCAATGTGCTGGCATGTCTTTCTGTCACTTTGCAGCTAGGGAGACCCACACAGCCCCCATCTCTAACTCTCTGTGTAACCTGGAGCAAATCCTCACACCTTTCTAAAAAATTATTTTTTCTAAAATTTTAATTGCAGTGTAGTCAGCATACAATGTTATATTAGTTTCACATGCAATGTTGTCATTCGACACTTCTGTGTATTACTCAATGCTCACCGAGCCCACACCTTTCTGAGTCTCGATTTCCCCATCTGTGAAGTGGGAGATGTTTATCTGTAGTTTGCTGAGTTGCTCTGGGAAGTAAAGGAGAAACACCAGCCTGGCACACAGTACACACTCAGCTAAAGGTAACTGCTGTTATCTCTGATTCCCGAGGGCTCCAAGGCCAGGCTTTGCCTTCCTCCAAGGGTTGGGGACGTCAGCACGGGTTCAGTGAAGACACGGGGACTCCCTAGGGATGGAAATTTATGATTTATGATCTCCTGGCCCCTGCCGGTTCAAAATTCAACTCTACTGTTAAATATTCATCAGTATCTTTTTCAAGATGGCTTTGGTTATTTGGGCAGAAAAAGGAACCCTCGTGCACAGAGGGTGAGAATGCAAACTGGTGCAGCCACTGTGGAAACAGTATGGAGGTTCCTCAAAAAGTTAAAAATAGAGGTGCCTGGGTGGCTCAGCTGGTTAGGCATCTGACTCTTGGTTTAGGCTCAGGTCATGATTTCACAGTTCATGGGATCAAGCCCTGAGTTGGGCTCTGCAGTGACATCAAGGAGCCTGCTTGGGATTGATTCTCTCTGTCTCTCCCTCTGTCTCTGCCCCTCCCCCATTCATGTGTGTGCGCTCGCGCTGTCTTTTAAAATAAATAAACATGAAAAAATTTTAAATTAAAAACAAGTTAACAATAGAACCACCCTACAATCCAGCAATTGCACTACTAGGTGCATTAGTTTCACGCACCCAAAGAACACAAAAGCTCAGATTCGACGGGGCACATGCGCCCCGGTGTTCATAGCAGCGCTATGACCACAGCCAAAGTATGGAAAGAGCCCAAGTGTCCGCCTGATGAGTGGATAAAGATGCGGTGTATACACACAATGGAATATTACTCACCCATTAAAAAGAATGAAATCTTGCCATTTGCAATGATGTGGATGGAGCTAGAGTGTATTATGCTAAGTGAAATAAATGCGTCAGAGAAAGACAAATACCATGTGATCTAACTCATAGGTGGAATTTAAGAAACACAACAAACGAGTAAAGGGGGAAAGAGAGAGAGGAGCCAAGAAACACTTAACTCTAGAGAACAGGTTGCTGGACACC